>NC_090249.1:9642814-9792814 GCF_037325665.1 Littorina saxatilis | reverse complement strand
CTCGCAGACCTCACAGAGGAGCTGTCCTCACCCGCCGCCATCGCCAGAACCGAGTGCAGTGGGGCAACCAGCACCTTCGCTGGACCGTCCGGAATCACTGGAGACACGTGTAGTTCAGCGACGAGTCCTACTTCCTGCTCCAGCGACATGATGGTCGGAGGAGGGTCTACCGGAGAGTAAACGAACGTTACGCGCCCAACTGTGTGGATGAGGCACCCGTTCATGGTGGTGGAGGCGTCATGGTGTGGGGGGCGATCAATACCGCTGGAAGGAGCACCCTGGTGCACGTCCAAGGGCGCATAACTGCCCAGCGATACGTGGAGGAAATTCTGCGCCCACACGCCCTTCCTCTTCTGGCTGACCAGGATGCCATATTCCAGCAGGACAACGCTCGCCCGCACACAGCACGACTCACCACCCAGTTCCTCACCGACCACCATGTCCAGGTGCTTCCCTGGCCATCCATGTCGCCAGACATGAACCCGATAGAACACCTCTGGGATGAATTGGACAGACGTGTGCGCAGGCGAGAAGAAGCGCCGGCAAATCACCGCGATCTATTGCAGGCACTTCAGGAGGAGTGGGACACCATCCCACAGCAAGATATCCGGCATCTGATCCAGTCCATGCCCAGAAGGTGCCGGGCAGTTGTTGCTGCTCAAGGCAGTCACACCCCCTACTGACTTGACAGCCTCGGCACCCAATCGTATTGATTGACTGATTGATTTGAAGATGCAAATGAACTGTGTGTGCATTCAACTGTGTCCATACCAAATTTCAAACAAATAATCTAAATATTGGATTTTCTGTTAATTTTTTCGAAAAATAAAACAAATTTGGCAAGTAGCAACTATGCGTTTCTTTTTTTGAACAGTATAGATTTGGCAACACATGTAACGTTGATGCAAGGGAGCTAACACCGCGGCTTTGTTGACATCCTCACTTTTTCAGAGGCTAGAACAAGCTGTAATGCATGTATTATGGTCCGCGCATGGTGACATATCGTCATTATATGGTCTTATGGTGCGTTTGACATCGATTGTGGGCAAACTACACTTTGTAAACACGGGAGTGCGTTAGTATGCCTTTAACTTGAGATGCTTTTCCAGTGGAAGAAAGTTAAGCATTTTTAATTTCATATCTGTTGAGGCATTATCCTTTACGATGAGTTTGGCCGAGCGACGATAGGAAGAGTCTAACTTTGTCAAGTGGACATCACTGCTGCCATCCCAGAGCGTCGAAACATAATTAATGTGAGGCATTACATGAGCATGGTGAAGCATTTCCAGAGTCCTTCTGTCCGTAAATTGCTTTAACTTGGATAGGAGGAAAACGTTCTTGCTACTTTCTTGCAGATATGCTGTAATTGTGCCTGCCACTTGAATTCACAATCAATAATTAATTACCCCTAAAACGCGATGCTGTTGAACTTGTTCAATTGATTGCGTACCAATAGTAAGATTTAGTTTGAGTGGAGAAATCTGGTGTTTTTGTCTGGTTGCAATTACCATACTTTTAGTTTTTATTGGATGGACAAGCATAGCATTAGCACTACACCAGTTATTTACATCGTTTAAAGCTGTTTGAAGGGAGGACTCTATTACTTGAACAGACTTTCCACTTGCATGAAGAGAAGAATTGTCAGAAAAAAATCCCTTTTTACATTACTATCAGAAATGTGCAGTGGCAGATCATTGATATACAGACAGAACAAGATCGGCCCAAGCACTGAACCCTGAGGCACCCCGCATTTCACAGTCTCCTCGTTAGATATTTTACAGTTTAGGGCAGTATATTGAGATCTGTCATGTAAATAGGAAGCAAAGAAGTTACACACTAAACTGTTTCTGACATACAACTGTAATTTCTTAAATAGAATTGAATGATCAACAAGATCAAACGCTTTTTTAAAGTCGAGAAACACAGCACCACTGACCACAGATCGGTTTGTTGCAGACAACCAGGTGTCGCATAGCGTGGTAAGGGCGCTGTGACAAGAGTGATTTGTTCGAAAACCAGACTGAAATTGATGGAAAAGGTTTCTGCTTTTTATGTACGCCAGCAAATGTTTGTGAATATGTTTTTCCAATGGTTTGGATAAAATGGGTAATAAGGAAATGGGTCGGATAAATTTCCGCCTTTATGGAGTGGAATTACTTTTGCTCTCTTTAACAAACTAGGTACAGTATTTTGCTTTATGCAGAGATTATACACATAGGTGAGTGGCTCCACAATATCTGGTAGAGCTAGTTTGGTCAAGTAAGGAGGAATCTTATCAGGACCCATGGACTTTTTATTCTCAAGGCCTTCTAGCACCTCATGCACTGCCATGTCTGGAATAGTAAAAAGATCGTCTGGTTTACATTTCTGATCACAAAAATCATGTAATTTTGAGAAAGAGACTTCAATGTGAGAATCAGGACTGTCGCATTTTGCAGATTCATTTAGCCTATTGGCAAGGGACAAAAAATGGTTATTAAAATCTTCAGGGGAGATGGTTGGGGCAGACCGATTTGAGTTCTGTTTAGATTTACCTAATATGTTATTAACAGCACGCCAAACAGTTGCAATGTCTTTCTTGTCCTCGATTAATGTATTAAAATAATTTGCTTTTGCTTGACGTGTTAATTCTGTCACTTTATTCCTTTGTTTCTTAAAATCAGACTTCATGTTGTTTGCTTTGTAAAAATCACGCCGGGACATGGCTTCTATAATCTGTTCTGTCAACCATGGGGGAAGAGATGGATATTTCACTCTGTGGTGACGTAGTGGGGCATGCTTATCCACTAGAGAGAGAGAGAGAGAGAGAGAGAGAGAGAGAGAGAGAGAGAGAGAGAGAGAGAGAGAGAGAGAGAGAGAGAGAGAGAGCTAGAGAAAGAGAGAGAGAGAGAGAGAGAGAGAGAGAGAGAGAGAGAGAGAGAGAGAGAGAGAGAGAGAGAGAGAGAGAAAAGTCTGAAGTCTGAATGTTTTAATGAGTAGGCCTTGGGCTTTCATGGAGATGAGCACATCTCAAGCACCAGCATACAAATGCACATAGTAAACGAAAACAAGAACATCCTACTCATTATATATAAATAAAGAGTGCCATACAGCCACACAGGTAAGCTTTAACGATGTGCAGCACGGCCCTAGGTCAGGATTGCTACAGTCTACAGTGGCATTATCCCACAGTTACATGTGGTGACATTGCTCAGATATGCCACCAAGCATCATTGTTCAAGGGTACAGCAAAGCCACTTGGTACGATTTCAGTGTGATAAACCCACCTATCGATGAGGGGAGGTACTACATCATAATGTCTGGACTGTTCCTTCAGACAGTGCAGGCACAAAGCGCTTTTGTTTCACACGATACCACAACGTAAGACGTGACCATCACGTGATACAAGACACGTGACTGTCAGTTGATCATCGCACTCTGACTGTGATATCTGAACCAGCTGGTCAGCACCCTGACTGTGATATCTGAACCAGCTGGTCAGCAACCTGGACTGTGATATCTGAACCAGTTGGTCAGCACCCTGACTGTGATATCTGAACCAGGTGGTCAGCACCCTGACTGTGATATCTGAACCAGTTGGTCAGCACCCTGGACTGTGATATCTGAACCAGCTGGTCAGCACTCTGACTGTGATATCTGAGCCAGCTGGTCAGCATCCTGACTGTGATATCTGAACCAGCTGGTCAGCACCCTGGACTGTGATATCTGAACCAGCTGGTCAGCACTCTGACTGTGATATCTGAACCAGTTGGTCAGCACCCCGGACTGTGATATCTGAACCAGCTGGTCAGCACCCTGACTGTGATATCTGAACCAGCTGGTCAACACCCTGGACTGTGATATCTGAACCAGCTGGTCAGCACCCTGACTGTGATATCTGAACCAGGTGGTCAGCACCCTGACTGTGATATCTGAACCAGTTGGTCAGCACCCTGACTGTGATATCTGAACCAGGTGGTCAGCACCCTGGACTGTGATATCTGAACCAGTTGGCCAGCACCCTGACTGTGATATCTGAACCAGTTGGTCAGCACCCTGACTGTGATATCTGAACCCAGCTGGTCAGCACCCTGGACTGTGATATCTGATCCAACTGGTGCTGACCCTGACATCTGAACCAGTTGGTCAGCACCCTGACTGTGATATCTGAACCAGTTGGTCAGCACCCTTACTGTGATATCTGAACCAGGTGGTCGGCACCCTGGACTGAGATATCTGAATCAGTTGGTCAGCACCCTGACTGTGATATCTGAACCAGTTGGTCAGCACCTTGGACTGTGATATCTGAACCAGTTGGTCAGCACCCTGACTGTGATATCTGAACCAGTTGGTCAGCACCCTGGACTGTGATATCTGAACCAGGTGGTCAGCACCCTGACTGTGATATCTGAACAAGGTGGTCAGCACCCTGACTGTGATATCTGAACCAGTTGGTCAGCACCCTGACTTAAATCCTGGCCGTCTTCAGTCTCTGGAAACATTTCACTCAACATCAGATTTTTCCTCAAGTTTATTACACAATCTGAAATGAGTCCTCATGGACGATAATCTTCGTACATTATTACAGACGCAAAATCTGGAGTTCACTCCAATAGTGACTGAAAGCGATGACATTAGTCCTACAGTAGACTGGGAGTTCAAAAATCCTGTGGGCATTGAATCTGAACAAAAAGTCATCCTCACCAAGTCTGAATGTTTCTTATTAATGGTAGTCAAGAGCGCGCGTTCCGAACTTCTTCCAACAAGACTGTGTGTTCCAAAATAAGTCACAGCCATAACTGAATGTTCCAAAATGTGCCATAGCCAAGGCTGAATGTTCCAAAATGTGCCATAGCCAAGTCTGAATGTTCCAAAATGTGCCATAGCCAAGTCTGAATGTTCCAAAATGTGTCATAGCTAAGTCTGAATGTTCTAAAATGTGTCATAGCTAAAACCTGAATGTTCCAAAATGTGCCATAGCCAAGTCTGAATGTTCCAAAATGTGTCATAGCTAAAACCTGAATGTTCCAAAATGTGTCACAGCCTAGACTGAATGTTCCAAAATGTGTCATAGCCCAAACTGAACATTCCAAAATGTGTCACATCCGAGGATGAATGTTCCAAAATGTGTCATAGCAACAACTGAATGTTCTATAATATGTCACAATAATATATATAGCCAAGGCTTAATGTTCCACAATGTGTCATCGCCAAAACTGAATGTTCCACGTGTCCTGACCAAGGCTGAAGGTTCAAATTGAGCTCTCGCCAAGATAGAGTACTGGGAGGTTGAAGTCAGCGGAGACTTATACGTCTGTGAGACCCGAAGTTGTTCTTGAACCTTTCCAGAACGACGGAGCCGTGTCGTCCACCAGGTGGCGCTTCCTGCAGGCCGCGGAACAGCAAGGGCACGGGGCTGCCCGGACTGCCTGGTGCCTCCATCCCCACACTCCCATCCTCCTCAACGTCGTCAGTCTTGAGGGCGGAGTTGTTGGTGCTGCCGAAGGTGTTCCTGCCCTCCTCCACATCTGCCATTGTCAGCTGATTGTCTGCCTCCTCAAAACAGCCCTGCGCCCCGCGGTAATACTGCACACACACACACAATCACACACACACACACACACACACACACACACACACACACACACACACACACACACACACACACACACACACACACACACACACACACACATGCTATCAGTCAACGTTTAACAAGACATTTTCCTGAAGGTTGCCTACCGATAATTTAATTTCAAGAAACAACTTTCGAATTAATAATACAATTTGGTACAGGAAGTCCATGCACTGCTAAAACCACCTCAGGACAGAATTGAACATCTGAGGCCATGGAAACAAAACGATCGGTTCCTATGCTAATAATAATGACAGCTTATGACTTGTCGTGCTTGATGAGAATGATGTAACGTCTTACCATGCCCACGGCCATCACAGTCCCCAGCAGCCCTCCCGCCACCACGTCCATCACGTGATGCATGTGGTCACTGACCCGCGTGGCGCTGCACCACACAGCGTACATCGTCAGCACCGCGTACAACGTCAGTCTCAAGACGGGGTAGTGACGCAGTATCAGTCTCTGCTCAAAGTACAACTGTCAACAAACAACAATAGAAGACAAGCCGAGTCAGCAGTGAGGTTGACGACTGTAAACACATATGAGTATGAGTTATAACTCATACTCAGAGTTTCTTTAGTTATCCACAGTAACCCTAAGTAGTTTTCAGATATGAAGGACATGTTTTATCAATCTACACTAATCGCCATAAAAAACTAAACACATACATTTAGCTGTAGAACTTTGTGATGCGGCCAGTTATAGTAAAACGAAGAATATTGCCAGAAAGGTAATTTATTCCCCTACCGTTCATCAATTGGTTTTTATGCAGTGTACCGGAGACCCAGGACACCCCCGAAAATCAGATTCGCAAAAGTAAATTTGCAGACACTAAAATACACAAAAAATAAAAATAAGCAAGCGTGACCCCGTTTTTGATCGCAAATTGAAGAACAACTCATTTTCTATCCACACAAACTAATTTGGTTCAGCTGTTGTGCCTAGCAGTGTTGTTTTGCCATGTGAAGAAGACAGGTGTCAGCCTCGTCAGAAGCCGTAAAAGGCCTGTTTTGGCGTCATTTCTTGTGTGCTATGTGGGTAAAAACCCTGTTCAGCGCAGCAGACTTAACTGGCACGTCACTCATAGCGATAAAAAGCGTGCCAGTTCAGTCTGCTGCGCTGGACAGGGTTTTGATGTTGGAAGACCTGTTTTTCGTAATTGTTGTTTCACGTTCACATTTCCATACCACCCAAGCGCGTTGTTGCTTTTGTACCAAAATTGATCCCTAATTGTAATATTTATTTGTGTTGAAGTGTGCAAAATGCTGAATTTTTGCAACTATACTGAAAAGAGTTATTAAAGTTTAATCAAACGTTTCTGAAAAGTTCCAGTACATCCAAAAAACTCATCAAAGCGCCATGATATTTTACACACTCTTTTGCAATTGTATTAACAATATTCGTGTCAAATTTAAAAGCAATACAACTAGCCATTACCAAACTACGTTGTTTTTTTACCCACATAGCACACACAAAATGACGCCAAAACAGGCCTTTTACGGCTTCTGACGAGGCTGACACCAGTCTTCTTCAAAATGGCAAAACATTACTGCTAGGCACAACAGCTGAACCAAATTAATTTGTGTGGGTAGAAAATGAGTTGTTCTTCAATTTGCTTATTTTGATTTTTTGTGTATTTTAATGTCTGCAAATTTACTTTTGCGAATTTGATTTTGGGGGGTGTCCTAGGTCTCCGGTACACTGCATAAAAACTAATTGATGAAAAATGAAAGTCTTTGTTTAAAACGGTAGGGGAATGAATTACCTTTCTGGCTATATACCTCGTTTTACTATAACTGGCCGCATCACAAAGTTCTACAGCTAAATGTATGAGTTTAGTTTTTTTAATGTCGATTAGTGTAGACTCCATGGTAACAATTATAGTTAGAGTACTAGTAAACGTGTTTCAGTTAGCCATCAAACTCTAACAGCACCCCCAGACCTGATCAAACTTAAGGGCTGTTTGTACAACCCTCAACCCTCGCACCCCCACCCCTCTTACCCCACACCCATCCCCTTTTACCCAGGGGAGCATAAGAGAGGTTACTGACCCATCCTGAACTCAGGTCAAAATGAGTTCGGCTCATTCTCTCCCTGACAGGATGCCTTGAGTTTCCGTGTCTGGCAAGGAAACCGATTTTTTAAAACATATTTAGAGCTTTTTGTAATGTATTATTGATATAAGCAGATTCGCGATCGTCGATAATGATTTTTCATGGTGTTGTGCAATTGTTAAATTACAAAGGAATTGATTTGTAAGACAGTTTCAAGGGAGCTATTTTTTCGCGGCTGTATTTACTGTGCAAACAACTCTAAATATGGCAAAAGTGTCACCTGATAATCAACCGTTTGGTTTCGGCGTTCGCTGAAGCAGACGATTTTTTCTGTAGTGATGCAACCATATATTACGGTCTCCTTCCGGCAGCAATCCCCAAATTTCGACTTGTTTTGACCTTAGAACGATGTCTTTATCATAACTGTGAAGAACAGAACGGAGATCACTATCGAAGTCGGCCAATCTGCAATCATTTTCGTCTCGCGAACACTGATCTCAAATTTAGATCAGTGCTCGCGAAAAAACATATGGGAGATAACTCTGTATTCCTAGTTTTTATAGATTCGCGTAGGACTGTCGCGTGCGGTCAGGGAGAGAATGAGCCGAACTCATTTTGACCCGAGCTCAGGATGGTTACTGACCAGGATGAAGACATAGGTAACTCACCACCATAAAGAGCGCCATATAGACAGAGCTGGCCGCGTGGCCTGACGGGAAGGACTTGTGTGCAGACTCCAGTAGTGAATAGTCAAACTCTGTGTTGGTGCAGTTGTAGTCAGAGACATAGCTGTACACGGGAAAAACAGACATTACACCTTAGCGTGCTGCAGTTGTAGACAGACATTACACCTCAACATGGTGCAGTTGTAGATAGACATTACACCTCAACATGGTGCAGTTGTAGACAGACATTACACCTCAACATGGTGCAGTTGTAGACTGACATTACACCTCAACATGGTGCAGTTGTAGACATACATTACATCTCAACATGGTGCAGTTGTAGACAGACATTACACCTCAACATGGTGCAGTTGTAGACACATATTACACCTCAACATGGTGCAGTTGTAGACAGACATTACACCTCAACATGGTGCAGTTGTAGACAGACATTACACCTCAACATGGTGCAGTTGTAGACTGACATTACACCTCAACATGGTGCAGTTGTAGACAGACATTACACCTCAACATGGTGCAGTTGTAGACAGACATTACACCTAAACATGGTGCAGTTGTAGACAGACATTACACCTAAACATGGTGCAGTTGTAGACAGACATTACACCTCAACATGGTGCAGTTGTAGACAGACATTACACCTAAACATGGTGCAGTTGTAGACAGACATTACACCTAAACATGGTGCAGTTGTAGACAGACATTACACCTCAACATGGTACAGTTGTAGACAGACATTACACCTCAACATGGTGCAGTTGTAGACAGACATTACACCTAAACATGGTGCAGTTGTAAACTGACATTACACCTCAACATGGTGCAGTTGTAGATAGACATACCACCTCAACATGCTACCCTTGTAGACAGACATTACACCTCAACATGGTGCAGTTGTAGTCAGACATTACACCTCAACATGGTACTGTTGTAGATAGACATAACACCTCAACATGGTACAGTTGTAGATAGACATAACACCTCAACATAGGGAAGTTATAGACAGACATTACACCTCATCATGTTGCAGTTGTAGACAGACACAATGCTGTTAACAAAACATGACACCTCAACACGTCGGCTCGGGGTAACCACAAGTTACAGAAATTAAAACCAACTAATTCACTAAGCAACAAATGAAACCAACCAGTCAAACAAGAACATAAGCAAGACCAACTATAACATTAACGACATCAACAAAAACAGTGGTAAAGGGCAGTTGGTGTCACGACCAGGCCCCTGTTGACCTACCCGTGACAGATGGACAGGTTGACGTTGGGCTTGCAGATGTGGATGAAGTGCGGGCGGAGCTGGCCCGTGGTCAGCTTGAGCAACACGACGGTCATGTTGAGCAGCAGGTAGCCAAAGAAGTAGATGAGGTAGGCGCCCACCACGGGCCACGGACCGCCAGGACGCTGCCCGGATTCTGACCCCCGCCACACACACACGCAAAACCACGCCCGTAACTCCACTGCCGCCATCTGCACATTAAATGGGCAAGTGTTTGGCTCAACGATGTGCAATGCACAGAGCAAAAGACCGAATGGCAGGGAAATACAACGAATGTACACGCCCACAAACACACACACACACATACACACACACACACACGCCCACATACACACACACACACACACACACACACACGCCACCACACACACACACACACACACATACACACACACCCACACACGCACGCCCACACTACACACACACACACACACACACACACACACACACACACACACACACACACACACACACGCCCACATACACATACACATATATCGGTATGTAAAGTAGAAGGGGGTGGGGGGGGGGGGGGGGGTAGGCGTGCTATGTAAGGCAGGGTGATCCTGTGTTTGGGAGGAGGGGAGTGTGCTCTGTAAGGCGGGGTTGAAAGGGAAGGTTATGTAAGCCGGGGAGGAGGGGGATTGCAAGGTAAGGCGGGGTCGGAGGCGGTGGGGGGATGCTATAAAAGGCAAGGGTGATGTTATGTAAGTCGGGGTGTGTGTGTGTGTGTCTGTATGTGTGCTTTGTAAGGCAAGGGTGATTATTTGTCAGGCGTTGGGGGAGGGGTTGGGTCACCATAGGGGGGCGGGGGCACACTCACGATACAAGCAAGAAGGACAGGGTCAGGATGACGGTGAGGAAGCGGGGAGGGTTGGGGTGTAATTAAGGTGGGGAAGGGGGGGGATGATATTTGAGTCGGGGGAGGGGGTGCTATGGAAGATAGACTCACGAGCACGACGGGTAGAGCCAGCGTGACGGCGACCACAACGTTGTTGTTGACCGTGCTGGCTACATACGGGTATTTGATGCTTTCGTCATTACAGAAAAAACCTTGGTGTCTGGGTTTTATCATCGTGTGAACAATCACTAAAGCAGCAAGCCCTGCAACACAGAACACATGATGCTGCAGTGGGTACAGTAAATTAGAAAAGCAAAGGCATACACGACTCATCTTAATCATGCGTAGTATGAATCAGAAACACATTATCTGCTGCTCAAGTTTTTTTAACTTGAGGAGAAACAAGAAAAACAAAAGCTTACACGGCTAACAGTTCGTGATACGTAATAGATGAACCAAAAAGAAAATACCTGCTGCTCTAGCCTCATAAAATAATACACATAATCATAAACCAGCAAACACACACACACACACACACAAAGTACATACATACACACAAAAGCACGCGCGCGTCAGTGTGCATGCGCATGTGTGTGTGTGTGTGTGTGTGTGTGTGTGTGTGTGTGTGTGTGTGTGTGTGTGCTGACGCTGACGGGTGATGATATGTAAGCAGGTGGGGTGTGTGTTTGCCGGCTATGTAATGAAAGGGTGATGATATGTAATCCCCCTCCATATCCTTACATGTGTGAGTGCGCAAGCGCGCTGACGATCGAAGAGTCCCAAACACACTCAGTCTCACACAAAAAAGTCAATACATGCATGCAGATATACTCATAGTCACACACAAACACGGTCCCGGTTACCCATATTGATTGTAGGGCCCCGCGATTTGTAAAATGTTTTACAAATCACATAAATGCGCCCGATATTTTCTTGTCATCTCTAATGTAATAGATCTCTTGACTTTGGGGTAGCGCGACTCTGTTGCTGCTAGCTTTCCACTGGGAGGAAGCGACCCGAATTTCCCAGCGATGGGACAATCTAGTAATGAAAAAAACAAGAAGAGCAAACGCTCGATCGAGTCACTTTCGCAGTTCTGAATATTATATGAGGCATCAGATGGACAGGAAGAAATTGCTATTCACAACACAATGAGTCACGTTCACATAAAATTTGAGCCCGGTCACTTTTATAGTTTCCGAGAAAAGCCCAACCAGAGACTGTAGAGTATACAGAGACGCTTCATTTGGCGCTGAAAATTGAAACAGGAAGCCCTGTGGCGCCACCACGCGGAAACATGTAAAACCCTACTTTCGCTTTCCACAGCAGTAGCGATATCGTGCAGCACAACCACGGCCGCACCAAAAAGAAAACACAGCGGGGCATGGTCTTTGGCCATCAATTGCTCAAACTCACATGCCAAAGGCTTCAGGATGTTCACATTTCCTAAGGAAGAGAGCAGGTGAGGATTGTTTTTTTGTTTTTTTCTCTCGTTAAATGTCGGAAAATCAGTAAAAAGTGTAGCGTCGAACTGCGTGTATTCTACCAGAACAGCGAAAACACACACTGTACACAAGCTCAACAATCTCATTGTGCAGTTGTTTAATTAACATCAGGCTTAATTTTGTTTTGAAGGACAACTGAACAATTGATTCTCTTCTTCGTCCAAGCGCAAAAGTCGAAAACTTCTCAAACTAGAATACTTGTGACGATGCTGTTCAAAGTGTCATCCAGTCGGTCCGTACCTCGTTAATTCATCTCAATTCATGTGTGTGTGTGTGTGTGTGTGTGTGTGTGTGTGAGAGTGTGAGAGTGTGTGTGTTTGTGTGTGTGTCAGTGTGTGTGTAACTGACTCAGAGAGAGAGAGAGAGAGAGAGAGAGAGAGGGGGAGGGAGAGAGAGAGGGAGGGAGGGAGAGAGAGAGGGAGAGAGAGAGGGAGGGAGGGAGGGAGAGAGAGAGAGAGAGCTTTCTGAACAAGAAAGAAGCAACCGTTAAGAAATAAGACAATCGGCATCGATCGATCAAGATTCTTTAATTAAAGTCAGCTTGGTCACAATAATGTTGTTTAAGTTGCTGTATTTTACAGTTTTCCTTACATGATAATTTCTTAGCTACGTGCAATTGACTACCCATTTCAGTTTAGAGGTGCTGGGACGACGCCAAGTTGACTAAATGCCTTAGTTACCGATTTGACCGGGAACTATTTCGTTAACGATTTATTCCTGACATATTTTCTCAGGCTTAACTGACCATGGATACAGTATGTATTTGTATCAGTTTGACTAAAACACACAAAAATAACGACGGTTAGTTCGTGAAAAGAGACTGACTTTTAATCATGTTTGCACAACTACAGCGATGCAGCGGGTATTGCCTAAGTAAATTTGATTTAATTTTAATCTACACGATTTTCTGCGGTGTTTTTATGGTCATTTAAAAAGGATGTTCACAAACAAACATATTTTTTCGTTCAGTTACTTTTTGCAGCACTGTCAGCCGGACAGAACAGACAGTATGATAATACAAACGTGATATAAACACAGCCGACAGCAGCCGCTATACGCGAACTTCCTTGTGCGGCAGGGAGTGGCTCTTTTCCCGCGCGCTGGCGGCCGGTCTCACTTTCGCACCGCAGCGCAAAGAAGGATGAAGCGTCTCTGTATACTCTACAGTCTCTGGCCCAACGTTAAGTTGTGTGTTGCCGAACAGAAAAGGCTAGTTATCTCCCTTGTTTTTCTGATAACGTTCGTAAAAGGCTACAGATGTAAATACTTTGATGTAAAGAATAATCCTACAAAGTTTCAATCACATCCGATGAACTTTGTCAAAGATATAAAATGTCTAATTTTTCCTTTGACGCTGACCTGTGACCTTGAAAAAGGTCAAAGGTCAACGAAACCATCGTTAAAGTGTAGAGGTCATTGGAGGTCACGACTAAACAAAATATGAGCCCGATCGCTTTGATAGTTTCCGAGAAAAGTCCAACGTTAAGGTGGTGTCTACGGACGGCCGGACGGCCGGCCGGACAGACTAACACTGACCGATTACATAGAGTCACTTTTTCTCAAGTGACTCAAAAATTCTAATAGATCCCTTGACTTCGCGCTACCCCAAAGTCAAATGATCTATTAGATGATTTTTGTTTTCATTACTTTATTGTCCCATCGCTGGAAAATTCGGGTCGCTTCCTCCCAGTGGAAAGCTAGCAGCAACTTGAACAGAGTCGCGCTACCCAGGGCCTGTATGCTTTTGGGGGAAGTTCGCGACAACTCCCGAAGTTTTGAGTGACATCGGAAGTACTTGCCTCACTTTCGTATGCATGGGCCGGAAAAAGGGTTTACTTCGAAGCAAAGCGAGGAAGTAACTCAGGGTAGTTTGCGACTACTTCTAAAGTTTTGAGCGACATCGGAAGTACATCCTCACTTTCGCATGCATGGGACGAAAAAAGTTTACTTTGGAAGCTAACGAGGAAGTAAATGAGGGTAAAAGAACTACAGCCAGACCCAGTAGTAAACACGCTACTTCCACAGTTTCTCAGTGCAAAAGGGCAGGGCTTTTCTTCAGTTTTTCATATCAAACCGAGCTGATGCAAATGAAAGTCCCAAAGAGAGAAAATAGAAGGAAAAGTGTATCTTGTGCATGCATTTCGTGCAAATTTCCCTGAATACAAACCTGAGTTGCCAGCTTTGACTTTTGTTTGTTCTGGGTCATTTGCCACCACTCTTTCATTCCCGCTTATACGAGGGGGTTACTGTGTTTCTATGAAAATGGGCGTCGTTGTGTGCATGTGTGAGTGTGTGTTTGTGTGTGTGTGTGTGTGTGTGTGTGTGTGTGTGTGTGTGTGCGTGTGTGTGTGTGTGTGGGTTTGAGTGTATGTGTTTGTATGTATTTTAGCGAGTGCCTGCCTGCCTGTGTGTGCGTGCGTGCGGGTATAATTGTGAGTTTGTTTGCGTGCGCGTGCGTGTGTGTGTGTGTGTGTGTGTGTGTGTGTGTGTGTGCGTGTGTGTGTGTGTGTGTGTGTGTGCGTGTGTTTGTGTGTGTGTGCGTGTGTTCGACGGTGTGTGTGTGTGTGTGTGTGTGTGTGTGTGTGTGTGTGTGCATCCCCCCTTACCACACACTATTATGAGCTGAGTATTTGTGCCTCAATATTTTATTGATGTTCTTACGTTTTATGTTGTTTATTATGATTCACCACACCCGAGTTTCTCGTAATTGAGATAATGCAGTGTTCTATGTCTATGTCTATGTCTAACACACATGCACACACGCGCGTAGGCTAAACAAATCCAATCTTGACTTTCAACTTTATATAAAGATACATCCTGGTCACAATTAACGAGGACAAACAAAATTTACAAATACCAAAGTACAACAATTTATCTTTTGTAAAAATTCGGACACACATTTTCCCAATTAATATGAAAGTCACTACACATAAGTTATATCTTGTTTCCCCAAACACTGATTGATTTCTGCCTTTTCAAATTTACCAGTAACCCAAACGTTCGCTCTAACCAACCTATTTTGTCCAAAACAGTTTTACTGATACACAATCATTAAAAAAAGAAGAGGTTTAACATAACCGACTTCGCTACCACATAAACAAAAAATGTTTTATTCTCCCCAACATTCTGGTCAACAAAATCATTATTATAGACAGTCATTCAATTTCAAGACAATCATCACAGCTTTGAACCGACCCTTTCGTTCAACCAGGCAGAAGCAACAACTATAGTAAAAGCTACAGCGCGATCAACGTTCGCCCATTTACGAACTCGCGATGAGATTTGTTTCCTCTGGTCACCAAGCCCAGGCTACCGTTTACAAACGCATGCGCACTAATTGGGATTCCCCTAATTTCCTCGACCTTGACCTCAGAACTCTCGAAGCCACTACTTCGGTTTCAATTTAGCTCTTGCATACCGAGTAGCTGGCAACTTTGCTTCCGAAGTTCCCACTTTCAATGTGCAGGGTCTCTCACTTGACATCATTATACGACGATATCGCTTCTTAAGGGTCCTTACCCATCCAAAAGAAACCTCCAACGCATACTACAATTGCAGGACATTCCTGTTTTTAAGGCACCTCATTGTGAAATGAGCTCAGACAGAATATCGAAGACGTGAAATGCGTCAATCGAGCAACTGTCGTAACTTGGCTACAATGAGACGGTCGGCTACCTTGCACCATAGACACGAACTGTGACATTCTTGTTTAATTTAGGTGAAATGCTTGAAACAGAGTGGCTCAAAAGCGACAGTTCGATCAGTTACTAACCGAAAAAAACGAGCTCGAGTCATTCGGCGAAGGTGGCGAGCTTTCAAACCATCACGACTGAATAACTCATATTACATCTTATCATCACGCATTTTTCACACGAGTAGCATGGTGCAGTGGTTACGGATTCGAAAATTCGATCCGGCGCTCTGGGTTCAAGTGCCGCTGGGAGCAAAAATGTTTTTAATTTTTTTTTTATTAATCTTTTTCTTTATAGGCCTGAATTGCATTCAGGCTGCAACAACCAGGTTTTGTCTCTGTGTTCATTTTTTTTAATTGCGTAAAGAAACTGTCCTATGCTTTCACAAAAAATCCAATCTTGACTTTCAACTGTACATTCATATAAAAAGCAGGAAAAAAGAACAGAAAAAAGATCAATAAAGACGGATGCTCTCCGATAAAAAAAAAGAAAAAAAAGAAAAAAAAAGAGAGGCAAAAAAAGAAAAAAAGAAAAGGGTTGAAGCTGCCTGCATGCAACTGAGATACAAATTTAAAAAAAGGAGAAAAAAAGTTCAACATAATCATTTATTTTTCTCCCTAACATTCATGTCAACAAAGTCATTGTCATAGCTAGGCAGTCATTCGATTCCAAGACAATCATCACAGGTTTGAACCGACCCTTTCGTTTAACCATTCAAAAAACAACAGCAATAACGCTGTTACTACTACAGCGCGCTCAACGTTCGCCCTTTTGAACTCGCGATGAGACTTGTTTCTTCTGGTCGCCAAGCTTACCGTTAACAAACGCATGTACTAGTTGGGATTCCCCCAATTTTCGCGACCTTGACCGAATACTCTCGAAGACAGCACTACGGCGTTCATGCATAGAGAACAGTTAGAAAGTTAACTTCGGGAGTTCCCACTTTCAAAAGAGGCCTCTACTTCCAGTGTTTCTGACTTCCAGTTCATGCATACGGGCCCAGGTGTGTGCGTGTTTAGGTGTAATCAGCCACCCGCACTTATGGCAGAATGACCGACGTCTTTTACGTGCCACAGTGGTAACACGGGGGTGGAACATGGAACATGGACCTGCGACCTTACGATCAATGTCTTCCAAAGGCTGCACTGTAGCCGTTCCAGCTTTTTCCTCTTAAGGCAGGTCAAATGGAGACAGGGACATTACTCTTCATACACAAAGGGAAGCCACTGAGTTGTGTCGCCATTTTTTCCTGGCAGGCTGGGAATTCGAACACATCGAACAGGGAACGCAGAAGAAGAAGAACACGTCGAACATTCGAATGACGTAAATAGAACAAACGTCACATTTTTCAGGCAGCGTAAGTGAATGACGTCAGAAAATGACGACACCGCCAGAAATAAAAACAATGCGACACGCCTCCCAACCACGAGGTCAAAAACACGTGGGCATCTAATGAAATCGGTACAAAGCCGTTCTCTTTGCCAGTGACATCGTAATAATCACCAAAGCTAACATTGAAGCTCCGGTAGCAGGTAAGAGAGTGTCTCCCAACCCGTGATGCTCACAGCGTGATTGCATCAGAATACCACATGTTAAAACCGGTGTTTGAACTAGAATAACAGCCAGTAGTATTAAGAACAAGTGTCTTGTGTATGCAGCCCTCTTTCTACTGTACGCTGGCAGCAGATAATACAATAATTGAAGTCCTTCGAGGCATAAGGGGCCCATAAGGCGAAAAATTGCTTTAATTCCACCCTCAAAAAGTCCCAGCCTTCAAACCGTAACAAATAACAGTACGCACTATTAAGCAAAATTATAAACCAAGCCTTGATTATTAATTTTTATTATTACACTTGTATCAAACAAGTGACCTCCACCTTTTGATTGGCGTTTTTATTACATTTGAATCGGACTTGTGGCCTTTCAAAGTTGCGGTGACCTTTGACTTTCAACAGAGGTCATATGTAACAGTGGTTTTTGGCTCACGTAAGTGTAGCCTATGCGATGATAAACTTTGTCTGTCTGTGCGTGCGTGTGTGTGTGATAGAAACTTTAACATTTCCGAGTCTATGGATTACGTCAGTCTCGGTCAAAAGTGTTTGACGTGTGTGATAGAAACTATTTGAAGACGTCACATTATGACGTAAGAGGGTTAGACGTCACGCAAAGGAATTACTGAAAGTCTCGGTCATTGTTATTGTGAGCGGGCCGAGACTACTTGGCAGATCCAGGGTCTCGCTTTCTTGCACAGTTTCACCTATGCTTACTGTGTGTGTGTGTGTGTGTGTGTGTGTGTGTGTGTGTGTGTGTGTGTGTGTGTGTGTGTGTGTGTGACGGAGTGATTGAGTTTGTGTTACTGTTTGTCGATTTCTTACGTGAGCCTTGAAGGCTTCGCCTCTTGTTAAAAACATAATTTAGTTGGCTCATATATCTGAGACAAATGATCGGACAACAGCCCTTTACATTATCGTGACACATATTTTTCTGAGGCACACTGGACAGTAATAGTGCAAAGGGTGGGGTTAATCAAGGGAGTGAACCCCCCCTAAAAACACCACCAACCTGTCGTTTTTATATTTAGTCAAGTTTTGACTAAATATTTTAACATCGAGGGGGAATCGAAACGAGGGTCGTGGTGTATGTGCGTGTGTCTGTGTGTCTGTGTGTGTGTGTGTGTAGAGCGATTCAGACTAAACTACTGGACCGATCTTTATGAAATTTGACATGAGAGTTCCTGGGTATGAAATCCCCGAACGTTTTTTTCATTTTTTTGATAAATGTCTTTGATGACGTCATATCCGGCTTTTCGTGAAAGTTGAGGCGGCACTGTCACACCCTCATTTTTCAACCAAATTGGTTGAAATTTTGGTCAAGTAATCTTCGACGAAGCCCGGGGTTTGGTATTGCATTTCAGCTTGGTGGCTTAAAAATTAATTAATGACTTTGGTCATTAAAAATCTGAAAATTGTAAAAAAAAATAAAAATTTATAAAACGATCCAAATTTACGTTTATCTTATTCTCCATCATTTGCTGATTCCAAAAACATATAAATATGTTATATTCGGATTAAAAACAAGCTCTGAAAATTAAATATATAAAAATTATTATCAAAATTAAATTGTCCAAATCAATTTAAAAACACTTTCATCTTATTCCTTGTCAGTTCCTGATTCCAAAAACATATAGATATGATATGTTTGGATTAAAAACACGCTCAGAAAGTTAAAACAAAGAGAGGTACAGAAAAGCGTGCTATCCTTCTTAGCGCAACTACTACCCCGCTCTTCTTGTCAATTTCACTGCCTTTGCCATGAGCGGTGGACTGACGATGCTACGAGTATACGGTCTTGCTGAAAAATGGCATTGCGTTCAGTTTCATTCTGTGAGTTCGACAGCTACTTGACTAAATATTGTATTTTCGCCTTACGCGACTTGTTTTTGTTTTTTTTAATGCCGTTTTGATCGCTCTTGCGTTTACAACCCATCTGATCAAATCGTAATTTATTTCCAGGCTACCAGCAATAAAATACCTCAACATGAGGAACAAATTTAAAATAAACTCCGGCAAAAGACGTGACGTCACAAAGTTTGAGTATGCGCAACATTTTCGTTTACCAGTGCACTTCGTTACCTGCCCATTGCTGCTTTGGGTGATATTTTTTAAATGACTATTCCTATGCAGATGTTTGTGTAATTGTCCGTTTTCAAAACATACCCATTTTTCGATTTTTCGGTCCAAAATTCAAAACGGGCACTGTCTTCCGAGACTCATAGCTCCGAAACGAACCCACTACCCTATATTTTTTTTATGCTGAATGCATAGCAGACAGATCGAACTTAAAAAATAACCAACTTTTGGGAGAAACCAAATTATATTTAACGGGTCCAGTGAACTACCTTAACTCGGTTCCATTCTCCGACAGCCCAGAGCGTGTGACTGACTGGTCTGTTTGGAATTGGTTGTCGCACACGGTAGGATCTTTGAGGCGTACACACAGTATGCTTGATTACACAGTCAGATTTAGATATAGGCCTGCTCACTCGTCCATGACGATGTTGTTGGTCTAGTTGCAAGACGAAACGATTTATTGCATGATCAAACGTGACGTCATCGTCCTCAAGTGTAAAGTCCTAGACAGAGTAGCCTTCCTTGAAAGGCACGATGACGTCACTCGGGACCCCATCACTTGCTGACAATAATGTTGCCCCTAACAACCTATAAGGTGGGTTTTTGGGTGCAAAAAACCCTCCTCACACACTGAATAATTTTTTACCTAGTGACGTCACTATTTTTAGATTGGGGGATTTGTGAAAATCCGTACTTAGCAACCAGTCGAATAACGCTACCGTTATCCCAGAGAAGCTGGATCGAGGTATCCCACGAACGCTTTACTGTAATAGACTTGAGAAATGTTCATGCCGATAATACATGATAAAGAAGGATTCTTTGTGCCCCTAGTGATCGACAATAACGTGAAGGTCACGTGAGTTTTGATGGAAGTGACGCGAGTTTTGGAAACAGGTGCTCGGCGATCGCTGCAGCCCATTGCCAATGAATCGTGGCTCCGATGTGCAGATTTTCAAAAGAAAAAGGCATCATATCGAGCGGACACTGCATAATGTATATACACATCGGAGTCATGTTATTGCATGGTTTTAACTGATCAATCACGTGTCACTGTTTGACTCACTAAGTGGGGTGCAACTCTTCAACAACGCTTGGGAATTCTGAGAGGGTTGTTTTCGAACATAGTCTATTGAAACGGACTGATGACGGATAGAGACGGACGTCACCAGCACAGACAGACAGACAGATGTTAAGGTCTATCTGTTATCATAGTGTGCACCACCACCAGGGAGCGTATGCAAGACGATGCGACTGCTTGTCGTACGACAAGCGCCCCGAAGTTTGATAGCTCTCGGTCCGACAACTTTTGTCGTGCTGCCGAATTCACAGGCATCGGACAGCCTCCCCGATAGCGTCTGACGCAGCAGCTAAGCCCTGTCAAGGCACCGCTTGCTGTGGCTGGCTGACCGTGGCTGGCTCACCCCAAATCGGCGCCAAGCAAACATCTTGATATGCACCAGACGCGTGAAACCGCAACGCGAGTATCACTTACGAGACAAGAGGCTAGGCACCATTTCTGTTCGCAAACTGAATGTTGTCAACAGTCAACAGCAAAATATCGTGGATGCGGAATATGAATTTGTGCATATATCCCGTCCCCAAAAATCGTATGTCTTAGAATGTTTCTTCTTTCCCGGTAACGCTGCTAACTGATGGCCGCCATCTTCAGTCAAAGTTATCGTACCGACAACAGTGCTTATTGGTAGGGATAGGCACCTCTAACTTTATCGTAGGACAGTGCCTACGAACGGCGCTATCGGTGATTCATGAATTCCACGATAAGGGAGTTTTCTGTTTCTCGTACATGTATACAAAACCCCTGTCGGAGCCTTTCTGAATATGGGCCCTGAACTGTAACATGTATATGGGAAGGATAACTGCAAGTTCACGCACAGCAAAGATTTTTGCTCTGCCTGAAACTGAAGCCCCAGCAGGATAACTCATTCAGCAACGTATTTCATGTGCGTTTCACACCTGATTTCAACTGTTGTGGTTGTTGTTGTTGTTGTTATGGTTCTTGATGATGATTATAATAATCATGATGATAATACTGACTGACGATGATGATAAAGATGATGACGTATACTGTGTTTGTGACGTGTCAAAGTCCGACCACGTAGACATCCTTAGTTTTGTCGACGGTTCTATCCAGGTTAATGTAACCTTTTTTTTTTTATAAAGGATTATGCGATTTTTTTGTTTGGGGCTTCAATAGTTTATAGGATACCTTGAACAGATCATTTGACAATGACGTTGCTGACGGCAGCTGCTGCTGCTGATGATGGTGATCTGTCTGTCATGCAACGAACTCTAGGTAGGCACTTACACACACGTCTGATCATTACTGATAAGATTGACTATTTTGAAGATGTATGCTTGTCATTGTTCAAAGCAAGGGTGAATTGCAGATAAAAAAGAGTGGTGCAAAGAAAGGGAGACGTGTCGGCCTGACTGAAGGATACTCACACAATACAGCAACGAGTGCCTGGAGCAGCTGGTGGCGTGATGGAGGGCACATCCGTCTGTCGTTGATCTCAATCATCGTCCCGTAGTCCTTCAGCCGCTGACAGTCTACAGATTTATCGACTAACGCAATTGGACACTTTTACCAGGAAAGTACAGAACTGTTACTCGTCTCTACACATTAGGCGACGTCCTTGCTGGTTGCAGTGTTCAACCACAATGTGTCACGTCTTTACAGACTAGGCGACGTCCTTCCTGGTTGCAGTGTTCAACCACAATGTATCACGTCTTTACACACTAGGCGACGTCCTTCCTGGTTGCAGTGTTCAACCACAATGTATCACGTCTTTACACACTAGGCGACGTCCTTCCTGGTTGCAGTGTTCAACTACAATGTGTCACGTCTTTACAGACTAGGCGACGTCCTTCCTGGTTGCAGTGTTCAACCACAATGTGTCACGTCTTTACACACTAGGCGACGTCCTTCCTGGTTGCAGTGTTCAACCACAATGTGTCACGTCTTTACACACTAGGCGACGTCCTTCCTGGTTGCAGTGTTCAACCACAATGTGTCACGTCTTTACACACTAGGCGACGTCCTTCCTGGTTGCAGTGTTCAACCACAATGTATCACGTCTTTACACACTAGGCGACGTCCTTCCTGGTTGCAGTGTTCAACCACAATGTGTCACGTCTTTACACACAAGGTCACATATTTCACGATGATTTCTCTGCCGGTGGTTTTGTCCCTTCACAAAAAAAGCTCTGCCTATGTCTCTGTCAGTCTCTCTCTCTGTCTCTCTATGTCTTTCTGTCTCTCTTAGATTCATTTGGGTCTCTGCTAGTGGAAATATTACGAAACCCCACTTTTTTTTAATTTGTTAGCTTAAATAAAAATGCAATTAAGTTAGTGCTGCAGCTGATTATATATATTTTCCTTGATTTTGTTATATATAGAGGTTACAACACGAGTGTTTTTTTTTATATGGCTGAAATACAAGCCATATAAAAAATCACGAGTGTTGTAACCTGTATATCCCATGAAGATATAAAAGACAAAGTGTGACGGAAACATCAAGCTTTAGTTGTCTGTTCAGATGAGGCACCTCTGCACATACCTTATTCTAAAGGCACGTCTGTTGATCTATGTCAAGTCGGTGCATAATGGTGGCTTGGTTGTCCCCGTCAGTTGAAAGCCTCTTACACGGATTTGACTGAATACCTAGTGGTTACACACGCATCTCCTGAGATCTTGGACACCTTCATCGTCTATAGGGCCTACTGCACCGCAGAAGAGCTAGAAATAATCGCAAATTGCATTAAACAGCTTGTCCAGAGAACAATCGTAGTCGATGATGTACTGATAAGGGCGTGTGTACCGCCACGCTGTAACTTCACATGAGTATAGCCTGAACAAAGCACATTTAGGAACCTACGCTAACAAGATGGCGCGAGCTTGCATTCAAAGTTAGCTTAGGCAACGATGGTTCGATGACGTCATCCAATAGTCACATCACAGAAGGAAATGTACACAGGCTGAACGTAGCCCATTTTAGCTCGACTTATTAGACAGAGAGTCTTGAAGAGAATGATAATAACAAAGTTTTTAACAGAGTGCAGACCTCAATGATCGTGAGAACGCACAATTTATTGTTTTCTGATGGTTATAACCGGAAGTAGCTTTCGATAATGGGGCAGACAACTCCCGTAAACCCTTCAAGGCTTACTTCCCTTCTTTGTTGCCATTAGTTTCATGGCTGACGAACTTCGGAACAGCTGTTACTTTTCGTTTATGTAATATTTAGGGTTTGCTTTACGTGCAAAATAATGAAGTATGAAGAGCAGATGACAGAAGAGCACCAGATATCTTACGTGTATGTCTTATAATTTGGTTTGCTGAACGTGCTTCGATAGCTGCATGTGAACGTAAGTAACATCTGTTCGTCAGCCATGAAACTAACGACAACAAAGTTATGTAAAATAATCTAGAAAAATTGTTTTTAAAAAGATGAAAAAAACCAAAACAAAACACGTGAGATAAGTAATAGACACATAGTTACACATAAAAAGTCTGACAATAAAACAGAACTCACATAAAAGCGTACAGATCTAAAACAGAACGAAGATGTAACATAGACTGTGGGGCAACAAATTAAACAACTAACAACTAGTCAACAAGCAAACTTATCATTCAGCACATTCACTCACAAGTCACATGCACACATCCACAGCTTCAATGTCCTAATTACTTTGTTCATTTTAGTAAAAGGCAGATTTGTACAGGTGAGTCTTCAGTTTAATCTTAAATGATGGTAGTGAAGGAGACTGGCGGACCGCTAGGGGAAGTGAGTTCCAGAGTGTAGGGACTTGATATCTGAATGATCTTTGTCCAGCTGATTTTAGTTTAGCTCTAGGGACTGTGAGGAGCAGCTGGGATGAGGACCTCAGGGACCTAGTTGGAGAGTATAAACAGACATTTCTCCCAAACAGAACAAAATAATACACACAAAACGCTCGTAATGCTCCAATTAAAAAGGAAAATCATTGCTCAATCAGCAACTTAGTTGCACATGGGACGAGTAGAAACAGTCATTTCCACAAAACAAAAATACAAAACGCTCGTAAGGCTCCAATTAAAAACGAAAATCATTGCTCAATCAGCAAGCTTATTTGCATAAAACAACTCCGAACCCGTGAAAAATAAACAGAGAGATAGAGAGAAAGTTCTGGGTACAACTGGTTGTGACTGCCTGTCATTTTTCACAGATATATATGACTAAAGATGTCAGAATTAAAAGCGATGTGACTGGGGCGCGTAACAACAGCGAAACATATTTTTTCGGGGCCATGACACACAAATATTCTTCATTTTAACCCCCTTTCCTTTTGATAAGAAACATAAAATTTACTCTGATAGATTGTTGTGATTTCTTTTTTGTTTCAGTACATATTTTTGGTCTTAAGTAGCCTACATTTCGTGTTTTCCGATGAACAGGTCAATGCACTAAATACACGAGTGAAAGATGCGGTATTTTCGATTTTCTCGCCTAGAAAACTAGATCTATATCGGTTAAAATGATACTATCAAGTAGCAGAGGCATTTAGTAGTTTATACGTATATATACCGAGCAACAAAAGAAACGCGAGTTAATGATAATCTGA
Organism: Littorina saxatilis; assembly: GCF_037325665.1. NCBI lineage: Eukaryota > Metazoa > Mollusca > Gastropoda > Littorinimorpha > Littorinidae > Littorina > Littorina saxatilis. The sequence continues at coordinate 9,767,878 of NC_090249.1, read as the reverse complement.
GAGTGACAATTTTCGGGATATAGATGCACTATGCAGTCATGTGTAAGAAAGCTGTTGTGTGAATATTTTCCCATTGCTGCTGTCTCAACGCACGGGACAAGCAGTTTCCACGTGAAACATATGATGCGCGCTTACAGCACGTGCAAGCGGAGTAGGGGAAACCTCATGTGTGAGATGTGTTCACTGATGCATTAGTAATAAAAACCGTCGCGATATAACCTTGAACGGTTGAAAACGACGTTAAACACCAAATAAAGAAAGTAATAAAAAGAGACGATGGCACGCTTACTGCCAGTCTAACTTTTGACAGAGTCAAGATGCCAAGATTAACACCAGAACAACGCGAGAGGGCAGTGGGTCGATTATCGGCTGGTGATGACCCAGAAGCGGTAGCAGTCGCTTTCAATGTGCATCTGTCAACAGTATATCGCCTTCAGCAACGTTTTGTCAACATTGGAAGCACTGCTGATGCACAACGAAGTGGAAGACCTCGCGTTACCACACAGAGACAAGATCGCCAGATCCTGCGTCATCATTTGAGAAACCGATTCCATACAGCCAATGAAACAGCCAGGAACACCGTCGGTAACCACCAGAGACCTATCATATCAGTGGACAGACAATCCGCCGAAGACTTGCTGAGCGAGACCTCCAAAACTGCCGTCCCGCTACCAGTCCTCACTCAGAGACATCGCATGGCGCGCCAGCAGTGGGCCCAGGATCACATCAACTGGAACTGGAGACAATGGCGAAACATTCTGTTCACCGATGAGAGCCGTTTCTGCATTAGTCATGTTGATGGGCGTGTCAGAGTGTGGCGAAGAAGAGGTGAACGCTATACTGGTGACTGCGTCATGGAACACAATGGCCAGGGTGGACCAAACGTCATGGTCTGGGTTGGAATCGGCCTCAACCAATCCCGGGGACCTGTGTTTTTCAACAATCTTGGTCCTGGTCGGGGAAACGGCATCACAACACAGCGTTATATTGACCACATCCTACAGCCTCATGTTGTGCCCTTTTCCCAGGCGCGCAGAAACTGTGTTCTGCAGCAAGACAACGTTCGCCCGCACACAGCCAGGGTCACCCTGGCCTTCCTGCAGCACAATAACATCGACATCATGGCCTGGCCCGCCCTCAGCCCAGATTTGAATCCTATTGAACATTTCTGGGACCAACTTCAAAGAAAGGTCAACCAGTTACGCCCAGGACCAAGAACTGCCGCGGAACTGCGTCAGGCCCTTATCAATGCCTGGTGCAATATCCCGAGAGACGCCATCAACCGACTTATTCACTCCATGAGGCGCCGCTGCCAGGCCGTCATCAACGTCCATGGGGATAATACACCGTACTGACCATCTGCAGAGGCTCCCTTTGCCCGTGGCAGCAAAAGACTATGCCATAGCCAAGAACAGTGTGCGAGGAACATACCACCGTAATTTTGATTCGTTTCAATGTTACGTTTATGAGAAATGACATTTTAAAATTGTGATTAACGTTTTTCTGGAGAAAATTCGCGTTTCTTTTGTTGCTCGGTTTAGCTTGATGTCAAGTTTGACGAAATGCCTGAGATAATCTAATTTAAGTGAGCATACCCACACGCCACGTCGATGTCCTGGGTACAAAATCGGGTGTAACAACCGTCTGGGTACGTTTCTTCGGCGTAACGTGTCTCCACCGTGAGTTCCCAAAAGCGTGGTAACCCCTTGCAATCCGGTCGACAGGTACATGTGCATTTTGGAATGTCAAGGACGACAGAAAGTAGAGCCAGCAATAGGGACATCCAGATTCAACCTTCGTCAGACGAACATTCGTCAGTGGTGGGGATTTCCTCTCTATTTTTAACTTTGTGCCTCAATGCGCATGCGCTTGTTTTTTCGCGCCCACCACTGCTTGCCGAAGACCGGGATCTGCGTGGTGAAAAAGGCGTGTTTGACGAACCTCAATCAGCAATCTTCGCGAGTACTTTTAGTCCTTTTCATAATGTTAAAAATATGTTTTATGTGCGCAGTGTTAAAGTTTAATATCTTTACGACGCTTCTGTGGACTGTGCATCTGCAAACTGTTCATTTTGGAGGCCTAGTGCTTGAACACGGATACCCACACAAAACTCAGAACTTGAGTCGACGGGCGACATATCCTGCCAATTATCTCCCTTGATCTCTCTTGCACAAGACACTTGTTTCCACTAGGCCTATTTGTTTTAGAGTTGGGAGATTTTACAGGAATGAATCTAAAAATCGAAAAAAAATTGTCAGTGTTGCGTGTGTACCCAGCATATTCAGATGTCTGGAATATTCCGATAAAAAAGACTCGTCATATATTACACTACTCGTCATCACTGTTTCGAAAAACAGACGAACGCGCACGAAGAACTTCGCGTAGATCTGGACCGAAATTGGAAAGTGGTGACTGTGACGGGATGTGACGTCACCACTTCAACAAACTCGCGAAGATTGGAACTCACGAACTTTTGACGAAGGCAAATCTGGATGTCTCCAATGATGTATTTCGTGCACCCTTATTTATCCACTATTTTATGTGTTATAAGAGTGCAATAGTTACATCATAGATGTAACAAGAGAACAATACACCGATTAACAGTTCCGCGGCCATTTTAGATTCGCACATGCGCACATCTTTTTCTACGAGCACTTTTGCTCCTTCTTCCTGTTCCGGTTTCCTGTTTTTGTGAAAATGCGCATCCGCAGATCGTTTTTTCGAAAGTTTTTTCTTCTTCTTCCTGTTCCGGTTGATTCGAGAAAGCGTAGATTCAGTCGGCAGAAAGTGCCATTTTGTAGTCTTCCAGCCCTGAAGTTGCTTTTGAGTGTTCGAATAAAGAGTGTAAAGGTTCTAAGGATTACATCGGGCACACAAACACGCGATTATCCTTTTTCCCCCTTTGATTTGAACGCGTGCGCAGATCGTTTTTTGCGAGTATGTTTGTACCTCTTCCGCTTTCCTTCTTCGTTCCATGTGTGGGAATGTCGGGTGGAATGACAAGGATATATAGCACAGGCAGAGGAGCATACAATTAAGACACCGAAGACAGAGGTTGCTTTAACTTATCTTTTATTGAAGGAATTGTAACTAAAAATAACCACTCAGTTAGCTTATCTAAATCATAAATACTCCAAAACAGTTTAGCTAAATTTGGTTGCAACTAGAAACAATGCTATAAGTTATAAAATAGAAACAATAAACAGAACTCTAATACAAGAAATAGCAATGCTTACATAAAACCAGAAATAGCAATTATGAATTATTCTAGTAGCCAAAAATAGGAACTATGAGTTCTGGTATCTACCAGTACCAGAATCAGAAACAATATATGTATTTCTGGTGCAAACCAGAAAGCAGTAAAAAAAGGATTATTCTTATTCTGGTAGCAAACCAGAAATATAAACTATGTGTATATAAATGTGTATATAAATGACCCAAAAACAATATATGTATTTCTGGTGCAAACCAGAAAGCAGTGTAAAGAAGAAGGCACTAAAAAGAAAAGAAAATACAAGTATAAATAACATGCCTTCTAAGTCACACATGACATAATACAAAGCATAAATCAATGAATGTATCCTTTGTCAAAATAATCATGACAAATATAGACAAGTAACAATACAGCCAAAATCCTGCAGACACAGCATTCTCTGAAAGAGAATCCACAGTGAGTTAAACAACTCCACAACAGCTAATGTCAAGGGAAGTAACCAACATCTTCCCTTAGGCCTAAGCCTTGCATAGGAAAATGCTTTACATAAATTAACCAACTGCATGAACCGCAACTGCAAAATAATTGTTATTATTAAGCATGTTCATCGCCATGAAGACACTTCTTCATCGAGTTGAATAATAACGACAAGAATAAGAAAGATAATTCAGGCATGGGGTAAGCGCAAGCTCTCATGCTTCAAAATGAAGCGTTAGACAACAGTCTATTACTTTACAGGAAAACGCGACTAAATCATATCGCTTTAGATTAAAAGTCTGTTTTGCATCTATGCGACTGCACAAAATGTTCAGTTTTTATCCGTCGCAAAGCTCTTCTGTAGGCAAACACATTTTAAGTGCAAGCGCGACTGCACACAATGTTCAGTTCTATCAGTCGCAAAGTTCTTCTGCAGGCAAGTGCCTTTAAAGTGCAACATGAGAATTAACAGTCAAAATTGTGCATCCTGTAGACAATGTCTTCCTATTGTCTGAGATCTTAACTCAGAAGATCTCTATCATTCTCATGCCTGAATTCATCAAAGGAATGATAATCAAAACTCATAAGATTATGTACAGGTAAAAGGGTAATACAAATGAAGACTAGCAAAATATCAGAGTATGAAAATGCATGTGAGTAGAGTGACACAGGACAGAATACATAACATGACTGGCTCACACAAAGCCAGACAAAAGACAGGGAAGGTAAGCCATGTACCTGTGTATTAGGGGCGGACCTAGGGGAATGGGGGCGCTCTGACATCATTACACGGGGGACGCCGGTCAAAAATGGCGGACACTACTCTTACATCAGCCAATTAACCGTCAACGACATACGGCTTGAAATGCAGCAACATGATCAAACATATGAAACGTAACGCATCACAAAACTTCATAAAGCATGTCATTTTGTACACTTCGCCTACAAAGTTACAGTTACAGTACTGGAAACAAAGAGCGATCCTCAGCGAAGCGAAAACTGAGAACTTCTTTGTTCCTCAACAAACTGGCTACGAAGCGGAATTCCGTCCAGCAAAGTATTCAAATCCCTTCTCATCGAAAACCGAAATCTGAGAAAGGTTCGACTTACCTTACCGGACTTCATCGTTATAAAACTGTCCTTGTACAAAAAGGAGATCTAACATAGGTCTACTCGACTTAAAATATGGTGAGACAGGCTTTCTCATCGAGTTCATTACCCAAAATATATGTGTCAACCATATTTCCCGTTCATCAATTGTAGGGGTTTCTGCGCCTAAATCGTAAATAGGTAGCTTTACGGGCCAATGGCACTGAGGGCTTAACTTTGGGCTTTTAACCGACTACTACTCAGACTTTACTGATCTCCAGAAATAATATGTGATGAAAATGGGAAAAAGATCGCAACGATACACATGGGTCTTCTCGACATAAAATATTGCGAGACAGGCTTTTTCTCAGCGAAAACGAAACGTATGAGAACGAGTCTGCCTTACTTGATTCTTACGAGTCTTTAATTTACAAGACTCTAAAACAGCTTTAGAACAACTGGTCATCAAATATTAGAAGTTATTAACGCTCAATTTCAGCGCCAAATCATAAAAGTAATTAGAAACTGATCTAGAAAACACATCTCTCCGCTAGATCAAAATGGCGTCATCAACTCTGACGCGAGACCGGTCGGACATCGCCCGGGACCAAATCAGCGTCAAAATGTACATATGCAAACATCATAGCATCAAATGAAACATAAAAATGAAGCAACAGGAATGAATAAAGCATTTAGTTACTTACAGATTCTCCTCAGTGAGCACACTTGAAAGAAACACAAACTCTGCTGCTGACGCCTAGTCGCGAAACACAAAGACTGAAAGAGACAGGTCTCGGAATGAAAACCACAAGTCGACCGCTTACTAACTTCGCGCCAAACTACACTAGACCGTTTCACGACAAATCAGAGCAGAGCTTCGACACGTTCACGGCTACCGACAACACACATGGAGCACCCAGCTCGCAGTGTCACAAATCGCGTTTTCTGCTCTACTGAATCTAGGGGTCCTTTACGTCCTCACAGGAAATTTTCCTTTTAGGGACGTGAGTTGATGATACGCTTTAAAAAAAAAAATAAAAAAAATAAAAATAAAAAGGAGAGAAAGAAAAGGGCAAGACCAAGCAAGCCCGACCGTGATAGGACCCCGACCCCGCTCTCCATGAGTAAGGGAGGGGGGTGGGGTAATAAGAAATATACGTTAAGATCCTTGTAAGAGGAATATTAATAATTTTTCTTTTATATGCGTTGACTTCCTAGGGGAAGGGCCATTAAAAACATGGATTTTAATTCAATTTTAGTTTCGTTAAAAAAAGATAAAAATCAGGACCACCCGTCAAGAGGTTTAAAAGTGACTACATTGTGAGAATAATATAAAGAACATGCGCAAACACGTAATACTGATCTTCTAGTATTATTTGGACACATCATTTCATTTACTATGTACATTAAGGGAAAAGTCTGGGTTGTGGCACTCGATCACTAGGTGGGGCACTGCCCTTCGCTCCCTGTTACCCGAGCGCCAACAACCATTTATAGGAAGAGGTACAATAGCGTTTTAGTTTTAAAAACAACAGGATATGTCAGAGTTGTAGATTACTTTTGTGAAGAACGAGACATGGTCGAGGCCGTGTTTATCGTCCGGGTTAAAGAATTGAATTGGCATAAGGTTATATTTGTCCATATAATCATACAGGGTTGCAAAGCGGGTTAAGTTTGAAGTACATTTTGCGAAGAGAGGAAACAGCTATCCTCTCGTTTATATAATCATGTTTTTATGTTTATTGTATAATCCGGAAACAGGAGTTTAAAACCATCAGGAAAAAAAAAAAAAAAAAAAAAAAAAAGCACACACACGCCCGCGAGGTGGGGCAATGCCCTTCGCTCCCTGCGAGCTGTGTGTCCCCTTTGTTTAAGTTAATACCGTTGACAAATGACGATCATGTATTTATGCTGGCTTTATTTTATTTTGCCCCCCATTTAGGGAGTCCAGAATTACAAGGGACTTACAGTGATTTTTTAATTGTGAGAATTTCCTCAGACGACAGATCTCTGCTCCCCGCGAGAGCGCTGAGGGCCATGAGACAGGTGTCTGGTTTAGGGACTGACACTTTATTTTTTGTCACAAAACAGTAGGTATCCGTTAATAAGTTGATGAGAGCCTCGGGGCTCTGCTTCTGCCTAGCAGTCACCATAGAGGTGAGGCAGAGCTCCAGGTAGCCTCTCAGGTCTTTTTCTTCTGGTTTTTGGGTTGTTATGAACACAGAGTCTCTGTGACTATCGACTTTTTTGAGGACTTCTGCTGTCAGTTCCCTTTCCTGCGAAAGTTTAATGTCTCGCTGTTTTTGTTCCAGGTCGGTTTCGATCTTTTTCATTACTATACTGTAAATTTGATCGGCCACTGAGGCGACAAATTCTTCTTGGTTAAATGGCTTGTCTCTTCCCTTGTTTAGTGGACTCTTTGCAGTGCGGTGAGTGCCATTGTCCGCCTCCTTATGGTTTGTTTTGACTGAGCTTTTCACCAGGGGTGAGGGGGGGTGTTTATCTTTGTTGTAACGGCCGTGGCGAACGGCATTAGCGTATCCAGTTTGGGGGGTTGAGGTCTTTTGGGGAGCATCCGCTCTCCAGAAACTGTCTTTTTGTTCTCGTGGGGACTGGGGGGGGGGGGGGGGTGCTACTCTCTGTAGTCTTTTCGCGTTTTCGTTGTTTATTTCTTCTTTTGCTCTTTGCATAGCCTCGGTATACGGAATATAGGAGGCTGCACGAATCCTGTTCGCTCTGAGCCTTACCTTATACTCCGCACAGCCGAGGTATGCTGCTGTGTGATCACCCCCACAATTCACGCAGTGACGGTCCCGCACACAGCCATCACGGCCATGACCTTTGGTCCCGCACTGGGTACATGTGGGGGTGGGTGCTTTGCATTGAGCCGCCCCGTGGCCAAACCGGTTGCAATGACTGCAGCGGCGGACAGGGCAGGCATAGGGCTCTACTGAGTATTCCTCTCCCTGGAGAGACATAATACGTGGCAAGACTGCCGTTTTGAAGGTGACTTTTACTGCTTCGGACAGTTCTTTGTCCTTGTTTTTTAACCTGTAAAAACGTTTGACTGTCTCTCGACCTTTTTGGGCTGGACATCCGGATTCTGTTTGGATTTGAACTGTGATTTTCATGGTGAGTAGTTCCTCATCAGAATGTTGAAGGGGGACCTTTTTTATGACTCCCTCTGTGATGGGTTCAGGAATAAACGATCTGATGGAAACACCGGCTATGTTGGTTAAATGTAACAGTTTCTGCTGTTGTCTGCCACTGGAGCATCCGATCAGCCACCTCTCCCCTGCTAAAGGCCAAAGAGAGATGACGTCACCAATGGTTGAGTTCAGGGTACGGAAGCGCCGGAGGCCTAGCCCTCTAAAGGTGGCCACTCCTTCTTTAGTGTCTTCAATAATAACTGGGTATTGTACGTACTCGGGAGTAGGTTGCCTCTCTTTGAAAAGAGACCGCCTTGCCCCCTTTCCTGTTTTGTTTCTATTTTCAGAAGTGAAGTTTTTTTCGGATTCTATGTTTTGTTGTGGTTTGGTCAGGTTTGCTGCCTGGTTCCCATTTTGAACGACATTCTTTGCTTTTTGAATTTCATCGTTATTAAGCGAACGTTTTCTTTTGTTTTCCCTCAGAGTTATCTCCATCTCATGGATGGTGTTTTCCTCTGAAGAGCTCGACCTTATTTCGATGTCAGAACTGGGTTCAAGTGGGACAACTGTCTTGTGCATAGGAACATGATGTTCGATTTTTGAATCGTTATGTTTGCTCACTGTAGAGACATGTTTTGTGTTTGTCTCGTCTGAGTTTTGCTTCACTGACTTCTGTCCTGGTTCACTGCTTTTACTTACTGGGGCTAATTTAGACGTGGATGCAGTCTCTGCTCTACTCTAAATGTTCGCTCTTTTAAAGACAGGTCACTTCCGATCCCCTGTGGCGATAAGCCAATGGGGAGGCTACCTGGTGTCAGACAACGGGGGGCGTTCTACTTAAAATGCCTGCCCAATGAAAGGGATCGTTACCGAGGCATGAAGCCGTGTCGGTGTCACGCACCGGAAATATTACGCACAGCGGATAAGGCTCATTAGATTACAAGCAGTGTCAAAGCTGATACACAGAAGGGGGGGGGGGGGGGGGGTAAGAGACTAAAACCTCCAAGCCACCTGGCATCTTCTATGATGTACCCTGTCAAAAGAAATGACACCCACTTGACAAAACGCCGAGTCCAAACGAGCGGCACATTACATAACGACCACCTAAATCTGAGATAAGAGATTAGAAATGCATCCGGTCGGGGTCTACCCTACGATAGTAAACACACAATAAAGTACAATGCACAAAGACAACCAGGTATTATTTAGTCACTCCTTAGGCACTGATGGTTAGAGGTTACGCTGCTGCTTCTCATCATTTCAAGTTGGGGATTTAGCACAAAGGGCATTTTTTAAAGGTAAACCCAATGTGACTAGCACACACACACACAGGGAATAGCTATAGACAGGGGAGGCAACTGGGTCGGGCAGGAGATAATCACACACAGTGAGACGGGGTACGCCACTTGGCTACACATGTAAACGCCGAAACTGTTAACTGGTGTAAGGAAGTACAAGAAATATACCTAGAGTACATTTACAGAGACAAAGAAGGGAGGTCATGGGATATATATATTTTTTCCTTGATTTTGTTATTTATAGAGGTTACAACACGAGTGGTAATGGTACCGAACAACCGTTCTGATCAAACAAAATGATTTACAAGTTTCTTACTAAACGCATATACACCAAAAAAGTCAAAAATCGATTCCCATGAAGCTGACTCTCCATCTCAAAAACAGCTCCCATGGGGTCGCCTTCACGCGGCGGGAGCGTTTAAACAGAGCTACCCCACCCCTTTACTTCTCTTCTTTTGTCTTATTTCTGCCTTACCAGTCCTTTCGCCTATATTTCCTTCCAAGAAAACTCTCCCTACTATTCCCTGCAGTTTTCCAATTCTTTTCTTGTTGTCTTATTTCTACCTGACTGGATCCATCACCTTTATTTCACTTACCAAAAGTCTTCTTTTCCACATCATTATTTCTCTGCACCCCGCATGTCGTAAGAGGCGACTAACGGATTCTGTTTCTCCTTTTACCCTTGTTAAGTGGTTCTTGTATAGAATATAGTCAATGTTTGTAAAGATTTTAGTCAAGCAGTATGTAAGAAATGTTTAGTCCTTTGTACTGGAAACTTGCATTCTCCCAGTAAGGTCATATATTGTACTACGTTGCAAGCCCCTGGAGCAATTTTTTGATTAGTGCTTTTGTGAACAAGAAACACTTAACAAGTGGCTCTATCCCATCTCCCCCCTTTCCCCTATCCCATCTCCCCCCTTTCCCTCGTCGCGATATAACCTTCGTGGTTGAAAACGACGTTAAACACCAAATAAAGAAAGAAAGAAAGAATCTCAAAAACACGTGTTTGATTATAAACAAAGTTTTGAGGTAAGAAAAGGCTAAACAACTCACGATGATTTGATTGTGCCACCAAGAGAATGGTGTGACGTAATACAATGACACCATGTTTCAAAAAAAAGAGGACGTCATACATTATTTTGTTCTGAAAAAACCGAGTCATGGAAAAAAGCACAGGCACTCGTCACGAGGTGGGCGGGGCCTATGTCTTGGATGTCACTTGTGATGGACAGTCGTCTTTTCTTATGACAACTTGTAAACTTGTAGTACTTAGCACAGGCACTCGTCACGAGGTGGGCGTGGCCTATGTCTTGGCTGTCACTTGTGATGGACGGCCGGGGTCTTTTCTTATGGTTTATAGTTATACAAGGTATGATACTGATTCTCTCGACCTCGTCGGCAAACTTCGCATTCCTGCCATACACAGCTTAGCAAAGCAAAACAACGGCTATGATAAAATCAAGCAGACAATAAACTATCGGACACTGACAGATTTATACCAAATAGACGTTGCTACTGCTGTCATTTTGCAAAACGGCACGGATTTTGACACACAAAATCCACCGTAGTTCTGAACCGAACGGAAGTTACGAATGACTTACTTCCCCTTATAATCAAACCGAGACAACAAGCTGTGTCTTCATTGGCTGAAGGGAAAATATTGCGCGAAATCTGACATGTAGGTCTGTTGTAGATTTGAGAAATCATAAGAATGTTGGTTTGTGTTAACGTTGCAATCTTGAATAAAATAGTAAGATTGCTTTTGTTGCTCCAGACTGATATTGTTATGGAGCTTGTCTCCGTCCAAAATTGCGCACCATAAGAGAGGGAGGGAGATTGAGAGGAAAGAGAGAAACAAATTTTAAGGAAGCAAAATGCTGCAATCTAGGACCACCTGAGCTCAGAAACTGTCATTTATTTCAATGTGGGATGTCGAATCGACTTGTGTGCAATGACGTTGTATCACTTTCCATAATACGAATGCAATATTTAAAGGTGCAGTCCTTCTCGTCATGCATTTACCCCAGCTTTTTTTTCTTTTTTCTTTTTCATTACTTTATTGTCCCATCGCTTAAAAACTCGGGTCGCTTCCTCCCAGTGGAGTGGTAATGATCTTATATGTACTGTATAAAATCAGGGGAATGCATCGTCCGGAGCTGATTTAGCATGTTAACAATAACGATAGGGTATGTCGGGATACATACACACATCGACTCGAGCGCGTCCACTCGCGCGCAGGCACAAGCACTACTAGCAATAATATGGTCACCTACGTACTGTTCTCCGGCGCATGGTCGGTACACACAGTTCACACACACAGTTCACACTGTTGCCTACAGTCTTAGCCACACAATCACACAGCCGCACACACACACAAACACACACACACACACACACACACACACTTTAACAGAGGGGTTCTGCATTCTATAAAGCATAATGCGGGCAATATACAAAGAAGAATGATGTATCATGCGGGTCTTTCCAAGAAAAACTATTTGGACAAGGTCTGCCTCTGTTGTTTGGCTGCGAAAAAACAACAAAAAACATCGGCAACAAAAACAAGACAAAACAGGAAGGCGTTTCACAGTTCAAACGTCATGCAAATCAATTATAACAAGATTGTTTCTTTCGCTACTATTACTTGAGTTGAGCGATACCGAGTCAGAACAACTAGCACAGATGCAAAAAGACAAGGGCCAGCAGGTAGGTATTGAATGCGAGAATGTTGCACGGGTATGCAAAACATGTTAAGTATCCTAAAGCACGTCATTGCATAGACACAAGCATACACAACCAAGCAGACACAGGCACAGACACACACACACACACACACACACACACACACACACACACACACGTGTGGTATTTGGCCAGGGTTGAAGTGAACATTCACGTTCTTTCACTGAGGTGAGCGTCCTTATTGATGCTGTCTCACACAAGTTCGAGTGTCCGACACAGTGCATGAATTTGGGGCGTGGTAGAATCCCACGATTTCTGCGAGGGTTAACTATTCGGGTGTCACACGAGGGGGATTCCCACAGGCACATGATGTACAGGACAACAGACATACCACTACGATGTTCCATTACTGCAGCTTGTCCAGCTCTAACTCTGTGGTAATTCTTGAGACGGAATCATTTTTTTCGACGAAAATGTCCCCATCCCAGACCCAAGTGTCCTGGATCCGCTTTTCCCCCTTCAGGCGGCGGGCTCTGGCGGCCAGTCTGGCGCGTTGCCGGGTCAGGTCGTCATTAATGAAGATTCCACCAGCTGGCCCTGACACAGCCTCTGCCGCCGAACGGGGACGTGAAGGGGAGAAGCCAAGGCTCGTTGCGGTCTTCTTCTTTAACAGCCTGCGTGCTGCCATCAGCGATCTCTTATGACGATAAGACGTAAACTTGACCAGGATCGCTCGCTCTTGCTGGTCGGGCCTACCGACCCGATGGGACCGGTCGATCATCTCGTCCGTCACCTTCACTCCTATTTCGGCGCTGAGTTTCTTTACGATGTCATCGGTAGATTCGTTTTCCTTCACTTTTATGCCACTGATCCTCACGGAATTCCTTCTAGAGTCTACCCTGGCGTGAAGGTCGCCGATCTCCCTGTCCTTCTGGGCAACAGTCTCACGCAGGGTCTTTACACCCCCGGTATAGGGGTGTGTATAGGTTTCACTCGATGTGTTTGTTTGTTTGTTTGTTTGTTTGTTTGTGTTCGCATATAGATCTCAAGAATGAACGGACCGATCGTCAGCAAACTTGGTGAACAGGTTCTATACATTCCTGAGACGGTCCTTACAAAAATTGGGACCAGTCAAACACACGGTTAGGGAGTTATTGGTGGATTAAGCTTAAGAGTGACATATTAATGGTCAAAGGGAAATAACCTTCTCAGTTGGTGGCAGTGAGAATGGTTATTTCCCTTTGACCAACGGGGGTGTTTTTCCTACCTCGACGTACCCTTTCGCAATGGACCCTGTGTTTACGCGAATAAACATTCTGACTTCTGACTTCAGACTTCAGACTTCAGACTTCTGACTTCAGACTTCAGACTTCAGACTTCAGACTTCAGACTTCAGACTTCTGACTTCTGACTTCTGACTTCAGACTTCAGACTTCAGACTTCTGACTTCTGACTTCTGACTTCTGACTTCTGACTTCAGACTTCAGACTTCAGACTTCTGATTTCTGACTTCTGACTTCTGACTTCTGACTTCTGACTTCAGACTTCAGACTTCTGACTTCTGACTTCAGACTTCAGACTTCAGACTTCAGACTTCTGACTTCTGATTTCTGACTGTCTCTCTGTCTCTCTGTCTCTCTGTCTCTGTCTCTGTCTCTGTCTCTCTCTCTCTCTCTCTCTCTCCGCATGTAATAAAGTTCTGAGTTCTCTGACGGGGGTGTTTTTCCTACCTCGGAGGAATTTCTTGTTATCTGTGCCATTAGGGGGCCACAACAGCCTCGGTGAGCAGTTGTATGATCGCAGGGTCAGAAAGAGCTTCACGGAGTCCTTCCTTCACTGCCCCTGTGTCCATGGTGCTGCAGCCTGGCGATGACGTCTCGATGACGGTGCTGTGCAGGGGATTGTTGGACCCGATGATCGTTGTGTCGTCGAACGCCTGCGTGTAACGGTCGTCAAGGTCAAAACACTGCCGTTTGCCTTCTTTCTCGGTTATAGGCGACACCGCAGCCCTATCCCTTGTGTCCCTTGTTGATTTAGACATCGGGTTTAAGGATGAGGGTTTAGTCAGAGTCGTTGAAATGATTCGCTGATTCTTCTTATGGTTCTAGAAGTTCTAATAGTTATAGACAAGTCAACAGCGAGATTCCTGACGTGTGTACAACTATCTCAAGGCTCAAGACCCAAGAGACGCGAGAGAGGTTTTTAAATGTTTTTCCATGCGCCTGTGGCATAAGAAGGCAAGAAGGGCGAAGGACGAGGGGTCAGCTCAGCACGTGCAGAGACACACGAAAGCACACATATCACGAGTTAAAATACCGATGGCATGCCCGGGTCGATGAAAATTGTCAACAAACCGGTTGATTATCTCAGGAAACGTTCATAAATGACATGATATGCAGCAAATAAACACCTACTTGGAGCAACATGTCACATGTCTGTCATGCGAAACAACATTTAACGTAAGAGTTGTTGACGATTTAAAGGACAGAAGGAAGAAGTTCAGGTAGACAAGTCAGAGTAGAGTTGTGTAGGAAGAGGGTCAAGGTCACACGTTTTTAAGGTGGTTTCTTTGATGACTTTTTCCAGTTCAGGGAGAGTCAGAGGCTTGAAATGTGAGTAAGGAGTTCCTGTAAAAGCAGGAGGAGTGTCAGAGCTTTGATATGGTATGTTGTCTAGTTTGTCACGGATGGCTTGGATCTTGTTGTGGAAATACTCAGAGAAAGCTTGTGGGAGTTTGGTAGGGTCAATGTTGTTGGGCAAGGGAGAAGCAGAAGAGCTGCCAAGTAGGTCATTTAGGATATTTAGTGCGTCCGCTCTTTTTATATTTAGTCAAGTTTTGACTAAATATTTTAACATCGAGGGGGAATCGAAACGAGGGTCGTGGTGTATGTGCGTGTGTGCGTGTGTGCGTGTGTGTGTGTGTCTGTGTGTGTGTGTAGAGCGATTCAGACTAAACTACTGGACCGATCTTTATGAAATTTGACATGAGAGTTCCTGGGTATGAAATCCCCGAACGTTTTTTTCATTTTTTTGATAAATGTCTTTGATGACGTCATATCCGGCTTTTCGTGAAAGTTGAGGCGGCACTGTCACGTCCTCATTTTTCAACCAAATTGGTTGAAATTTTGGTCAAGTAATCTTCGACGAAGCCCGGACTTCGGTATTGCATTTCAGCTTGGTGGCTTAAAAATTAATTAATGACTTTGGTCATTAAAAATCTGAAAATTGTAAAAAAAAATAAAAATTTATAAAACGATCCAAATTTACGTTTATCTTATTCTCCATCATTTGCTGATTCCAAAAACATATAAATATGTTATATTCCGATTAAAAACAAGCTCTGAAAATTAAATATATAAAAATTATTATCAAAATTAAATTGTCCAAATCAATCTTATTCCTTGTCGGTTCCTGATTCCAAAAACATATAGATATGATATGTTTGGATTAAAAACACGCTCAGAAAGTTAAAACAAAGAGAGGTACAGAAAAGCGTGCTATCCTTCTTAGCGCAACTACTACCCCGCTCTTCTTGTCAATTTCACTGCCTTTGCCATGAGCGGTGGACTGACGATGCTACGAGTATACGGTCTTGCTGAAAAATGGCATTGCGTTCAGTTTCATTCTGTGAGTTCGACAGCTACTTGACTAAATATTGTATTTTCGCCTTACGCGACTTGTTAGGTTTGGTGCGTCCCGGGACCCCCTCCACAAATTTCTAGTAGGTGTTTTCGGCTTCTGGTGCGTATAAGACGCAGGGACGCGCACTTTGGGGAGCCCTGCACACACACACACACACACGCACACACACACACACACACACGTGCGCGCGCGCACACC
The DNA here is from genome assembly GCF_037325665.1 of Littorina saxatilis. Lineage (NCBI taxonomy): Eukaryota > Metazoa > Mollusca > Gastropoda > Littorinimorpha > Littorinidae > Littorina > Littorina saxatilis. Next base: position 9,752,129 of record NC_090249.1, on the reverse strand, counting down.
CACACACACATAGGGGAAGGGCTCCTAATATGGACCGGCTCCTAATATGGACCACCTCCTGTTCTGAACAATTAAGGGCGTTATAGAACGCTCAAAACAATGTCATTCGCTGTATTCACCCTCGCTGGATAACTTGTATATGTCAAAACTGTTGCAGAAACACAAACCTCAAAACCGCAAGGCTTTTTCTTTTTTTTCTCACTTTTGGACGAGTTCACTCTAAATTTGCCGCCTAAAACGGGCTCGTTTCTGTCCATAGCGAAAGCTGTTATCACACAAATATTGCTATATATATGACAGCTAAGACCGTATTTGTTACATTTTAGCAGTCTTGACCCGAGTTTCTACTGCAAACAAGAATAAAAGGAAAATCTCAAAGTACGTGTGTGTTGCCTAATATGGACCACCTGCAACAAATAGAAGAAATAAAAGCTAAAGGTTATTTTCATTAATAGATACAGACGATTGCTGAAAATAACCTATAACTAGCCCTCGAGATTTAAAAAAAATATATCAAATATGTGGTAGTTGATAATTTCACTTATTTTCACTCTGTTTTTGTTAAGCTTCCTACGTTTCCTGGTGTGATTCAAATAATTCTCTCATCAACCCGAAACAGATAAATCTAAAACATATAGTCTGACTTGCACACTAAGTTGTATCATGTTATTTGAAGTATAGGGGGCTTTTTACAGTGATTCGTGAAGGCCTTTTTACTGGTCCATATTGGGCGCCAAGGCTCCTAATATGGACCATTTGTGATATTTTCTGTATTTAATTTTTGCTGAATGTCTATCAAAGCTAATTCACTCTAATTTGGCCTAACGGTTAACCGAAGAGAGAAGGACTACCAAACACAAAATAAAACTTCTTCACAAGAAAACAAGCCAGTGGTCCATATTAGGAGCCCTTCCCCTAATTATGATCTCCTAAATCTTAAAAATACATACATATTTTGTGTTGGATTTGAAAACAAGCTCACAAATCAAGAAAACCCGTTTTATGCAAATTAGTTTGGTTCGTGATAAGACCAAGATAATTCATCGGCGCTGTCTTGGTCGCAGGGTTTAACCTCGACAAAAATGCACTGCGTTCAGTTTCATTCTGTAAAGCTTGTTCCTAATATACGCTGCAACTGCATTCAGGATGTGAACACTCCATGAAACATCCGTTATGGTCAGTTGTTTTATTAACACTGCTTGCGTTGTCGGGTGCCGCTGTTGAATATTTGGACTTTGCCAATAAATCAGTTTCATTATTTGAATGAGCAAGGGTATCGCCATTCCCGTTTTGAGTGCTTACACTGCATCTTGGATGTAATTTGAGTTGAGCTTTCCTCATCTAGAATTGTTTTTAGAATTAAAAAAAGAAGATTTTGTTGTTGAGAAAATACGGTTACAAAATAAACGAATTGTGATCAGCAGTAAAGAAGAGCCCTTTTATCAGTGATATCCTCAGTCACCCGGGTCATATGGTACAAGCACAGCGGACCAGAACTGCTGTTAACCCGTGATTTGTAAAAATGTAAAACATTTTACAAATCACGGAGCGCGCCCCGCTATTTGTAAAATTTGTTACAAATCACGTAAATAAGCCCGATACTTTCTTGGCATCTCTAATGTCAAGTTTTTAGATTTTTTTTTTTCATTACTTTATTGTCCCATCGCTGGGAAATTCGGGTCGCTTCCTCCCAGTGGAAAGCTAGCAGCAACAGAGTCGCGCTACCCCAAAGTCAAGAATTTATTTAAAATAAAATTCATTTTTGTTTTATTACTTTATTGTTCCATCGCTGGGAAATTCGGGTCGCTTCCTCCCAGTGGAAAGCTAGCAGCAACAGAGTCGCGCTACCCCAAAAGTCAAGGGATCTATTAGATTTTTTCATTTTATTCATTACTTTATTGTCCCATCGCTGGAAAATTCTCTTACAAACACACACACACACACACACACACACACACACACACACACACACACACACACACATTTACATACGCACGCATGCACGCACGCACGCACGCACGGCACAGCCGGGCTCACACACACACACGCACCCACACACACACACAGTGACTCACACAAATCTCATACACCAGCAAAACACACACTCATACGCACATAGACAGACGGACATACACACCTTTACAAACAAACACACATACACACTCATACACACACAAACATACACACACACTCACACTCTCTCTCCCTCTCTCTCTCTCTCAGTCTTTCAGTCTCTATCTCTCTTTCTTACAGACACACACACACACATTTACATACGCACGCATGCACGCACGCACACACACAGAGGCTCACATACACACACACACACACACACACACACACACACACAACACAACAGTAACACTGACGCTCCGCGTTTCGTTTTGTTTACAGTAAGCCTACTGCCAGTACTGGTACTCGCCATGCTTCTTCGCAGCAGTTTCAAAATGGCGCCCCAAACGCTTACGGAAATTGCCGGAACATACCGAAGAGGCGCTTGTCCCTTCTGTCTAATATAAGTTCTGTGATGATACCCAGGTGAGATTGCACACACGATAGCAGAGACAGACACCACAGGCACCCTAAGCTTGTGCGCCCTTAGACCGACCTTTGACTCCTGTATCTTTATGTGGTCTTTCCTCCCACTGTAAACTGATAAATTATCCACCTGTGACTTTAGCCGGGACTTTGTATGTTATGAACATCTATATATATACGACTTGTGTCTGTGTGTGTGTGTGTGTGTGTGTGTGTTTGATTGATCGCCATGCACGGCCAAAGTTCTCGATGGATCTGCTTCAAATTTGGTGGGCTTATTGACAGAGACCCCGGACACAACCTGATCGATGAGATATTTCAACACGTGCTCTCAGCGCGCAGCGCTGAACCGATTTTCGTTTTTCACTGCACGTTACTATTTTTAGATCTTCCTTCCTTCGTGCGCTGGCGTCAATCGATATTCCCGTTTGTACGTTTATATTTAGAAGGTCACTGCACGTTACTATTTTTAGATCTCCCTTCCTTCGTGCGCCGGCGATGCCGGCGTACACCCGGCAAAGCCGGGTCCCCGGCGACGGCCGGGTATTCGGCTCTACTTCTTCCCGGCGAAGCGGGTAATCATCTAGTAGTATATATATATATATACAACTTGCAAAATTCTCAATAAGTTACGGTCATACTGCATGTGGCCTCTCCCACTGTAAACTGATTATCCACCTGTCCTTTTATGTGGTCTTTCCTCTCACTGGAAGTTGATCCAGTTATTCAGCTTTATGTGTCATTTTCTCTCATCGTAAACTGATCCATCCACCTATAACTTCATGTGGCCTTTGCGCGTTTTATACTGCCACACAAACTTTGCGTACGGCTCTATAATATTCTCTGAACTTGTACCTCAGTAAAGTTTTCACGTCGTAGTGGATTTGTTGTGGAAAGAAATCTGACACTCACATCGGGAACACAATCCTACCACATCTGTAAAAGTGATTATAGGGCAAGTATGTTGAACTTAATCATGTACCCTATATTTATTCTGCCAGTGTAGCACACAAGAACGAAAGTGAATTTTTTTTTTAAACTTAAAAAAAAAAAAAATTACCATAAAGCAAATAAACTTGGCCAAAAAATTATTGCAACAAATTTCAAACCCAATTTAAAGCATTAATCCCCGTGTCATTTCATTAAAACTGTATATGCCAGTTAAGACCGTTCACTTAACCTCCAGGATCACCTTTTGGATTAAATATTTCTTTTACAGGGATCACGTGACCGCCGCTCAAGTAAGGGTACCCTCAAAATCGACCAGACAAAAACGGAAGAGCTGAATGAAAAATTGACAAGAAATCACAATAGACAAAACTTTGCAACTTTGACATACGAGAAGAAAGTCAAACCAATTATCTACCCTGAATTGATTGTTTTGTTTTGCTACCTTGCGTATTTCGCGTGCTATGCTATTCCTACTGATGCAGGTGTCGATCGCAAGAGCGGGCAAAAACGGGACTTTTTGTTGTTCGGCTCTTCCGTTTTTGTCTGGTCGATTTTGAGGGTACCCTTACTTGAGCGGCGGTCACGTGATCCCTGTAAAAGAAATATTTAATCCAAAAGGTGATCTTGAAGGTTAAGTGAACGGTCTTAACTGGCATATGCAGTTTTAATTAAATGACACAGGAATTAATGCTTTAATTTGGGTTTCAAATTTGTTGCAATAATTTTTTGGCCAACTTTATATTCGTATATAAAAGTATTGCACAGTGCTGTGTTTCACTCAGTACCGCCAACATAAATGTCATTGTTTAGCTATTGAACACTAACTAATCATAATAGTGATTTTTCTTTTATCGACGGTGTGGCCACGAAGTGTCTGCACCGAAAAAAGTCAACAATTTATAAGTGAGTGAATGTCAGTTGTCACGATATGCTAACTAAATGTTGATTTGGAAGTCAGTATCCGTTGTGACGGTATATCGCTCACAACTTCTTAGTGGGGATCCATTTAGACGCTATGACGCTTATCACTTTGAAGTCATGTCGTTTATATTATTGCAGAGCTGACGTCCCTTTATTTCTAACTCAGTTCTAAGTCAGTATCCGTTCCGCGGACGGTATAGCACTAACTACTGCCGCGAATATGTATGTGCTGGCGGCTGACTGCTAATGAATCGTTGTTGCGTTTTGTGTCCTCGGCACGCTCTAAACTGACGCCGGTCACGTGTTCCACTTTTGAACACGCTTCTTGTAACAAGTTTTGAACACAGTGTCCATGGTACATAATTCTGCCAGCAAAGTTGCACACATGGTAGGCTAAATGCTAATGTTTAGTTGAACACTTGTTTTTACCGTGTGTTTTTGTTTTGCTGGTAGAAGTATGTGATATTTCCCACTGTGTTCAAACCTGGTCACAAAAAGTGTAACACTTGAGTAGTTTAGAGTACAACCGCGCATCCTCAGTTGATTGGATTACGCTGACCACTGGCTGACTCGCTGTGCAAGTAGTGACCAGCAACTCGCGGTGTGTGATTTTTGTACTATAGAACTGGAGCCATGCAACAACGGTACACACACCTGTCTCAAATACAACTGGATGTAAACTAAGCTCACCGTGGTGAACAGAACACTCACGTGTATGCCTATCGTTTAGCACATCCTGTCTCGAGTTAGAAGGGGGATATGATGAGAAGAATCTACCTGGACAAGTGACGCACCTCTGGCATCCATTCACAAAGAGGGCAGGAAGAGAAGTGTCCAGCGTTGTTGATATTTGTCTCGTGCCCTCTCCATGTTGTATCGCGGTGCCTGCGTCACTCCAGTCTTATATTAGACTCCACACTCTACTCCTCCACTGACTCTCTGCGCACCAGTCTAAGTGAATTTTCCTTTGCTGTTTTACGACGTTTGTTGTCGCTTGTAAACGGATCCGCGGTGTGCTCTCCTTGCCAGCAGGGGAGTAGAGAGATCTAGCCCCCTGACATACAATAGGCCCCTGACAGACGGCACAACACGACGCCAACAAACACTGTAGCGCGCCAGCCAGCCATTCACTGGTAAGTAGATAGAATCAAAGATATTCTATAGCTACGCTGATACTATCAAACCCCCCACTGTTTGTCTCCAATTCTCTCCCTCCGCTCTCTCTCTCTCTCTCTCTCTCTCTCTCTCTTTCAGTCTCTTATCTTCACCCCCACCTTCACTAAATTCTGTCTTCAACCCAAACTTCACCATACGCGGTGTTGTTACAACTTTCCTTCCACTCCGTGGGGGAGCGTACGTATGTTTGTATACTTGCGTACGTCTATTGACGGCGCTATTAGGTTAAGTACTCTCACCGGAAATAATGAGAAAGGGACGGAAGAGGGAGGTGAGTAGAGTGAGGAAGGGGGGGGGGGGGGCTCTGATGTTGGCTCTTGGAGTGTCTGTTGTGTGCGCGCACAATGTTTTTTTGATATTTACCTTGAATAAAAAAAAAATTCCTTTCGTTGTTGCCGCCGCAAGCTGTAACCTGGTGACTCGACTCGACCAGCTTAAAGTAAACTGCATGCCTCCACGCACGCACGCACGCACGCACGCACGCACACAAACACATTGGCACACGCACACACAAATGACACACACTCACGCGCATGTACACACACACACGCACACAAAAACCGGCACACACACACACAGTCCCACATTAATTGATGAGGTAGATGTTTCTAATTCTAAACGATTTTATCTGTGTACCTACCTGCATCAAATAAGGAGGTTTAGAAACTGCGTCACCTATCAGCTACGTCACCTACCAGGACACGTATCTCACATGAGGGTCGCGCTGCGTGTGGTGATTAGGTACGTGTTCACGTAGCAAACCCTTCCATACGTCAGCGCAACGTATGTCAGATTTTTATCAAGTCCAACCATCCGAGAAGGGTGTAGGGATGCTCAATATTTTCTGGAATCTTTCCTTCGCGCTTCAGTCCATGTTTCATAATTCTGGTTTGTATACATCGTAGTCGCCGATGTGTCAAGAGCATGACCCCACGAACGACAAGGCGCTGAGACTTACGTCGCGTATCCTTCTCTGGGCCTACTGAATGTGCTCGCCTCGATTCACTTCGAAAAGCAGACACAGAAAGCAAAATACCGCTCGTTCAAATGTATTTTGTAGTTAAATCTGTTCAGTGAAATGAATTCAATCCCTCCGGTAAAAAAAATAATGGTAAAGCTCCCCTAGAATGGATTTTAGTGCAAATGTGTCGGTGTCTCGATAATACGTGAACACTGTGACCTTCTTTTTGACAACTTCTGGGCCCGTATGCATGAACTGGAAGTCAGAAACACTGGAAGTAGAGGCCTATTTTGAAAGTGGGAACTCCCGAAGTTAACTTTCTAACTGTTCCCTATGCACGAACGCCGTAGTGCTGACTTCGAGAGTATTCGGTCAAGGTCGCGAAAATTGGGGGAATCCCAACTTGTACATGCGTTTGTTAACGGTAAGCTTGGCGACCAGAAGAAACAAGTCTCATCGCGAGTTCAAAAGGGCGAACGTTGAGCGCATTAGTACTAACAGCGTTATTGCTGTTGTTTTTTGAATGGTTAAACGAAAGGGTCGGTTCAAACCTGTGATGATTGTCTTGGAATCAAATAACTGCCTAGCTATGACAATGACTTTGTTGACCTGAATGTTAGGGAGAAAAATAAATGATCATGTTGAACTGTTTTTCTCCTTTTTTTAATTTTTTTTTATCTCAGTTGCATGCAGGCAGCTTCAACCCTTTCTTTTTTGCCTCTCTTTTTTTTTGTTTTTTTGTTTTTTTGTTATTGGGGAGCATCCGTCTTTATTGATCTTTTTTTCTGTTCTTTTTTCCTGCTTTTTATATTAAAGTCAAGATTGGATTTTTTGTGAAAGCATAGGACAGTTTCTTTACGCAATTAAAAAAAAATGAACACAGAGACAAAAACCGGTTGTTGCAGCCTGAATGCAATTGAGGCCTATAAAAAAAAAAGATAAATAAAAAAAAACTTCTGCTCCCAGCGGCACTTGAACCCGAAGCGCCGGATCGAATTTCCGAATCCGTAACCACTGCACCATGCTACTCGTGTGAAAAAAAGCGTGATGAAAAGATGTAATATGAGTTATTCAGTCGTGATGGTTTGAACGCTCGCCACCTTCGCCGAATGACTCGAGCACGTTTTTTTCGGTTAGTAACTGATCGAACTGTCGCTTTTGAGCCACTCTGTTTCAAGCATTTCACCTAAATTAAACAAGAATGTCACAGTTCGTGTCTATGGTGCAAGGTAGCCGACCGTGTCATTGTAGCCAAGTTACGACAGTTGCTCGATTGACGCATTTCACGTCTTCGATATTCTGTCTGAGCTCATTTCCCAATGCGGAGCTGCCTTAAAAACAGGAATGTCCTGCAATTGTAGTTGCGTTGGAGGTTTCTTTTGGATGGGTAAGGACATTTAAGAAGCAATATCGTCGTATAATGATGTCAAGTCAAAGACCCTGCAAATTAACATTGAAAGTGGGAACTTCGGAAGCAAAGTTGCCAGCTACTCGGTATACAAGAGCTAAATTGAAAGCCCAAGTAGTGGCTTCGAGAGTTCTGAGGTCAAGGTCGAGGAAATTGGGGGAATCCCAATTAGTGCGCATGCGTTTGTAAACGGTAGGCTTGGTGACCAGAGGAAACAAATCTCATCGCGAGTTCGTAAATGGGCGAACGTTGATCGCGCTGTAGCTTTTACTATAGTTGTTGCTTCTGCCTGGTTGAACGAAAGAGAGCGAGTTTTAGCGTCAACTAAGGTGACTCGAGTCGAACCGGAGGTCGCAAAAACTCGGTCCAGTACGACTGGAGTGACGTCACCGGTTAACCAACTTTCAACCTTGCTTCCTGCGTAGGGTCTCTCCAGTTCCAAGATGGCTGCCAAGGCGAGGTGAGAAACTTCTGCAAATATTTTTTGACAAAGTTACGGATTGTGAGAAGACATTTGTTGTAAATCACTTAGCCTTTCAAAAATTAAGGATACTGGGTTCGATACTGTCTTGGTTTTAATGCATTTTATTTTAGCAGTGATGTTTATTTTGGGAAGAAATGAGGTCAACAGGAGTTTGGGTGCGATTTCGGCTCAAATGTACTTTAGCGCCCTGAACTTTTACCCGGCTGTTTTGCGCTCGATTTTCACGCTCACTTCTTCATTGACGTTCGAATCGATAGTTCGATGTTTTGGCATTACATTCACATCAACAATAAAACAGTACTGCTTGTTCATCATCGTCGTCCATCAACTCTCCACAACAGTAAATCCGTAACGCGCTTGTCGCCATCTTGTTGCAAGGGACGCGACTGGACACAACCCAACAGCGTTTCCGCGAAGAAAAAAACCAGACATGCGCAGTGACCCTACCGTAGCTCAACCCTGTTCCTCGCGAAAACTCGCTCCCTGTCGGTTCAAAGCTGTGATGATTGTCTTGAAATTGAATGACTGTCTGTAATAATGATTTTGTTGACCAGAATGTTGGGGAGAATAAAACATTTTTTGTTTATGTGATAGCGAAGTCGGTTATGTTAAACCTCTTCTTTTTTTTAATGATTTTGTATCGGTAAAACTGTTTTGGACAAAATAGATTGGTTAGAGCGAACGTTTGGGTTACTGGTAAATTTGAAAAGGCAGAAATCAATCAGTGTTTGGAGAATCAAGATATAAGGTGTAGTGAAAAGAAGATAAGTTCAGTGACTTTCATATTAATTGGGAAAATGTGTGTCCGAATTTTTACAAAAGATAAATTGTTGTACTTTGGTATTTGTACATTTTGTTTGTTCTCGTTAATTGTGAACAGGATGTATGTTTATATAAAGTTGAAAGTCAAGATTGGATTTGTTTAGCCTACGCGCGTGAGTGCATGTGTGTTAGATATAGTCATAGACATAGAACACTGTATTATCTCAATTACGAGAAACTCGGGTGTGGTGAATCATAATAAACAACATAAAACGTAAGAACATCAATAAAATATCGAGGCACAAATACTCAACTCATAATAGTGTGTGGTAAGGGGGGATGGGGGGTGCACACACACACACACACACACACACACACACACCAACGAACACACGCACACACACATACACATACACATACACACACACAGACTCGCACTCGCACGCACACACGCACGCACGCACACACGCACACACACACACACACACACACACACACACACACACACACACCGTCGAACACACACATAACGTCGAACACACACACACACACACACACACACACACACACACACGCACCGTCGAACACACACACACCGTCGAACACACACATAACATCGAACACACACACACACACGCACACACGCACACACACACACACACACACACACACACACACACACATAAAGCAATGACAAAAACAACAGTAGAAACTTACACTCAAACCCACACACACACACGCACACGCACACAAACACACACACACACACACACGCACACACACACACATACAAACACACACACTCACACATGCACACAACGACGCCCATTTTCCTATATCCTGGCGCATAAACCACATTTTTTAGTTGTGTGGTTGCTTGACTAAAATTCAATAAATCGGGTGACCCGTTCCAACGGCTCTGCGATATCACAGCAAACCATAAAGCACGCAAGGACGACCCAAGTTAAATTTAGAAATGTCATCTCGACCAAAATACTCACAGGAAGCAAGTACATTGCGCGAGGAAGCGTATGTTTAAAAAGACTGAAAATTCAGCATAACAATAACCTTTTCCCAGGAACAGATCAAGTCTGCTAGGTAACCCAATGCACACGTGTATCATGTGTGTCTGGTGGGGGGGGGGGGGGGGGTGTTTAGTTTGGGTAGAAAAACTGCCTAGCAAGAATGTTTTGTTTCATAAAGACATTGTAAACGACCCTAAATTAATGTTCCGTCCAATTCATTTGAATTGAAGGCTAGGTTTGGGTACACACATAACGGCATGCGCGTACGCACGCACACCCACAAACACACACACAGACACAGACACAGACACACACACACACACAGACACAGACACAGACACAGACACACACACATACACACATACAAACACACACGCACACACATGGCGTCAGACAGACAGACAAGCAGACAGACATACACACACACACACACATATACACACATACACACATTCGCACACGCACACGACAGTCAGAAACACAACCACGCCCACTTACACACTAACACACACCCTTATAAGCGGGGGTGAAAGCGTGGTGGCCAGTGACCCAGAACGAACACAAGCCAACGCTCGAAGTTCGATTGCCCTACTTTTCTTTTCTGTTTCCTTAAAAAAAAAAAATTCAAAAATATCATTGACGGTTAAAGGCTGCCATATTCGTAGCGTTCATTAATTAAGTCATATTGTTTACATGTGCCAATAATGTTATAAAACTGTTGGGGAAGGGCTCCTAATATGGACCGGCTCCTAATATGGACCACCTTCTGTTCTGACAAACTAACGGCGCTAGAGCGCTCAAAAAAGTTTTATTCGCTGTATTCACCCTCTCTGGATAACTTGCACATGTCAAAACAGTTGCAGAAACAGAAATCTCAAAACCGTTAGGCTTTTTCTCTTTTTTTCACTTTTGGCAGCGTTCACTCTAAATTTGCCGCCTAAAACGGACTCGTTTCTGTCCACAGCCAAAGCTTTTATCACACAAAAATTGCTATATATGACAGCTAAAACCGTATTTGTTACATTTTAGCAGTGTTGACCCCGAGTTTCTACTGCAAACAAAAAATAATAGCAAAATCTCAAAGTATGTGCGAGTCCCCTAATATGGACCACCTTCAACAAATCGAAGAAAATAAAAGCTAAAGGTTATTTTCATTTATTCATTAAGAAGCTTGCTGGAAATAACCTATAACTAGCCCTCGAGATTTAAAAAAAAATGCAACAAAAAGTCTTCTTTTCGTGGAAGTTGATAATTTCACTTATTTTCACTCTGTTTTTGATAAGCTTCTTTAGTTTCCTGGTGTGCTTCAAATAAAAAACGCTGGCGCTGGACCCGAGTACTCTTCAGGGCCCGTATGCATGAACTAGAAGTAAGAAACACTGGAAGTAGAGGCCTCTTTTCGAAGTGGGAACTCCCGAAGTCAACTTTCTAACTGTTCACAATGCATGAACTGACTTGAACGCCAAAGTAGTGACAGCGAGAGTATTAAGGTCAAGGTCGGGGAAATTGGGGGAATCCCTACTAATACGCATGCGCACGTTTCTATCAACATGGCAGTCAACGAAAATGGCAAGGCACGTGTGCCGCTCAAAAAGAAAGTAGACACGGAGGGGCGTTCTGCACCTTTTTCAGATGGTGAAATTGCTGTACTCTTGACAGAAGTGTTTTACGAAAGAACGGTTATTCTGTCCAAATTTCAGAACAGTTAATTAGAAAAAAAACACAGTAAACACCAAGTTTACAGAACAGTCTAACTGTTAAACATAAAGACGCTGTCTGGTCCAAAATTGCCAAAGAAGTCTCTCTCTCTCTCTCTCTCTCTCTCTCTCTCTCTCTCTCTCTCTCTCTCTCTCTCTCTCTCTCTCTCTCTTTCTCTCTCTCTTACGACACATGCACACACAGACAAACGTACATTCATGCACATACTGACACTATGACACAAGTGACACTGACGGCACACATAAACACACACACACACACCACACACTGCACACACACGCGCGCGCTCGCGCGCACACATATACACACACACACGCACCCATACACGCACGCACAGTCACAAACAAATAACCACACACTCACTCTCTCTCACTTTCTCTCATTCTCTCTCAATCTACACTCATACACACACTGAAACTATGATGACACAAGTGACACGTCACACACACACACACACCCACACACACACATACACACACACACACACACACACACACATACTCACCGTAGTGACACACATATACACACGCGCGTACAGTTGAAAGTCAAGACATGATATGATTTTTTCAAAGCATAGGAAGGTTTCTTTTGCAAATGAATAAAATTAACACAGAGGCAAAACCCGGTTTTTGCAGCCGGAATGCAATTGCGGAGGCTTAAAAAGGAAAAGATTAATAAAAAAATATATAGCTCCCGGCGGAACTTGAACCCGGAGCGAATGAACGAGAGTCCGGAACCGTTACCACTGCACTATGTTACTCGTGTAAAATAGAGGCATGATGAAAAAAGGCATTCTGAGTTATTCAGTCGTGCTGGTTTGAAAGCTCGCCACCTTCGCCGAATGACTCGAGCACGTTTTTTTCGGTCAGTAACTGATCGAACTGTCGCTTTTGAATCACTCTGTTTTAAGCATTTCACCTAAATTAAACAAGAATGTCACAGTCCGTGTCTATGGTGCAAGGTAGGAGACCGTCTCATTGTAGCCAAGTTACGACAGTTGCTCGATTGACGCATTTCACGTCTTCGATATTGTGTCTGAGATCATTTCCCAATGAGCTGCCTTTAAAAACGGAATGTCCTGCAATTGTAGTATGCGCTGGAGGTTTCTTTTGGATGGGTAAGGACCCTTGAGATGCGATATCGTCGTATAATTATGTCAAGCGAGAGGCCCTTGACATTGGAAGTGGGAACTTCGAAAGCAAAGTTGCCAGCTACTCGGTATGCACGAGCTAAATTGAACGCCGAAGTAGTGGCTTCGAGAGTTCTGAGGTCAAGGTCGAGAAAATTGGGGGAATCCCAATTAGTGCGCATGCGTTTGTAAACGGTAGGCTTGGTGACCAGAAGAAACAAATCTCATCGCGAGTTCGTAAATGGGCAAACGTTGATCGCGCTGTAGCTTTTACTATAATTGTTGTTTTTAACTGGTTGAACGAAAGCTGTGATGATTGTCCTTAAATAGAATGACTGTCTATAATAATGATTTCGTTGACCAGAATGTTGGGGACAATAAAAAAAGGTTGTTATGTGGTAGCGAAGTCGGTTAACTTAAAACTCTTTTTGTAGTGTTTTTTTAAGGCTTGTATTTAATGGTCCCTCAAATTAGACAGACAAATCACATAATTAGCCGCTTTCACCACATAAATAGATGCTTCCAGCAACAGAAATGTTAATTACCAACAGAAAAGCTGAATCTGCAACAATAAAAATAAACCAGCAACTGAATGGATGATTCACCAACAATTAATACACTTCAGCAACAAAAAATACGCTCAGCAGTTGATTAGCCACTTTGAGGCACAAATTAGACGTTTTCAACAACAAAATAGCTACAAAGAATGGATGAATGGTCAATGTTGATTTTCTTGAGTAGTTTTCACTAACTGCGTACAATGTATGGCCGTTCATCACACAATTGCACTGGGTGAGTTATGATCAATGTTGACACTAGGTGAATTATGGTCAATGTTGACATATGCATTCTCCAAACGTGTCCTGATGATGATTCGTTCCTCCAAGCCGCAGCTCTGTTCCTTAGGAAGTGGAAGGCATCAGAGGAAGAAGGAGTGGCTTCCTTCATCGAATATTTTGAGAGCTCATGGCTCGATTAGAACATCACCTGGTACGAGGGATATGCCATTGATCACCCCTCAACCAACAATGCCCTGGAATCCACCAACATGCAAATCAAGAGGCAGAATACCATTCGTGAAAGATTGGAGTTGTCCAGATTCCTCGCTGTTGTTGAGCAAGACATTGTGAAGAACTGGTCTGCCGAGAGAGCCCCAGGTAGAGATGGAGATGAGCCCAAAATCCCTGTGCAGGATGTCCCCAAGCGTGATCTCAAATTGTGGAGGGAGGCTTATCAGTGGGCCTCATCGCCTAGGGAGTCGCTGAAGGCAGGCAACTTGATCTACGTCGCATCCTCAACCTTAGACAAGGAGTTAGCTACAGCCATTAGGGATGTTGAAGAAAAGAACCAATCTGCCTCATGGGCAGATTTCGATGACTTTGCTGCCTGTAGAATGCCATCTGGAAGGTCACAATTGACCCAGACTCTGACCAGTTTAGGTGCAACTGCCCAGGATTTCTCAAGGGCAACATTTGCAAGCTCTCTTTGGGATGTGAAATCAGACTCAAAGTATCTAAAGCTCTATCCCAAGCGAAGATGATACCCATCGGCCAAAAGCGGAAACGCGGGCGCCCAAAGTTGGCAAAAGCAGCGCTTGTCCGTCAGGGACTTTCCAGGTTTAATTTGATGAACTTTTAAACCTCTTAGTACTGTACATGCACTATGTGTGGCCTATGTGTGAGTGAACAAGAATATGTACAAGTTAAGCTATTTCGATTACATTTGTCACTATCAGAATGATCTTTCTAAAGCTCTGTGTACAATTTCTGTCTTTCTCTATCGTGTTATGTTCTAAAAATGACAAGGCTAATTCAACAACAAAATAGAAAATCTAACAAACAGAATGTATCAGTTTAGTAGATTATTTTTAGTTAATGTTGTAGGAAGTATCCGTTTCATTGCTAGTATCATCCGATTTGTTGGTGAGTAGTTTGTTGCTAGTTTCATCTCTTTACGTGCTTGAATCATCTTATCTGTGGCTGAAATCATCTTTTTTCGTGCTCAAAGAATCCTTTTTCGTGGTGGAAAATCTGTTGATGAGGTAAGCCTCTCTGTTGCCAGATTCATCTATTCTGTTGGTAAATTAATTTTGAGCGTTTTTTTAATGATTGTGTATCGTAAAACTGCTGGACAAAAATAGTTTGGTCAGAGCGAATGTTTGTGTTACTGGTAAATTTAAAAAGGCAGAACTCCATTTTTGGGGAATCAAGATATAAGGTGTAGTGAAAAGAAGATAAGTTCAGCGAATTTCATATTATTTGAGAAAATGTGTGTCCGAATTTTTAAAACAGAAAAACTGTTGTACTTAGGTGTTTGTAAATTACGTTTGTCCTCGTTAATTGTGAAGAGGATGTATGTTTATATAAAGTTCAAAGTCAAGATTGGATTTTTGTAGCCTACGTGCGTGTGTGCATGTGTATTAGACATAATACATAGACATAGAACACTTTATTATCTCAATTACGATAAACTCGGGTGTGGTGAATCACAATAAACAGCATAAAACGTAAGAACATGAATAAAATATCAAGGCGCAAATATAGTCAGCTCATCATAGTGTGGGGAGTGGGTACACACACACACACACACACACACACACACACACACACACACACACACACACACACACACACACACACACACACACACACACCGTCGAACACACACATAACGTCGAACACACACACACACACACACACACACACACACACACACACACACACACACACACACACACACACACACCGTCGAACACACACACACCGTCGAACACACACACACCGTCGAACACACACACACCGTCGAACACACACATAACATCGAAAACACACACACACACACACACACACACACACACACACACACACACACACACACACAAACACACACACAAACACACACACACACAAACACACACACACAAACACACACACACACACAAACACACAAACACACACACACACACGGCACGCGCGAACACGCAAACAAACGTATGAAGGAACAGACGCACAATTATACCCGCACGCACGCACACACAGGCAGACAGGCACTCGCACAAATACATACACACACACACACACACACACACACACACACACACACACACACACACACACACACACACACACACACACACACACACACACACACACAGATAAAGCAATGACAAAAAAAATACCAGAAACTCACACTTAAACACTCGAACACACACACACACAAACACAGACACACACACACACACGCACACGCACACAAACAAACACGCACACGCACACAAACAAACACACACACACACACACACACACACACACATACACACAACGACGCCCATTTTCATAGTAACACAGTAACCCCCTCGTATAAGCGGGAATGAAAGAGTGGTGGCCAATGACCCAGATCAACAAACAAAAGTCAAAGCTGGCAACTCAGGTTTGTATTCAGGGAAATTTGCACGAAATGCATGCAGAAGATACGACTTTTCCCTCTATTTTCTCTCTTTTGGAGCGTCAGCTCGGTTTGACATGAAAAACTGAAGAAAAGCCCTGCCTTTTTGCACTGAGAAACTGTGGAAGTAGCGTGTTTACTACTGGGTCTGGCTGTAGTACATTTACCCTCATTTACTTCCTCGTTAGCTTCCAAAGTAAACTCTTTTTTCGTCCCATGCATGCGAAAGTGAGGATGTACTTCCGATGTCACTCAAAACTTTAGAAGTAGTCGCAAAATACCCTGAGTTACTTCCTCGCTTTGCTTCGAGGTAAACCCTTTTTCCGGCCCATGCATACGAAAGTGAGGCAAGTACTTCCGATGTCACTCAAAACTTCGGGAGTTGTCGCGAACTTCCCCCATAAGCATACGGGCCCAGACTGGCTCGCTCCCCCAGTATGAAAGTTTTTGTCTTGTGCACGTGGATTTAAAAAAAAAATAAAAAAAAATATAAAAATTATTAGAGTAAAATAAAACATTAAAACGTTCATAATAAACAAAAGTAAACAAGAATTAAAAAAAAAAAAATAGACCGCCCATGCCGGGAATCGAACCCGGATCACTTGGATTTAAAAAAAAAAAAAAAAAAAATTATTTATTTTACACAATTAAAAAATTATTAGAGTGAAATAAAACATTAAAACGTTCATAATAAACAATAGTAAACAAGAATTAAAAAAAAAAAAAAAAAAAAATAGACCGCCCATGCCGGGAATCGAACCCGGATCACTTTGGCCATAGACGAATCGCTTTCCACCAGGATCACTTGGATTAAAAAAAAAAAATTTTTTTTAATTTATTTTACACAATTAAAAAAATTATTAGAGTAAAATAAAACATTAAAACGTTCATAATAAACAATAGTAAACAAGAATTTAAAAAAAAAAAATAGACACACAGGATCCCTTTGGCCATAGTCGGAAACGCTTTCCTCCAAGCCAACAAATCTGACATTTGCCAGTGAACTCAAATGCCTATACATGTATTCCTCGCGCAGTGGTACACGCACGCAAAGCACGCAAAGCCTGGTACGGTGTCGCTGGCTTGGCTGGGCGGTTTATCAGCCGAACGGCTATTCTGACCCACCGCGAATTGCGCCCTCCGTTAAGAGTCGTTTTTGTGGAATATTTCGCATTTAGGTCCCAGGTAATTATGAAGTTTTAATACGATCAATCGGACCTATTATCAAGTTAGTGTATCAACTTTTGAACGAACTGCGCCCAGTAGTTTCCCAGCAATAAGCTGTTAAGTCGAGACAGACACACAGACACACAATTAAAGTCTGCTGGACCCTAGTACTGCGTACTCGGGGATAATGCTCTCATCAACCCGAAACAGATAAATCTAGAGCATATTTTAATTAGGCTGACTTGTACACTAAGTTGTATCATGTTATTTTGAAATATAGAGGGCTTTTTACAGTGATTCGTGAAGGCCGCTTCACTGGTCCATATTAGGCGCCCAGGCTCCTAATATGGACCCTTTGTGATTTTTTCTGTATTTAATTTTTGCTGAATGTCTATCAAAGCTATTTCACTCTAATTAGGCCTCACGGTTAACCTAAGAGAGAAGGACTACCAAACACAAAATGAAACTTCTTTGCAAGAAAACAAGCTAGTTATCAGCATGAAACAAAAAGTGGTCCATATTAGGAGCCCTTCCCCTACCCAAGGGGATATAATAACGATTGGCTGTAGCTTTCGAACACAGACAAAATTATTTCAGTATTGCAAAGTGGTGTTGATAGTGTCGAATGTAAACAGAACAGTCTTGGAGTGAAAGTGGATGTTTTCCGGAAATTGCGCAGGCGGAAATATACGATCTCTCACAGTACATATTCGCAAGAATAAGGCCACAGGCTTCAGCTGACAAGCTACAAGTACATCTAATTTTCTAATAGGCCTATGTACTCACGTGTCCAGCAAAACTTTGGCGATTTCAGTATCCCCTTTGTACTTGGTTCTCAATTTGAAGCGATAGGCCTCTGACGAAAACAATCTTTCTTTCAGCGCGACCCAGCGCTGGTGCTGCGTGGTGATGAAGCAAGGAGTCCACTTTCTCTTCTCGGCAGATTTAGTGGCCCTGACAGCTTTAGACGGGTTTACTTCTATCTTTTTTGCCATTGTACGCAACCGCGCTTTGACTGTCTCCGACGCCATCTTTGGTTTACAAAACGTCACGAAGTGACGTCAACGGTCTAAAAATAGCCCAAGTCCTGGAGAACTGTTTCTAGCCCCCTGCTAAACAATGCAATAAAGAAATAATTATTTCTCGTAATTGGTAAGGACTTCAAACCTAAAACTTTGCAGGAAGCTTAATTTATACATCCCCGCAACGATGGGAAAAGCCCTGGAAGTAATTAAACTAATTAAATAGGACTATATGTCAGCCTTTAACACTCGGTATGATCTGGGTCAGTGGAACATAACTTCCACGTGCAGCACACAGCGACACCCACACAATGACAGCAGCAGTTTCAACACTGGGTATTGTTGCAGACTTTAGCGCGCTGTCCACGATGTTTTAAAGCACGAAATGCATGATGTTCGAAAGGAGTTTTGCCCTACTTTGATACGTGACGTGGTATCTAACGAGCAGTTTTTACAACATTCCTCTGCGTGACTGATCTCGATAGGGATAGGTGAGGTCGGGGTACGTGACGCAATATCTAAACCTCCCTAATGACGAGATTCGCAACCACAGAAAGTATGCCATTCATACACATGCCTTTCATTAGCCGGCTGATGACGCACTTTCAAGGACTAATCATTTCGTCGCAACATATAATAGAGCTTGCTTACGTCAAATTTCGGGCAGCACGAACGTTGGTGTCTCTCAATGCCTCTCATGAGGAGAAACTTGAACTTGTGTCAGTTTTCAAAGACCTTCATTATTAAAGGCACAGTAAGCCTCCCGTAAACCATCACAGATACTGTTACGCTTTTACACACAGTACAAACACCCTTTCATTTAAACACTCGGGGTGTTGCAGGTAGCTCTGTTTCCTCCTTGGGGATGAAGCTACCAGGGGAAGGGATTGTGTTGGAGGTGCGGGTAGAGGGGTAGCCCTTCCGGTGCTCCACCTTGGACCTCCCTAGTCTAGGACCCTGGGTCTTCGCGAGGTGGCCATTGTGGCGTAATCCCTCCGGACTAGCATAACGTTTCCCTATCCCAAGACCGACCGTGCGTGGTCTATGACCACATCCTCTACGAGGTGACCCTATCAACTAGGCAGCGCAAGCCCCTAGGCGAAACACGGCGGATCTAGAGGAGAGAACCTCGATAAAAAATTTGAGCTGCCATGAAGACGGAGCATGTTGGCTGAGGACAGCGGGCAGACCTTCTGTGCCGACACCCATCTACAGGAGAAAACCAGGCATGCACGCATCAAACCCAACATGGCCATACAAACGGAAACAACAAGGGCAAAGCCCATACGACTCACATGCTTGACCTTGACATGACCTTGACCTTCAGGGTCAAGGTCAAATAAACCTAGCAATGACATCATACACTAAGAACTGCTTTACACATTTTTCCTACCAAAATACATGTGACCTTGACCCAAGGTCAAGGTCATCCAAGGTCATGCAACACAAAGCTGTTAATTCAAGACATAGGAAGTACAATGGTGCTTATTGGCTCTTTCTACCATGAGATATGGTCACTTTTAGTGGTTCACTACCTTATTTTGGTCACATTTCATAAGGGTCAAAGTGACCTTGACCTTGATCATATGTGACCAAATGTGTCTCATGATGAAAGCATAACATGTGCCCCACATAATTTTTAAGTTTGAAACAGTTATCTTCCATAGTTCAGGGTCAAGGTCACTTCAAAATATGTATACAATCCAACTTTTAAGAGCTCCTGTGACCTTGACCTTGAAGCAAGGTAAACCAAACTGGTATCAAAAGATGGGGCTTACTTTGCCCTATATATCATATATAGGTGAGGTACTTACTTAGGCCATTATGAACCCCCGGGGGAGCATAGGCCATCGACGACAATTCTCCATCCGACACGGTCCTGGGCTGCCCTTTCGATCTGGCTCCAGGTCTTCCCCTGCCTGTTGATCTCTGCTTCAGTGTCTCGTCTCCAGCTGTTGCGCGGCCGGCCTCTCTTCCTTTTCCCTTGTGGATTCCACTTCAGGGCTTGCCTCGTGATACTGGATGCTGGCTTTCTCAGGGTGTGCCCTATCCAGCCCCATTTCCTCCGGAGAATTTGCTGCGCCGCTGGTTTCTGGTCAGCTCTCTGCCAAAGGTCTTCATTTCGGATTCTGTCCGTCCATCTGATGTTTAGGATGCGCCTCAAGCAGGTGTTGACAAAGATTTGGATCTTTCCCAGCATGGTCTCTGTTGTCCTCCATGTCTCACACCCATAGAGAAGAACAGACTTGACATTTGAATTGAAGATCCGAAGCTTCGTATAGGTGAGGTATTGAATCTCAAAAACTTCAGAGAAAATGGGAAAAATAGCTGTTTTTTAGACAACATTTATGGCCCCTGCGACCTTGACCTTGAAGCAAGGTCAAGATGCAATGTATGTTTTTTGGGGCCTTGTCATCATACACCATCTTGCCAAATTTGGTACTGATAGACTGAATAGTGTCCAAGAAATATCCAACGTTAAAGTTTTCCGGACGGACGGACGACTCGGGTGAGTACATAGACTCACTTTTGCTTCGCATGTGAGTCAAAAATTTAAACACTCACCGCTTGAGAACATCCTAGGTGCCCTCCGTAAAGAGCAAGCAATTTTCAAAGAATTTATTTTTGCGTGGTTTATCTTACCCCTGAGCCATCGTAAACCCGTGTGATCCAGTTTCCCTTTTTCACAATGTTGTCGTCAGTTTGCAAGTCGCTGTGAGCTTATCTGCAATAGCACGTTATTATGTTCCTCTGTGTTACACGACCCTTGAGATTGCCACAAGTTCTCAAACGTCGTATAGTTGTGTTCTTTTATTCTACGTCGCCCGTCTTCGCAGCAGCAGAAAACAACTCGTCAAATTGAGTTCGAGGATTTATTTAGCATTCCATACATACAACTGCACATCGTAGCAGAACTCAAAGTAGAAGCTTTTTTACATACAAATCGCGCTGGCATATATAGTAAATACTCAATCTCGAGAATATTCCAGACCGAACATGATACAACTACATTATACGAGCCGTGCATGGACTAAACTAGCGACATTCTCTATGACGTACATCAAAAGCGCCGACGCACTTAATCCGAACGAACGCCACGAACTCACGACTAAAGCAGCGTGGTAAACAACTTGTTTTGACAGGACTAGAAAGTTCACCTGCATTCTCGTCCAAGCATAAATATTGTGTTTACAAAATATAATATCGGTACTTTCCCACAAAGTACAAATAAGTCAACTACATGCAACACACAAAACTGAACCAAAGCTCAGCAACGGTAGCGTTTCCTAACACTCTGACTATGCACGAAACAAACGGCTGTGGTTCACAAGAACTCTTGCGATGGCTTTTGACTGTTCAGAGGAACTGGCGATAGGCATAAACCGTCGTCTGCTACGAGAACCACGACCTTGCGTGACCCTGCTTCCGGGCTTTTCCTTTTTCAAACTTTCAAAACTTCGAATTGTACTGATCTTGTCTTGATGAAAAAAAAATCTTTTATGATTTAAGAATGTTTGTGTAACAAGCTGTCAATTTATTATTTAGATTTTAAAAGTTAGGTCTAGCGCCAAAACACACCACGGTCCGATTGTGTGAGCAGACAATCCGCAAAATTAATTCTTTGAAAATTGCTCGCCCTTTACGCAGGATGTTCCCGCTCGGTGAGCGTTCAAATGGAAGGGTGTTTGTACTGTGTGTAAAAGCCTGACAGTATCTGTGATGGTTTACGGGAGGCTTCCTGTGCCTTTAAGGAGTAGATGAAATAATTTGGTGAACATAGTTTTGCTCATTTGACATGTGGTTTGAGAAGTAGAGGAAGGGCTCCTAATATGGACCACTTTTTGTTTCATGCTGATAATTAGCTTGTTTTCTTGCGAAGAAGTTTCATTTTGTGTTTGGTAGTCCTTCTCTCTTAGGTTAACCCCTAGGCCTTATTAGAGTGGATTAGCTTTGATAGACATTCAGCAAAAATTAAATATAGAAAAAAATCACAAATGGTCCATATTAGGAACCTGGGCGCCCAATATGGACCCATATGATGTCGTTTTTCTTTAAACCGTATAACTAGAGACTGCCTAGTCTCATATGAGCTCATATGTTACACAATTCCTCGCAAAACACGTGCTGACCTAAATTACAGTGCCCGCACAGTCGATGGGCCTTCAGCTGAGTCACTTCGACGGTGTTCAGTGGTGGGTCTGTCCCGAGTTAACGCACGCAGCCCACTACCTACTATGCCCCCTACTAACGACATTGACTGCTAAGTCACGGAGCCAGACTGAGTAACGCATTGAAGACTGACAGGGAAGGATGGAACAGGAACAATGAGACCAAGGTCACCATGAGAGCTCCGGGCATGAAGGGCCACAAGAGCAAGGACAATTTGTAATTTTGGATGATTAATGAGATGAGGATGATTATAATGAGGATGCTATGGATTTCCAATTTTGGTTTGCACTCTATGCTTACTGTCATAATGCTATGGATTTAGCTAAAAATGTCCACCAAATACCCGTGTGACTTGGAATAAAGGCCGTGAAAGGTGAATGCTCGCCCTAATAGGCTTGAGGTTTGCTGGCCGATGTGAATGCGTGATATATTGTGTAAAAAATTCCATCTTGCACGGCAGAAATTAATATGTAAAGCGCATTGAGCATATATATGATTATGCGCTATAGCAAATGTCCATTATTATTATTATTATTATTATTATTATTATTATTATTATATATCCTGGGCCCGTATGCATGAGGAGGAAGTCAGCAACACTGGAAGTAGAGGCCTCTTTCGGAAGTGGGAACTCCCGAAGTTTAATTTTCCAACTGTTCACTATGCATGAACGCCGGAGTGGTGACTTCGAGAGTATTCGGTCAAGGTCGCGAAAATTGGGGGAATCAACTAGTACGCATGCGTTTGTGAACGGTAAGCTTGCCACCAGAGAAACAAATCTCATCGAGAGTTCAAAAAGGTGAACGTTGAGCGCGCTGAAGTACTAACAGCGTTATTGCTGTTGTTTTTTGAATGGTTACACGAAAGGGTCTGTTCAAACCTGTGTTGATTGTCTTGGAATCGAATGAGTGCCTATGACAGATGACTTTGTTGGCCTGAATGTTAGGAGAAGAATAAATGATTATGTTGAACTTTTTCTTCTTTTTTTCTATCTCGGTTGCATGCAGGCAGCTTCAATCCTTTTTTTTTTTTTTTTTTTGGCGGGGAATTCAGTCGTAGTAGTTTGAAAGCTCACCATCTTCGCCGAATGACTCGAGCACGTTTTTTTCGGTCAGCAAATGATCGTACTGTCGGTTTTGAGCCCCGCTGTTTCAAGCTTATCACCTAAATTAAACAAGAATGTCACAGTTCGTGTCTATGGTGCAAGGTAGCCGACAGTCTCATTGTAGCCAAGTTACGACAGTTGCTCGATTGACGCATTTCACGTCTTCAATATTGTGTCTGAGCTCATTTCCCAATGAGCTGCCTTTAAAACCGGAATGTCATGCAATTGTAGTATGCGTTGGAGTTTTTTTTTTTTAGATGGGTAAGGACCTTTAAGATGCGATATCGTCGTATAAATGATGAAATCAACTTTGAAAGTGGGAACTTCGGAAGCAAAGTTGCCAGCTACTCGGTATGCACGAGCTAACTTGAAAGCCGAAGTAGTGGCTTCGAGAGTCCTGAGGTCAAGGTCGAGGAAATTGGGGGAATCCCAATTAGTGCGCATGCGTTTGTAAACGGTAGGCTTTGGCGACCAGAAAAAACAAATCTCATCGCGAGTTCGTAAATGGGCGAACGTTGATCGCGCTGTAGCTTTTACTATAGTTGTTGTTTTTGACTGGTTGAACGAAATGGTCTGTTCAAAGCTGTGATGATTGTCTTGAAATTGAATGACTGTCTGTAATAATGATTTTGTTGACCAGAATGTTGGGGAGAATAAAACATTTTTTGTTTATGTGGTAGCGAAGTCGGTTATGTTAAACGTCTTTTGTTTTAATGATTGTGTATTGGTAAAACTGTTTTAGACAAAATAGGTTGGTTAGAGCGAAAGTTTTGGGTTACTGGTAAATTTAAAAAGGCAGAACTCAATTTTTTGGGGAATCAAGATATAAGGTGTAGTGAAAAGAAGATAAGTTCAGTAACTTTCATATTAATTGGGAAAATGTGTGTCCAAATTTTTACAAAAGATAAATTTTTGTACTTATAGGTGTTTGTAAATTATGTCTGTCCTCGTTAATTGTGAACAGGATGTATGTTTATGTAAAGTTGAAAGTCAAGATTGGATTTGTTTATCCTACGCGCGTGTGTGCATGTGTGTTAGACATAGACCTAGAACACTTTATTATCTCAATTACGAGAAACTCGGGTGTGGTGAATCACAATAAACAACATAAAACGTAAAAAAAAAATAAAATATCGAGGCGGCAATAATCAGCTCATAATAGTGTGTGTGTGTGGGGGGGATGGGGGGTGGGGGTGCCTTGGTCGATAAAGATAAAACAAAAGACGATATGGTCCCCGGCCCCTCGGACCAACAAACATCTTATATTATCAACTGCCACGAAAAGAAGACTACTTGTTATATATTTTTTCAAAGGTCGAGGGCTAGTTATACTTTTAGTTTTTTTTCAGCAAGCTTCTTCATGAATTAATTGTACCAGCTTTTGGCTTTTATTTTCTTCTATTTGTTGCAGATGGTCCATACTAGGGGACACACATGTACTTTGAGATTTTGCTATTATTTTTTGTTTGCAGTAGAAACTCGGGGTCAAACACTGCTAAAATGGAACAAATACAGTCTTTGTTGTCGTATATAGTAATTTTTGTGTGATAACAGCTTTGGCTGTGGACAGAAACTAGTCCGTTTTAAGCATCAAATTTAGAGTGAACGCCAACAGTTTAATGTCTTGACTTTCGATACTGATTGTTTTTAGGCGTAGTCACAACGGCACACTTGCTCTTGTGTTTGGACTCAAATTGGATCCCAATTTTCGACAAGGATTTGCTTGCAATTAGAATGGTTTCCCTTTAGCTTGCCCCGGCCACCAGCTATTTCAGAAGATGATGAAATATGCCTACCTCAACTTGACATAGGTCAAGGCCATAAAGTTCCTGCCCTCTTGTTCTGGCAAGAAATAGGTCGTCGGTTAACATGTTTGGTCAACTTTTGCTTAGTTTGACATTTTCCGATTTCTTTCATTGATCGTCTACTTTTTACATTTAGTCAAGTTTTGACTAATTGTTTTAACATAGAGGGGGAATCGAGACGAGGGTCGTGGTGTGTGTGTGTGTGTGTGTGTGTGTGTGTGTGTGTGTGTGTGTAGAGCGATTTAGAGTTAACTACTGGACCGATCTTTATGACATTTTACATGAGAGTTCCTGGGTATGATATCCCCGGTTGTTTTTTTCATTTTTTCGATAAATGTCTTTGATGAAAGTTGAGGCGGCACTGTCACACCCTCATTTTTCAATCAAATTGATTGAAATTTTGGCCAAGCAATCTTAGACGAAGGCCGGACTTTGGTAATGCATTTCAGCTTGAAGGCTTACTTTGGTCATTAAAAATCTGAAAATTGTAATTAAAAGTTTGTTTTTTTAAAACGATCCAAAAACAATTTCATCTTATTCTTCATCATTTTCTGATTGTAAAATCATATAAATATGTTATATTCGAATTTAAAACAAATTAAAATGTGAAAATTATGATTACAATTAAAATTCCAAAATCGATTTGAAAACAATGTCATCTTCTTCCTTGTCGGTTTCTGATTCCAAAAACATATAGATATGATATGTTTGGATTAAAAACAAGCTCAGAAAGGTATAAGGAATAGAGATACAGAAAAGCCTGCTACCCTGCTCAGCGCAACCACTGCCGCGCTATTCTGGATTGTCAATTTCACTGTCTTTGCCACGAGTGTTGGACTGACGATGCTACGAGTATACGGTCTTGCTGAAAAAAATGCAGTGCGTTCAGTTTCATTCTGTGAGTTCGACAGCTTGACTAAATGTTGTATTATCGCCTTACGCGACTTGTTTTCTTCTCACGCACTGTAAACGTGTTATTGGTTTTTTCAACTCTATATTTGTTCTTTGCAAAGGTTAAAACAAAAAAATAAATGTACGAGGGTCAACTGAAAATTACTGGGCCCGACTAAAAAGGAATTGACTAGAGAGATTACAAAAACTTCATATTTTAACATTGTCCATCCGAACCTCCACACACTTGTCCAACCTGTGCCTCAGAGCCTTATTGCCGTTTCTGCAAAAGCTTTTGTTTTGCAATGGTAGAAAGTCCTCAAAGACAGTCATGACGTCATTGTCCGTTTCGTGGTGCTCACCCCTGAGGTACTTCTTCATGTTTGTAAACATATGATAGTTTGAGGATGCCAACTCTGGCGAATACAGCCGATGGTTTAACGATCCACAAGCCGCATCATGACTTGTTCCCATTTAAACCAAGGACTTTCGGGCAAGGGCGTTGTCTTAACGGAGCGTATCTCGTTGGTTAGCCTTGATATGCTCTCTTAGTTGTCTCAGAAGTATGTAACCGAATTCACCGGTTAACCTTCGCCGGTCGTCGTGGGTCCGTGTGGACCCAGAAGGGTGTTTAATTGCAAATATCTCTTAAACCATTTGGAATTGTTTAATGAGCTTTTAAGAATGCCTCAGACACCTAAAAAGCCCTTATGTCCTAAAAGATCATTACATTTCAGCGAGAAGTAATTAAAAAAACAAAGGTCAAATTTAGACTACACACGGAAGACATCGTGGGGCCGTGCGGACCCATGTTTCTCAAACTGAAGGAACTTACATAAAAACTAAGGAGAGAAGTCACAAACCTTCAGGTATTGGCTCTAACATCATTTTCTACGATCTGTTTAATTTTGGAGTTAATAAGCAAGTCGCGTGGAGCGAAATTAATACATAACAATGTGGGTCCACACGGCCCCACGACGTCTACAGAAGGTTATTCACGTTTTTCCTTTTTTCAGAAGCTTTAGTCCGCACTGAGTAATAATTAATTTAATAATTTGATTTAATTACTTCTCGCGGAAATTTAACCACGGCGTCTACGGAAAGGGATGCACGTTTTTGCTTCTTTGGAAAGCATGGGTCTACGGAAGGGTATGCATATTTTTTCTTCTTTGAGAAGCATGATGTCTTCCGTGTGTAGTCGATAACCCGGTCGGGCGAAGGTTAATGTCTCATCTTTTAGAACTAAGTACAAAAGGAAAAACCCCTCTGCGTCGGAAACACGGATGCCATCACCTTTTATCAGGAGAGATGACCCTATACTTCTTTAGTGGGTAATAACCTTGATGCCCCTACTGCATGAACGGCTGCTTGGGTTCAGACAGAAAGTGATGTACCGTAGTTTCATCATCAGAAACAAGTCGGGACATAAAATCCTCTGGATCTGCCACAAATCAGTGTAAAATGCCGCGTGCCATCTTAAATCTGAAGTGCTTCTGTTCTGGTGTAGAAGTTTGAGGACCTACCTTGCTTAAACTGTGTTCATTGACAGCTTTCTGTGCAGAATACCCCAAACTCTCTCGTGTGAGATGCCAAGCGTATTACAGCAATGTAATAGGTACCCATTGGTTAAAATTTGCATTTTTGTTTTCAGGCCTCTTTGCATGCATTTAATTGTGATTAATGTATAGATCTCAAGTATTATTAAATGTATCGCAAAAAACAAGAAAGGTAAGGTTTATGGAACGTGTTATTATGGACAGAACGAAACATTCACTAGAACCTCGACCCTAACCTAACCCTAACCCTAAAGATTCGCGCAATAGCGGCCCCGCGCAATAGCGGCCCGCGCAATAGCGGGCCGACCCCCCCCCCCCCCCCCCACCTATCGGTCTTTAAAAGTGTACAAACAAGATACACAACACACACTTATTGATTAAATGAATTTCAAACTTAGCATTTCTTTTTATATTTAGTCAAGTTTTGACTAAATATTTTAACATCGAGGGGGAATCGAAACGAGGGTCGTGGTGTATGTGTGTGTGTATGTGTGTGTGTGTGTGTGTGCGTGCGTGCGTGCGTGTAGAGCGATTCAGACCAAACTACTGGACCGATCTTTATGAAATTTGACATGAGAGTTCCTGGGTATGATATCCCCATACGTTTTTTTCATTTTTTTGATAAATGTCTTTGATGACGTCATATCCGGCTTTTCGTAAAAGTTGAGGCGGCACTGTCACGCCCTCATTTTTCAACCAAATTGGTTGAAATTTTGGTCAAGTACTCTTCGACGAAGCCCGGGGTTCGGTATTGCATTTCAGCTTGGTGGCTTAAAAATTAATTAATGACTTTGGTCATTAAAAATCTGAAAATTGTAAAAAAAAATAAAAATTTATAAAACGATCCAAATTTACGTTTATCTTATTCTCCATCATTTGCTGATTCCAAAAACATATAAATATGTTATATTCGGATTAAAAACAAGCTCTGAAAATTAAATATATAAAAATTATTATCAAAATTTTTTTTTCGAAATCAATTTAAAAACACTTTCATCTTATTCCTTGTCGGTTCCTGATTCCAAAAATATATAGATATGATATGTTTGGATTAAAAACACGCTCAGAAAGTTAAAACGAAGAGAGGTACAGAAAAGCGTGCTATGCAGCATAGCGTAACCACTACCCCGCTCTTCTTGTCAATTTCACGTTCGACAGCTACTTGACTAAATATTGTATTTTCGCCTTACGCGACTTGTTTATTCTTTGTACATTTAGTCAAGTTTTGACTAAATTGTTTTAACATAGACGGGGAATCGAGACGAGGGTGGTGGTGTATATGTATGTATGTCTGTATGTGTGTGTGTGTGTGTGTGTGTGTGTGTGTGTGTGTGTAGAGCGATTCAGAAAAACTACTGGACCGATCGATCTTCATGAAACTTCACATGCGAGTATCTGGGTATATCTCCAGACTTTTTTTCGATAGATGTATTTGATGACGTCATATCCGGCTTTTTGTGAAAGTTGAGGCCGCACTGTCACGCCCTCATTTTTCGAATCAAATTGATTGACATTTTGGTCAAGCAATTTTCGACGAAGTTCGGACTATAGGATTGAATTTCAGCTCGGCAGCTTAGAAATTAGTTACTTAGTTTGCCCTTTAAAGTTGTCATTAAAATCGAATTTTCACTAACAGACTTAAACATGGTTGCATTGTATTACTTATATCCTCCCATGAATTCAAAAATATATAGATATGTCATGTTTACATGTAAGGCGTCCGCCCAGTGAGCGGGAGGTCGTGGGTTCGAACAGATTTAAACATGGTTGCATTGTATTACTTATATCCTCCCATGAATTCAAAAATATATAGATATGTCATGTTTACATGTAGGCCCTAAGGCGTCCGCCCAGTGAGCGTGAGGTCGTGGGTTCGAACAGATTTAAACATGGTTGCATTGTATTACTTATATCCTCCCATGAATTCAAAAATATATAGATATGTCATGTTTACTCTAAAAATATGCTCAGAATGACACCGCAACACGGTGGCCTAGTGGTAAGGCGTCCGCCCAGCGAGCGGGAGGTCGTGGGTTCGAACCCCGGCCGGGTCATACCTAAGACTTTAAAATTGGCAATCTAGTGGCTGCTCCGCCTGGCGTCTGGCATTATGGGGTTAGTGCTAGGACTGGTTGGTCTGGTGTCAGAATAATGTGACTGGGTGAGACGTGAAGCCTGTGCTGCGACTTCTGTCTTGTGTGTGGCGCACGTTAAATGTCAAAGCAGCACCGCCCTGATATCACCCTTCGTGGTGGACTGGGCGTTAAGCAAACGAACGAACAAACTCAGAATGACAGAAAATAAGGCCCACACTGACTTAGTTGGAGGGAATGTGTGTGTGTGTATGTGTGCGTGTGTGTTTATGTGGGTCTGTCTGTACATCATGTGTCCGTGTGCGTGCACGTGTGAATGTATGCGCCCACGCGGCCCCCTCCACTTTTCGGCCAAGTGGTCTCCTTGGGACGAAGAAGCAGCAGTTGATTGAGCGCTGGATTTGTCTGTCTGACTTCTCTGCCCCAAGCCGTGTTTACAACCGGGTAACACCAGACTGAAACTGAACAGCAACAACAATCACTGCCTGAACAGTTGGGTGTTTTAACAACAATCACTGCCTGCACAGTTGAGTGTTTTAACAACAATCACTGCCTGAACAGTTGAGTGTTTTAACAACAATCACTGACTGCCTGAACAGTTGAGTGTTTTAATAACCACAACAACAATAACTGCCTGCACAGTTGAGTGTTTTTATCAACCACAACAACAATCACTGCCTGCACAGTTGAATGTTTTAACAACAACAATAACTGCCTGCACAGTTCAGTGTGCAAGTTTTGAATAAACTGCTTTCTGGCAAGAGCAACTGAGGGAATCAGACCAAGCTTGACTCGGGTTACTCGTTAAAGTTGTGTCTGTAACATTGGAACAACAGGCAAGGCACACACGCACACACACTATCACACGCGCGCATGCATGCAAATACATACACATGCATGTAAGCACACACACATGTACACACACACAGAAACGCATTTACACACACACACACACACACATGATACAGATATCTGTGGGGTATTGTACAATTACTTTAATATATAATTTGTATACAATGTGCATCAGACTAGATTGTATCAGAGTACATCAAGAAAACATAACAGGAATGTGTCAGCCGTGCATTGAAACAACATCACAACGATTTTTTCTCCAACAATGAGATGACAATAGTAATGTAGGTGATCGTGATGAAGATCCCGTTCATGACAACAATAATAACAACTTAAAATTGGACAAACATTGCCAATTCATCACACAAAATTATGACATCATTCTTACGATGAATCACCAGTTACATGGTCTTCACAAACTGTTTACCAGTTCGAGGTTTATTCTTGAATTGTGGTAACAATTTTAATATATGTGTTCAACAACTAACAGACAACAACTGAAGCTTTTAAACAAGAAGAAAAGCTCCCCCCCCCCCCCCCTTTAAAAAAAAGATCAACTGAGCTGTTGAGTAAATACACTTGATGCCGGACACATTTCTCGCAGTTTACATTTGCAACGAAATAAACGATTTTTAATCATTTATATGTTTTGTCACATGCACGTTCAGTTTGATTTTTAGCGTTGCGATACGCTTGCTGAGCTTATCGGTATATCTGAGCTAAAGCTCATGTGAATCCTAGGCTTGTTTATAAAAAAAATCATGTAGAACAAGAAAGGTTGAGGACGACCGGCGATACAATGATTTTGAAGCAAGGTACGAGGGTTATGAGCCGATGAACGACAAGAGGCATGTGACATGTGAACAATGCGAAGTCAATTAGGAGTTGATTTCTTTCAGTTTTACTTCAGAGCGGACTGCTGCTTTGTATATTAAACCACTACAAATTTAAAGGGATAATCGTAGCCCAAAAAAGCTCAAATCCCATACGCTACACAGTTTGGGCTGGGGGTTGTAATTGTGATATCTTAAAATGAGTGTTTGAGCGCTCAGTTAATACAATTTTAAACGGATGTGCTTTATTATTCTTTGGAGATTGTGATTTCTCAACACGCTGTTTTTGTTTTCCTCTCCGTTCTACTTTTTTCAATTGGAGAGCGGCCAATTGTACACGCTTTTGCTAGAGTACAGATTTGAAATTGCCACACGAGCGACATAGATCAGTATTATGGGGCTTAAACAGAGGAATTAGTGTGTGAAAGTTCAGTTATTCAAATTCCAAAAGCTGCGTTGGCTAGTCTTTTGAGACGGTTTATATTCTCCAAAAGAGAATGTCTTTGTTTACACTGTGTACTGCGTTATAAGCCCCGTACAGCATGAAAGGGGCACTCGCTAGATTAGACATTTTAATTCCTGAATCCAATGGCTTTTATCTTTCTAGACGAATGCGTACACACCAGCACTGATTAAATATATGTCGACGAACGTATTTCGGGACTCTTGACACAGAAGATGTGTCTAAGATAACCGTTAGCCAATTAAAATTCATTTAATAAATTAGCATTGTCAGTTACATCAAATTACTGCAGGTGCGTCTAAATCGACTGCAAACGTCCCTTGAAATCGCTAACATTAAAATTCACCAGAAATGTCTCTAAAACGGCTACTACCTGCCTGTGCCGTTAAAAGTGTGCCTTTGTCAAACTTCTGATATATGTAGGCATGGCTTCGATGTCACGCAATAAGCTTTTTTTTCTTCTTTATTTGGTGTTTAACGTCGTTTTCAACCACGAAGGTTATATTGCGACGGGGAAAGGGGGGAGAGGGGATAGAGCCACTTGTCAATTGTTTCTTGTTCACAAAAGCACTAATCAAAAAATTGCTCCAGGGGCTTGCAACGTAGTACAATATATTACCTTACTGGGAGAATGCAAGTTTCCAGTACAAAGGACTTAACATTTCTTACATACTGCTTGACTAAAATCTTTACACAAATAGACTATATTCTATACAAGAAACACTTAACAAGGGTAAAAGGAGAAACAAAATTCGTTAGTCGCCTCTTACGACATGCTGGGGAGCATCGGGTAAATTCTTCCCCCTATCCCGCGGGGGGTCGCAATAAGCTGTGGGTGCAAATGGACCGTACATTGCCAGGTCCATCCATTGTCCTAACCTAGTGAGAGGACCATATCATGTGGACCGTCCTGAATATAGAAATAAGCAATACCTTTTGCAGAAAGCTTGGGAACATGGCAACAGAAATGTACACATGATAGTACATGTAATATATGTGTGAAATGAGCGCCAGAATAAAATAACTGAACAGGGTCACGTGACAAGGAAAAGGTTTCTAGTCGCCTGCAGGTTGATAGCCTCGCCTGGTTTACACGTCTGCAGGTCAAGGTGTCTATATAGGGTTTAGGCATGCTGGGGATGATACAGGAGAGTGCAGGGATAGGACAAATCTAAACGTGAGTTTACACATTGTGGCTCTTCTTGATAGAACTTTATACTTACAAAGTGAGAAAAAACAATACCATCGAGATCGAAAGACAACGTACGTTTCAATAGAAAGTGTGTATATGCAGGATTATAAACATGATTCCTACCCACCGAAGCGCTTACAGGTATTAGGTATACAACACTTTATTCAGTTTTTGATTTATTTAGAGAAAGGGAAAACTTTTCCTCCTCTCAGAGGCACGCAAACACGCTCGATAAACGTCTACACCCATTTGCACAAGTAACACACACACACACACACGCACACGCACACAAACACACACACACACATGACAACATCAATGAAAGCCCTTGAATGTGTCTGTTGTTAAAAATTCAAAGTTGCAAAGATGGCGTCCTGGACAAAAAGTCTTTAAGTCAGATTACCCTATTTTGACGAGTTAACAAATCTTGAACAAAGTTAGACCCTCTCTTTCAAGCACGGTGAATGGCTGATGAAATGCAGCAAACACAAAACGCAGTTGCTTTAGGCCATCACGTCTCGCTCTTGCCGTTGCCCTCGGGGTTGACGACGTAGCAATCTGCCGTGTCGAAGGTCTGGTTGTCGAAGAAGACTGGCTCTGACGTGAAGTGTTCCTTGTCGTACTTCTGCTCCGCGAAGCGGCCAGGGTCGTTCTCCAGCCGCTTGGAGGCGCGGTGTCTGCATTCATTTGTGTATATTTGCACAATTAAAACGTTTCAAGGTTGCTGATACAGGATGCTAAGGGAAAACTACATTTGGTATGTATTCAAGACTTGTTCGTGATGTTACGAACACCATTATAACTAACTGACAGTGTAATTTGTAAGATACTTCTTCTCCTACTGCTTTGCTCACTGGTTGATCACGGCAATTGTGTCCAATCAGCATTTGATCATATCAATACTGACTGCTACATACTGATCATATATATAACTAGATCTCGAGTCACTGCAATGCATTCCACCTTCACAGTCTGTATCAGGCAAAGAGATCAGTTCCTGTTAGTATAGCACGTAACTTAACAACAACCTGACACTTTATTATAATACATACACACGGTTTGGCACTGCACGTTTAGTCAATCCTGTGCAAGATGCCACCAAACAAAATCTACATGTACATCCTGTGCTATCATACAGGCATGCTGTCTCGTGCAGTGCAGTGCTGTGAATGGTACTATTACGCTACAACTACATCATCTACGACAATACATGCAGTGCGTGGTATTTTGTGCTTCCCGTGCAGTGACGTCATTCAGTGGCTGTGCGACAAGTCATTAATGTCAACGTTGACGCAGTAGGTGCCTGTCTTGGTGTCGTGGAGGTCTGGGTCATCCACGGTAAAGGCGGGGTTGGAAAACTCGGGCTCCGTTGAGAAATGCTCCTTGTCAAACCCGTTAATGTGTTCATGCCGCTGCTTGATCTTGCGCGACTCACGCCGCCTGCAGTCAGCATAGTGAGGCAAGGCCAGTGCAGTGAGTCAAGGCAAGCATGGTGAGTGAAGGCAAAGCGGTTATCCAAAATCATAACCGAGGTTGATATAGTGCACAGTGAGTGATAGTGAGCACGGTGATTTGAAGCAAACATGATAATGAGCCAAAGCTAGCACGGTGTGTCAAAGTAAAGTAAGCACGATGTGTAAAAGTAAGCACGATGTGTCAAAGTAAAGCAAGCACGGTGTGTCAAAGCAGGTACGGTGTGTCAAAGCAAGCACGATGTGTCAAAGTAAAGTAAGCACGATGTGTCAAAGTAAAGTAAGCACGATGTGTCAAAGGAAAGTAAGCACGATGAGTCAAAGTAAAGTAAGCACGATGTGTCAAAGGAAAGTAAGCACGATGAGTCAAAGTAAGCACGGTGTGTCAAAGTAAAGTAAGCACAATGTGTCAAAGTAAAGTAAGCATGATGTGTCAAAGTAAGCACGGTGTGTCAAAGTAAAGTAAGCACGATGTGTCAAAGTAAAGTAAGCACGGTGTGTCAAAGTAAAGTAAGCACAATGTGTCAAAGTAAAGTAAGCACGATGTGTCAAAGGAAAGTAAGCACGGTGTGTCAAAGTAAGCACGGTGTGTCAAAGTAAAGTAAGCACAATGTGTCAAAGTAAAGTAAGCACGATGTGTCAAAAGAAAGTAAGCACGATGTGTCAAAGTAAGCACAATGTGTCAAAGTAAAGAAAGCACGATGTGTCAAAGGAAAGTAAGCACGGTGTGTCAAAGTAAAGTAAGCAGGGTGTGTCAAAGTAAAGTAAGCACGGTGTGTCAAAGTAAAGTAAGCACGATGTGTCAAAGTAAAGTAAGCACGGTGTATCAAAGTAAAGTAAGCATGGTGTGTCAAAGTAAAGTAAGCACGATGTGTCAAAGTAAAGTAAGCACGATGTGTCAAAGTAAAGTAAGCACGATGTGTCAAAGTAAAGTAAGCACGGTGTGTCAAAGTAAAGTAAGCACGGTGTGTCAAAGTAAAGTCAGCAGGGAGTGTCAAAGTAAAGTAAGCACGATGTGTCAAAGTAAAGTAAGCACGGTGTGTCAAAGTAAAGTAAGCATGGTGTGTCAAAGTAAAGTAAGCACGATGTGTCAAAGTAAAGTAAGCACGGTGTGTCAAAGTAAAGTAAGCATGGTGTGTCAAAGTAAAGTAAGCAAGATGTGTCAAAGTAAAGTAAGCACGATGTGTCAAAGTAAAGTAAGCACGGTGTGTCAAAGTAAAGTAAGCACGGTGTGTCAAAGTAAAGTAAGCAAGATGTGTCAAAGTAAAGTAAGCACGATGTGTCAAAGTAAAGTAAGCACGGTGTGTCAAAGTAAAGTAAGCAAGATGTGTCAAAGTAAGCACGGTGTGTCAAAGTAAAGTAAGCATGGTGTATCAAAGTAAGCATTATGTGTCAAAGTAAAGTAAGCACGGTGTATCAAAGTAAGCATGATGTGTCAAAGTAAAGCAAGCACGATGTATCAAAGTAAGCATTATGTGTCAAAGTAAAGCAAGCACGGTGTATCAAAGTAAGCATGATGTGTCAAAGTGAAGCAAGCACGATGTGTCAAAGTAAAGCAAGCAAGATGTATCAAAGTAAAATAAGCACGGTGTGTCAAAGTAAAAGTAAGCACTGTGTGTCAAAGTAAAGTAAGCACGATGTGTCAAAGCAAGCACAGTGTGTCAAAGCAAGCATGGTGTGTCAAAGCACGATGTGTCAAAGTAAAGTAAGCACGGTGTGTCAAAGTAAAGTAAGCACAGTGTGTCAAAGTAAAGTAAGCAAGATTTGTCAAAGTAAGCACGGTATGTCAAAGTAAAGTAAGCACGATGTGTCAAAGTTAGCACGATGTGTCAAAGTAAAGTAAGCATGGTGTGTCAAAGTAAAGTAAGCACGGTGTGTCAAAGTAAAGTAAGCACGGTGTGTCAAAGTAAAGTAAGCACGATGTGTCAAAGTTAGCACGGTGTGTCAAAGTAAAGTAAGCACAATGTGTCAAAGTGAAGCAAGCACGATGTGTCAAAGTAAAGCAAGCACGAAGTGTCAAAGTAAAATAAGCACGCTGTGTCAAAGTAAGGTAAGCAAGATGTGTCA
Source organism: Littorina saxatilis (assembly GCF_037325665.1). NCBI lineage: Eukaryota > Metazoa > Mollusca > Gastropoda > Littorinimorpha > Littorinidae > Littorina > Littorina saxatilis. Next base: position 9,714,923 of record NC_090249.1, on the reverse strand, counting down.
AAGTAAGCACGGTGTGTCAAAGTAAAGTAAGCATGGTGTATCAAAGTAAAGTAAGCATGGTGTATCAAAGTAAAGTAAGCACTGTGTGTCAAAGTAAAGCAAGCACGATGTGTCAAAGTAAAATAAGCACGCTGTGTCAAAGTAAAGTAAGCAAGATGTGTCAAAGTAAGCACGGTGTGTCAAAGTAACGTGAGCACTGTGTGTCAAAGTAAAGTAAGCACGATGTGTCAAAGTAAAGTAAGCACGATGTGTCAAAGTAACGTGAGCACTGTGTGTCAAAGTAAAGTAAGCACGGTGTGTCAAAGTAACGTGAGCACTGTGTGTCAAAGTAAAGTAAGCATGATGTGTCAAAGTAAAGTAAGCACGATGTGTCAAAGTAAAGCAAGCTCGGTGTGTCAAAGTAATTTAAGCACGGTGTGTCAAAGTAAAGTAAGCACGATGTGTCAAAGTAAAGTAAGCACGATGTGTCAAAGTAAGCATGGTGTGTCAAAGTAAAGTAAGCACGATGTGTCAAAGTAAAGTAAGCACGGTGAGTCAAAGCAAGCATAGTGTGTCAAAGCAAACATGGTGAGTCATAGCAAGTATGGTATGTCAAAGCAAGCATGGTGAGTCAAAGCAAGCATGGTGTGTCAAAGCAAGAATGGTGAGTCATAGCAAGTATGGTATGTCAAAGCAAGCATGGTGAGTCAAAGCAAGCGTGGTGTGTCAAAGCAAGCATGGTGAGTCATTGCAAGTATGGTATGTCAAAGCAAGCATGGTGGTTCATTGTAAGTATGGTATGTCAAAGCAAGCATGGTGAGTCAAAGCAAGCATGGTGTATCAAAACAAGCATGGTGAGCCATAGCAAGTATGGTATGTCAAAGCAAGCATGGTGAGTCAAAGCAAGCACGGTTTGTCAAAGTAAGCATGGTGAGCCAAAGCAAGCACGGTGTGTCAAAGCAAGCATGATGTGTCATAGCAAGCATGGTGTCAACAAAAGCAAGAAATGTGAGTCACTGATCAAGCACAATGTTTCAACGTGATCATGGCTTGTCAAAGCGAGCATGGTGAGTCAAAGCAAGCACAGTGTTTCAAAGCAAGCACGGTTTGTCAAAGCAACCCGTACAAAATGATCCTATATGAAATTGGACCCTATTTAAACTATAAGATTCCTATAGGAATCCTTTAAACTATGGCCATACCAGCAATACGTGTGACGACTTATGCATCGCCTTGTGAGATGTTTTATTGCGTTGGATTTTGCCGAGTGACATTTGTTATTACATGGTTTAACTTGGCCCTACACTGCGAACGACATTTCTCAGAATAGACAGCTAATGTACACGTTTTGCGTACTTATTCTTGTAGAAACACTCAAATGATGTGGTCCAAAGTGCTTCATTAGAACTACGTAAGTCCAAAAGTTAGCGAAATTTCGAGGAAGAAAACTAAGTCGAACTACGTAAGTCCATAAGTTAGCGAAATTTCGAGGAAGAAAACTAAGTCAAATATTGCCATCTTATTTGAAGTCAAGCGCCTCACTCCCGCTAGCAGAGGACGTCACCACCAGGGGCCAGTTTCATAAGCCAGAAACACAGTTGATTGACTGCGGTTGAACCAGTTAAATACAGTAACAGAATCAGGTTTCACGAAGGGAGATACCAGTCGCCCAGACAGGAAGTCGCCCGATTGCAATGTTGCTCTCCCCAAGCACTGTGGTCGGACAATTGCGGTAATCCGACAGAACATGTTATTTATTCGTACATTCAGTAGCAGAATTCTCACACTATGTTTTGATTCTGAAGCATATTGATACGTGGTGATCGTCTTTCAAAATGTATCCATTGGACACAGTAATTAATGGAAGGGCGCTGGTTCTGAGCGACGCTTAGTTCTCGAGATAGGTGTGACCACATGACGTCATTTATACTTTCGTCATCGAAGATCTTTCCTTTTTCAATCAGTGTCATTTCCCAGTTCTGTGTTCTGCGGTCGTTTTGACTGATTTGACAAGTTGAGAAAACCAATGACATTTTATTTTTGCGAAGCAACTGAATATGACAAGAAAAGAAAGCGTGCAGAAGTATGTTTGGGTCCTGCCTGACATTATGACCAACGATTTCTCCCTTGAAAGAAAATGAAGATGTCTGCTTTTCGTCTGCTTTGAAGGTAGGGAGATTTTACAGCGCACACGGTAAATTGCAAGTCGTAATGGACAAGAATGTTGTTATTCTTCTTTCTTCGAAGTACCGTAGATTTGTTCTTGGTCATATTTTCGAGCTGTGCATTGTTATATTATGGGAAAAACACGTTTGAACGCAAATTCGCAAAGAAATTTTGATCATTTGCTCCGGAACTGCAACATCGATTTGCCATAACAAAAAATTCTGGCTCAATATGCGGGAACAGTCTGGTAGTGTCATATTTTTTAAATGGATTTGGAAGAATTGCTCATAATTTACATAGCACTCCGGCCCTGTTCTTTTTTTCGTCACACCCAAAACCGTTATTTGTTTTGGGCGACGCAGCATTAAATCCAGAAAACAAGTCAGGGTTATGTCTTGAAGACGTCACATTATGGCGTAAGAAGGTCGACGTCACGCGAAGGAATTACAAGAAGTCTCGGTCATTGTTAATTCAGAGCGGGCTATGCTGCGTCGCCCAAAACAAATAACGGTTTTGGGTGTTACGAAAAAAATAACAGGACCGGCGTGCTATGTAAATTATGAGCAGTTCTTCCAAACCCATCTCGAGAACTAAGCGTCGCTCAGAACCAGCGCCCGTCCATTATTATGAAACTGGCCCCATATAGGCTTAATGCTGCGTCGCTCAAAAGAAATAACGGTTTTGGGAGTGACAAAAAAAAATAACAGGACCGGCGTGCTATGTAAATTATGAGCAGTTCTTCCAAACCCACATAAAAAATGTGACACTAACAGCCTGTCCTCACAAATTGATCCAGAATTTTTTGTTTTGCCATATCGACGTTGCAGTTCCGGAGCAAACGATCAAAATGTCTTAGCGAATTTGTGTTTACACGTGTTTTTCCTATAATATAACAATGCACAGCTCGAAAATATGGCCAAGAACAAATCTACAGTACTTCGAATACGACTTTCATTTTGAAGTGTGCGCTGTAAAATCTCCCTACCTTCGAAGCAGACATCTTCATTTTCTTCCAAGGGAGGAATCGTTGGTCATAAAGTCTTGCAGGACCCAAAAATACTTCTCCACGCTTTCTTTTCTGTTCCTAATTTAGTTGTTTCGCAAAAATAAAATGTCATTCTTTTTCTCAACTAGTCAAGTCAGTCAAAACGATCGCAGAACACAGAAATGGGAAATGACACTGATGGGAATACGAAAGATCTTCGATGGCGAAAGTATAATTGACGTCATGTGGTCACGCCTATTTCGAGAACTAAGCGTCGCACAGAACCCGCGCCCTTTCATTACTAGCCTCTCCTCATTGGTCAACTAGGCCCGCACTATGAAAAGATTCATAAAGAATAGAGCCTGAGCAAGGCGCTGCATCATACGATGTCGTTTTCCTTTAAAGCCTATAAAAAACGCTCGCGCTGGACCCGAGTACTCTTCAGATTGGCTCGCTCCCCCAGTATGAAAGTTTTTGTCTTGTGCACGTTTAAGACCAAGTGATTGATCTGTGTGAATTACAGGCATTCCCTTTGCTATATAAATACATTGCATGCGAGCCGAGGATGTGCGTGGTGACTGGCCTTTCTCTTTTATTTGTAATTTGATCACAGTGAAAATGCACACACACACACACACACACATTCACACACGGCACACACACACACACACACACACACACACACACGAGTACAGACTCATGCACACACACACACACACACACACACACACACACACACACACACACACACACACACAGTAACACTAACACATGTGCACAAAATGAACACACACACACACCGCGCGAGAGAAAAAGACGTCAAAGACTTTTGACCGTGACGTAATCTTTTTATGACGCTATATTTCTCGTCAATGTGTGACGCGTTCGGCTGTTCTATGAGACTGCCTGGCTGGCTGTGGCTCCGCGAATTCCCCCCGCCGCCAAGTCGTTTTTTTGTGGTTTATTTCGCATTTAGGTCCCAGGTAACATTATGAAGTTTTAATACGATCAATCGGACCTATTATCAAGTTAGTGTATCAACTTTTGAACGAACTGCGCCCAGTAGTTTCCCAGCAATAAGCTGTTAAGTCGAGACACACACACACACACACACACACAATTAAAGTCTGCTGGACCCTTGTACTAGCGTACTCGGGAATAACTAGAGACTGACTTACGTGACTGCTGTTACTGTTACACAATTTCTCGCAAAACACGTGCTGACCTAAATCAAGCAGAAGCAGACAGGCTCAGTCGCTAGGCCTTTCGCCTTTCAATGTTATGTGCTGCGCTTGTTCAGCCAGTCCTCCGTTTCTTAGACGCTAGATTTGGTGAGTGTGGCGACGAAGTAGTAATGCTGCGTCGCCCTAAACAAATAACGGTTTTGGGTGTGACGAAAAAAAGAACAGGGCCGGAGTACTATGTAAATTATGAGCAATTCCTCCAAATCCATTTAAAAATTAAGTAGATGTGCAACGCCAAGGCACTGCATACCCCAGCGAAAGACAAACACCTCTCTCTCTCTCTCTCTCTCTCTCTCTCTCTCTCTCTCTCTCTCTCTCTCTCTCTCAAACACACACGAACACACACATACACACACACACACTCACGCACACACACACACACACACACATACCCCAAGTTACACACGTACACACATACACACTCACTCACACACACACTTCATACACACAAAACACACCCCCATACGCACATATAAACAAACACACATACACACACATACACTTACGCACACGTACAAACACACACCCACCCACCCACTCACTCTCTCTCTCTCTCTCTCTCTTTTTTTTTTTTTTCTCTCTTATACAAACATGAAGACACACACCCATACAAACAGACACACCCCCCCCACACACACACACACACACACACACATGTACATGGGCACGCATGTACGCACGCACACAGACGCAGACACACACACACACGCACACACACACACACACACACACTCACACATTGACTCACACAAATCTCATACACACAAAACACACACTCATACGCACATACACGGTTGGGCTAGTGGTAAGGCGTCCGCCCCGTGATCGGGAGGTCGTGGGTTAGAACCCAGGCCGGATCATACCTAAGACTTTAAAATTGGCAATCTAGTGGCTGCTCCGCCTGGCGTCTGGCATTATGGGGTTAGTGCATGCTAGGACTGGTTGGTCCGGTGTCAGAATAATGTGACTGGGTGAGACATGAAGCCTGTGCTGCGACTTCTGCCTTGTGTGTGGCGCACTTTATATCTCAAAGCAGCACCGCCCTGATAATTATGGCCCTTCGTGGTCGGCTGGGCGTTAAGCAAACAAACAAATACGCACATAGACAGACGGACACACACACCTTTACAAACAAACACATATACACACTCATACACACACAAACATACACACAAACTCATGCACACACACACATTCACACACACACACACACACACACACTCTTTCTCCCTCTCTCTCAGTCTTTCTTACACACACACACACACACACACACAAATACACACACACACACACACACACACACCCAAGTCACACACGCACACATACACACACTCACTCACACGCACTCACTCAATCTCTCACAAAAACTTCATAGACACAAAACACACACCCGTACGCACATATGGACATACACACCTTTACAAACAAACAGACATACACGCACACACATACACTTATGCACACACACACACACACACACACCACACACACTCACACACACGAGTACAGACTCATGCACGCGTGCGCGCGCACACACACACACACACACACACACCCCACACACACACACACCCCACACACACACGAGTACAGACTCAGACACGCGTGCGCACACACACGAGTACAGACTCATGCACGCGTGCGCACACACACACACACACACACACAAATACACACACACACACACACACACACACACACACTCACACACACACGAGTACATACTCATGCACGCGTGCGCACACACACACAAATACACACACACACACACACACACACACACACACACACACAAACAGTAACACTAACACATGTGCACAAAATGAACACAAACACACACACCGCGCGAGAGAGAAAGACTACAGGGAGGCATGACGTCATGATGCATTAATTGACGTCAAAGACTTTCGACCGTGACGTATTCTTCTTACGCGAGCTTTATCCATAGACTTGGAAACTACGGAATTTCTACCCGTCCAAAGCGGCCTTGGGTGGCGTTTGCTCAAAAAATGGGGGCGCCAATTTTACCCACCGTATTTTTGTTAGTATGGTCCCAATTTTTGGTGAACTTCCATCTCCAACTGTGGCCCATTTTCGGGCACAAAGAATCCTTCTTTATCATGTATTATTCGGTATGCACATTTCTCAAATCGATTACAGTATAGCGTTCACGGGATACCTCCAGCTTCGCTGGGAATATGACACTACCAGACTGTTTCCGAATATTGAGCCAGAATTTTTTCTTATGGCAAATCGATGTTGCAGTTCCGGAGCAAATGATCAACATTTCTTTGCAAATTTGCGTTCAAACGTGTTTTTCCCATAATATAACCATGCACAGCTCGAAAATATGGCCAAGAACAAATCTACGGTACTTCGAAAAAAGAAGAATAACAACATTCTTATTACGACTTGCAATTTACCGTGTGCGCTGTAAAATCTCCCTACCTTCAAAGCAGACGAAAAGCAGACATCTTTATTTTCTTCCAAGGGAGAAATCGTTGGTCATAAAGTCTGGCAGGACCCAAACATACTTATGCACGCTTTCTTTTCTTGTCCATATTCAGTTGCCTCGCAAAAATAAAATGTCATTGGTTTTCTCAACTTGTCAAATCAGTCAAAACGACCGCAGAACACAGAACTGGGAAATGACACTGATTGAAATAGAAAAGATCTTCGATGACGAAAGTATAAATGACGTCATGTGGTCACACCTATCTCGAGAACTAAGCGTCGCTCAGAACCAGCGCCCTTCCATTATAGCGTTTCTTTTTTTATTAATTATTTTTTATTTTTTATTTGCCAAGCACATCATCGTGGGGCTTTTAATCCATAACATGCATCCGTCTACAATGTATCTTCATTCATCCTTCAACATGTATAATAAATATGTAAATGGCAAGTATACAAGACATACAACATTAGGACCTAACCGACAGACGGACATGTAACATACCGACAATACTGATAAAAAAGAGAGAGAGAAAGAGAGAGAGAGAGAGAGAGAGAGAGAGAGAGAGAGAGAGAGAGAGAGAAGAGAGAGAGAGAGAGAGAGAGAGGGGTAACAGGGTGACAGACAGGTAAGAGGATAAGTGAAGCAGACAGACATAAGACATACACACACACTCTTGCCTAAAATCTTATAAAAACCTACAATTTTAAACTGTACAAAAAGTTAAGCTGAAATAGCGTTTCTTAGTCAATTCTCGCCGCGAGGAAATCTAATTTAGCGAGCTGAACTGAACTTCTTTTTACAAGGATGCACACTCTCTCACACACACACACGCACGCACGCACGCACGCTCACACACACACACAAACACACAAACACACACACACACACACACACACACACACACACACACACTCACACACACACACACACACAATGAAAGAGGAGAAGTGGGGGAAGCGAAGGTCGAACTGACCTAACTCACACAAGGGGAACGCCGGACACAGTCACAGCCATTGGGCCTTTCAGTCGCGATGCAGTTTTTGTTAGACGAGCCAGGGCCTGAATGCATAGCCCCTCCATACTTTTAGGATTTCATAGCGCTGTGGAGCGCATAGCTATGAAACGCACTATAGAACTCAGCGGTCCGCATGCAGGAGGTCAAATAGTGCCTGCCATAGCTAAGAGCGGCTCTATTTTTAACACGTAGATAGTGGAAGGGATTCCCCGTCATCCTGTGTCTCTGCGCATGCGTCAAGCTTTGTGATGCTTCGCGGCGGGTCAGTTTTACACCATTTGCCGCAGACAGTTTGGAAAGCCCGTCTCCTGATAAAACTTGGCTTTCGTGGTTTGGAAACTATATCCATTCCGGTACCCTCGCCATAAAGGTATAAGTCACTCTCTTGCTGGTTCTGCATGCTGTGTTTGATGTTATAAATTCCCGTATTATTATTATTATTATTATCATTATTACTTATGTACCGCGATCAGTTCGCCACACACATCTTGAAAAGATCCGCACGCGTAAAAACTGACCCAAAGTCAAGATAACCCGCAGAACCGGCGGCAATGCACCCTTTCGATTCGGCAGTTCGAGTTGCTCTTACAGTTCATCCGTGATTGCAAGAATGTCCTGCCGACGAAAGCGGAATTTTCTGGACAGTTCCACGTCGTCGTAACGATTCAGTGGATGTAGGCGGTCAAGAAAGATCCGGTTGCTTCTCAAATTTCTTCTCATCCTGAATCGGCATGAAAGCAGCCGCCATTTTAAACGCTCCAATAGCCGGTTCCATAACTCTTATTGGAAGGAGGGGCCTGCTATAACTTTCTGGATGGCATAAGGCTCTATGCGCGGTCCATGCATTAGAAATAAGAGACTTTATGGAGTCCACAGACTTTATTGCAGTGACATCATCAATTTAGGCTCCTATGGAGGGGCAATGCATTCCGGTCCTGCAGCGTGTTTTGCATCTCACAAAATAGACATTACTAGTTGTTCCTTATTTGTCAAATGTCCGCTTAGCTCAGTGGTTAGCGCTGCGATGCGGTTCCTGAAGTCGCTTGTTCGAGCCCCGTCAATGCTATCATTTTTTATGAATCATGCGCGCTTTCTCTGTTCGGTTTATAAAATATGCTTTTGGGGGTGCACGTTTTGTGCTAAACATACAGGCAGTGCTCATTGATATAAATAGATCGCCCTTCAAGACTCAAATACTATAACATTTTAATGTCTTAATAAAAACAAGAATAAATGTTTTGTAGTGTCAGGCGGTTTAAAAAAATATAATTCACAAAAGTTCTGAATTGTACTAAAAACATATAAAGACTTTCTGAGAAATCACTCACTGAAACAGACGCAGCACGCACGCGTGCTTACACACACCCACACACACGAACACACACACACACACACACACACACACGACACACATACACACACACGGCACCACTGTATATACAGTAATACCGTCGTTTCAAATACTTTGCAACACATGTAACCCAAACAAAACATGTGTCTGTACCTCTTTTTAAAAAAAAATTAAACACAGCTTCGGCCCTTGATGATTTTAATCAACCAAATTTCTTGTGCAACAGTTTAAACTGGCTTCGCATGCGATTATTCACTGGCATAGTTAATACACTTTCAAGCTGTACATGCTAATTGTTTTTACTGTTGAGTTAAAGTACAGTATTAAACACAATTTCAAAGAAGTTTTATGAGGGACATTTTGCCTAATAAAGCCTCTTTTGATTGGATTACTCTCAACCCACTAGCTGTGAATGTGTTCAGGTATAAAACATACCTTGGTATTATGTCAATTCTTTTTGCATTTTAATCAGATATGATAAAAAAAAAATGTCAATCTAGATCAGGCTTAGACTCAGAAAGACTTGTATTTTGGCAACATTACTGATGAGCGACTCAGTGACGTAGCGAGAGATGCGGTTCGTAGACCTGTGTAACGAGATTCTGTCGAAGTAATTCGATGCTAACTCTGCAGACTTTTGTTTTGCCACAATTAAAACACATTAATTTTTGTTGTTAGCTGTTTGTTTCCATGTGGATGTGTTATGTGCAATTAAACGGGTACGGACACACGTTTTACACATGGGTTACATGAGTTGCAAAGTACGGTATTACTGTATATACAGTGGTACCTGTGTTGAAAGGCAAATACCATTTGGACCAGCCATGAGTGATGGAACATTGTACACGGGGTATCTTGACAGGCACGTTTGACTTGAGAAGAAATAATAATGAAAGTGACAACAAAAGGTGGTTTTTTTCAATCGAGGTGTCCGCAATCTGCATGGAAAAATATAGCTCTTCATTTATCTACAGCGCTTGATTTTTTCTCTTAGGCCAAAAAAAAAAAATTGTCTGTTTAGGGTAACCCGACCGACCCTATCGATTTGGCGCCGACCCAAAAACTTTTTTTTGATTTCAAAAAAAAAAAAAAAAAAAAAAAGAGGTACAAATGCTAAAAAGAGACATTTGGCGTTTCTTTCTCTCCCTTTCTCTCTGTTTTATTTATACGTTAGTTTTGAAACATGTATTCATCAAATATAAGAAGTGAATGTTCAGCCAACATAGCATTTACACACACACAAAAAAACACCAAAAAAAAAAATTTACCTACCTACCGACCCTACTTTTTTTGGTCATGTTACCCTAAACAGACAATTTTTTTTTTTTTGGCCTTACGTATTTTGTGTGTGTGTGTGTGTGTGTGTGTGTGTGTGTGTGTGTGTGTGTGTGTGTGTGTGTGTGTTTAAAGGCACAGTAAGCCTGCCGTAAACCATCACAGATACTGTCAGGCTTTTACACACAGTACAAACACCATTTCATTTAAACACTCACCGCTCGAGAACATTCTAGGTGCCCTCTGTAAAGAGCGAGCAATTTTCAAAGAATTTATTTTTGCGTGGTTTATCTTACCTCTGAGCCATCGTGAACCCGTGTAATCCAGTTTCCCTTTTTTCACAATTTAGCCGCCAGTTTGTCATTTCAATGCAAATCTCTGTAAGCTTATCTGCAATAGCACGTTATTGTGTACCTTTGAATCTGAAATGCAACATTGAAACGGCTGCGAACTAGAGCAGTGGCGGTTAACGGTTCAGAGGAACTGGCGCCAGGTAGCGACGTCTGCTACGAGAACCACGACCTTGCGTGACCCTGCTTCCGGGCAATTTTTTTTAAACTTTCAAAACTTCGTATTGTTCTGATCTTGTCTTGATGAAAAAAGATTTCTTTTATGATTTAAGAATGTTTGTGTAACAAGCTGTCCATTTATTATTTAGATTTCAAAAGTTAGGTCAGAAGCGCAAAAAAACACCGTTCGATTGTCTGACAGACAATCCGCAAAACTAATTCTTTGAAAATTGCTAGCTCTTTTCGTAGGGCACCTAGGATGTTCCCGTTCGGTGAGCGTTCAAATGGAAGAGTGTTTGTACTGTGTGTAAAAGCCTGACAGTATCTGTGATGGTTTACGGGAGGCTTACTGTGCCTTGAAGCACGCGGGCGTGATGTGTCTGTTTTAGTGATTTCTCAGAAAGTCTTGATGTTTTTAGTGCATTTCAGAACTTGTGTGAATTAGATTTGTTTTTCTTAAACCGCCCAGCACTTTTGACCCGTGATTTGTAAAAATGTAAAAATTGTTACAAATTACAAATCGCGGGGCGCGCCTCGCGATTTGTAACAATTTTTTACAAATCGCGGGGCGCGCCCCGTGATTTGTAACAATTTTTACAAATCACGTTTTTGCGCCCGATATTTTCTTGTCATCTCCAAAGTCAAGGGACAAAAACGAAATCCCTTGACTTTTGGGGTAGCGCGACTCTGTTAATTTTAAGATTTTTTTTTTCTTTTCATTACTAGGATGTCCCATCGTTGGGAAATTCCGGTCGCTTCCTCCCAGTGGAAAGCTAGCAGTGACAGAGTCGCACTACCCCAAAGGCAAGGGATCTATTAGTCCCGTTTCGCCGTTATCCCAATTCGCCCCCATCCCATTTTGGCGACATTTCTCAGGCCAAGTGTCATTTTACCACCATATCATGTACCATTAGCTCCACATCCCATTTTGGCGCAATCCCGTTTCGCCGTTAGCCCATTTCGCCCCCATCCCATTTTCGCGACATTTTACAGGCCAAGTGTCATGTTACCACCATGTCATGTACCATTAGCTCCACATCCCATTTTGGCGCAATCCCGTTTCGCCGTTATCCCATTTTGCCCCCATCCCATTTTCGCGACATTTCACAGGCCAAGTGTCATTTTACCACCGTGTCATACCACTAGCGCCACATTCCATTTTGTCGCCATGCCGTTTTGCCGTCATCCCATTTCGCCGCCATCCCTATTTCGCGACATTTTGGATTGTGGCAAAATTGGGATTTGGCGAAAACGGAATGTCTTCCTAGTTGAATAACGCAGTATAGTAGTATAGTGAGGCTTGGCAAGAAGAATAAATAAAAAATGGGATGGCGGCCAAATGGGATGGTGTCAAAATGGGATGTCGCGCAATTGTTATGACACGGTAGTAAAATGACGCTTGGCTTGTGAAATGTCGCGACAATGGGATGGGGGCGAAATGGAATGCGGTGAAACGGCATGGCGGCCAAATGGGATATGGTGTCAAAATGGGATGTCGCGCTATTGTTATGACATGTTAGTAAAATGACGTTTGGCTTGTGAAATGTCGCGAAAATGGGATGGGGCAAAAAATGGGACGGCGGCAAAATGGGATTGCACCAAAATGGGATGTGGAACTAAAACCACCCCGACCACTCAGCGTAGAGGCTCTAAACAAGAAAAATAATAATAATAAAAGGCATGCATTACTTTGTGGAATGCGATATTTTTACATTTTTACATTTTTACAAATCACGGTTTTAGGTTCGACGTGATTTGTAAAATATTTTTACATTTTTACAAATCACGGGTTAACAGCACTACAAGGCATTTATTCTTGTTTTTATAAGGACATTAAAATGTTATAGTATTTGAGTTTTGAATGGCGATCTATTTATATCAATGAGCACTGCCTACAAGTTTAACAAAATAACTTGCCCCCCAAAAAGCATATTTTATAAACTGAACAGGGAAAGCGCGCATGATTCATAAAAATACACTAAAAAATGATAGCATTGACCGGGCTCGAACCAGCGACTTCAGGAACTGCACCGCAGCGCTAACCACTGGGCTATGCGGATATCTGGATACATTTAAAAAAACCGATCACCACATATGCTTCAGAATCCAAACATAATGTGAGTATTCTTCTATGGATAATCACATTTTCTGTCGGATTAACGCGGTTGTCCGACAATGGTGCTAGAGGAGAGCAACACTGCAATCGGGCAACTCCCCGTGCAAAGACGAACAATCAATTGATTGGCATCTCCTTCGTGAAACCCGATTGTGTTGGATTTCTGTATTTCATTGGTTCAACCGCGGCAGTCGACCGTCTGTGTTTCTGTGTAGTTAACTGGCCTCTGGCCTCTCCTGGGAAGTCAGAAACACTGGAAGTAGAGGCCTCTTTTGGAAGTGGGAACTCCCGAAGTTAACTTTCCAACTGTTCACTATGCATGAACGCCGGAGTGGTGACTTCGAGAGTATTCGGTCAAGGTCGCGAAAATTGGGGGAATCCCAACTGGTACGCATGCGTTTATTAACCAGAAGAAACAAATCTCATCGCGAGTTCAAAAAGGCGAACGTTGAGCGCGCTGTAGTACTAACAGCGTTATTTTATTTTTTTGTTTAATGGTTAAACGAAAGGGTCGGTTCAAACCTGTGATGATTGTCTTGAAATCGAATGACTGCCTATGACAATGACTTTGTTGGCCTGAATGTCGGATCGAAATTCCGAATCCGTAACCACTGCACTATGTTACTCGTGTGGAAAAGATGTGTTATGAGTTATTCAGTCGTGATAGTTTGAAAGCTCTCCACCTTCGCCGAATGACTCAAGCACGTTTTTTTCGGTCAGTAACTGATCGAACTGTCGGTTTTGAGCCACTCTGTTTCAAGCATTTCACCTAAATTAAACAAGAATGTCACAGTTCGTGTCTATGGTGCAAGGTAGGCGACCGTCTCAGTGTAGCCAAGTTACGACAGTTGCTCGATTGACGCATTTTACGTCTTCGATATTGTGTCTGAGCTCATTTCCCAATGAGCTGCCTTTAAAACCGGAATGTCCTGCAATTGTAGTATGCGTTGAAGGTTTCTTTTGGATGGGTAAGGACCCTTAAGATGCGATATCGTCGTATAATGATGTCAAGTGAGAGACCCTGGAAATTAACCTTGAAAGTTGGAACTTCGGAAGCAAAATTGCCAGCTACTCGGTATGCACGAGCTAAATTGAACGCCGAAATAGTGGCTTCGAGAGTCCTGAGGTCAAGGTCGAGGAAATTGGGGGAATCCCAAATAGTGCGCATGCGTTTGTAAACGGTTGGCGACCAGAAGAAACAAATCTCATCGTGAGTTCGTAAATGGGCGAACGTTGATCGCGCTGTAGCTTTTACTATAGTTGTTGTTTTTGACTGGTTGAACGAAAGGGTCGGTTCAAAGCTGTGATGATTGTCTTGAAATTGAATGACTGTCTATGATAATGATTTTGTTGACCAGACTGTTGGGGAGAATACAAAAAAAAGTTGTATATGTGGTAGCGAAGTCGGTTATGTTAAACCTCTTTTTTTTAATGATTGTGTATCGGTAAAACTGTTTTGGACAAAAATAGTTTGGGTAGAGCGAAAGTTTGGGTTACTGGTAAATTTGAAAAGGCAGAACACCATTTTTTTGGAATCAAGATATAAGGTGTAGTGAAAAGAAGATAAGTTCAGCGACTTTCATATTAATTGGGAAAATGTTTGTCCCAAATTTTAGAAAAGATAAATTGTACTTGGGTGTTTGTAAATTATGTTTGTCCTCGTTAATTGTGAAGAGGATGTAATGTATGTTTATATAAAGTTAAAAGTCAAGATTGGATTTTTTTAGCCTACGTGCGTGTGTGCATGTGTGTTGGACATAGACATAGACATAGAACACTTTATTATCTCAATTACGAGAAACTCAGGTGTGAGAAACTCACAATAAACAACATAAAACGTAAGAACATAAATAAAATATCGAGGCGCAAATAGTCAGCTCATAATAGTGGTGCACACACACACACACAACCACATACACACACCGTCGAACACATACACACACACACACACACACACACGCGCGCACGCAAACAAACGAATGAAGGAACAGACGCACAATTATACCCGCACGCACGCACACACAGGCAGGCAGGCAGGCAGGCACTCGCACAAATACATACAAACACATACACACGCACGCACACACACACACACACACACACACACACCCCTCCCCACACACACACATGTGCGCGCGTGCACACAAACAAACGAATGAAGGAACAGACGCACAATTACACACGCACGCACACATAGGCAGGCAGGCACTCGCACAAATACATACAAACACATACACACGCACACACACACACACACACACGCACACACACACACACACACATACATACACACACATACACACACACACACTCTCTCACACAAACACATACGCACACAACGACGCCCATTTACCGCGTATAAGCCGTGATGAAAGAGTGGTGGCCAGTGACCCAGAACGAACAAAAGTCAAAGCTGGCAACTCAGGTTTGTGTTCAGGGAAGTTTGCACGAAATGCACGCACGAGATACGACTTTTCCTTCTATTTTCTTTTTTTGGGACTTTCATTTGCGTTAGCTCGGTTTGATATGAAAAACCGAAGAAAAGCCCTGCCATTTTGCACTGAGAAACTTTGGAAGTAGCGTGTTTACTCCTCGGTCTCGCTGTAGTACATTTACCCTCACTTACTTCCTCGTTTGCTTCCAAAGTAAGCTCTTTTACCGTCCAATGCATGCAAAAGTGAGGATGTACTTCCAAGGTCGCTCAAAACTTTGGAAGTAGTCGCAAACTACCCTCAGTTACTTCCTCGCTTTGCTTCGAAGTAAGCCCATAAGGCAAGTACTTCCAATGTCACTTAAAACTTTGGGAGTTGTCGCGAACTTCCTCCATAAGCATACAGGTCCTGATCAGTCAACTTGCTCCGCGTTATGAAATCTACACAGAGAAATAGAACTGGTCCAAAGCTTATGATTTTGACATAAGCTCATGCGCAGAGGTGATTGCATAAGCGTAAGGCAAGTGTGTCACCCTGCATAGCGCAAATGTGACAGGGCCTTTAGTGTGGCCACCTTCATAGCCAGTTTCTGGCTGGGACTATAGAACAGAATCATATATGTGGCCAAGGATTGGCCAATGTTTATGTGATGCAGGAACTACTCCTGTCTAATGTTAGTGAGAAGCAGGAGCCACTCATGTCTATTTCTATTGAGAACTCTTGTCGAATTTTAGTGAGAATTAGGAACTACAATATACACATGTCTAATGTTAGTGAGAAGCAGGAACTACTCCTTTCAAATGTTAGTGGTAGCTGCAGACCAGTGTTAGGTAGCGCAATTTGGTACGTCGGACTTAACTCCGTTACATACACCATTAGTGTGAATGGTGATGTTGAGTGGCTGCATGCTCTTACCTCTGATCTCTGATGATGAAGAAGAAAATGACGATGATGACGATGAGCAGGAGAAGGCCGAGGATAATCCCCACTGGAATCCACCATGGCTGCAACAACAACATCAAGGGCTCAAAACACTAACGCAAGCAGGTCTCCACAGCAACAAACAAAACACGCTCAAACAAGCAACAACAACATCAAGAGATCAAAACACTGATGCAAGCAGGTTTTAACAACAACAAGCAAAACACGCTCAAACAAGCAACAACAACATCAAGACATCAAAACACTGACGCAAGCAGGTCTTCACAGCAACAAACAAAACACACCCAAACAAGCCACAACAAATTAAGCAATCCAACACAACACAAGCATTCAAAAATCATCGACACAAGCGTGAAAAGGAACACCAGTTCAAATGTTTACTCACAAACTCCTCATCCTCTTCCTTGTAGTTATAGACGTCAAGGTCAAGGTCAGCTTCTTTCAAAGCTGTGCCTATTGTGTTGTTGGTGGGTGTCTTGAGGTCAAGGTCAGTGAAACCTTGAGGCGCTGTGCCGGGATGAGGGCTGACAGTATACATCAGTCGGGTCAGTTTCTCTCTGCACGCCACAGGGGTCACAGGTCAGTTCATCTACACGTTTGAACACAATATATGTGATCTGTTTTCTATGACACATTTCGCTAACACATGCCATTAAATTAATGCTTGCGAGCAAACACGTATTTTGCTATGCATCGTTTATCTCGGCTACAACTCAGGTGATCTGTTTAGAAGTTCTTTTGCAGTAAGAAGAAATGCTGGATAAAGAAAGCGCATTACTGATCTAAACTTAGCAAAAACTGTTTTTGTACCCCAACTAAAACATTCATTCCCGTGTCATTTCATTCAAATTTGATAAGCCATTAAAGGCCCTTCACTTGGCTATATGGTACACTTTTCGGATACAAGTTTTCTGTCATAGGTATCAAGTGACCGCCGCCGAAGTAAGAGTACCCCCAAAATCGACCTGAAAAAACCGTCAGGTACCAATTAAAAAATCGACCAAAATTCACAATAGTCTTAACTTGGCAACATTTACATACGAGGAGAAAGCCAAATCAATTATTTATCCAGAACAGGTTGCTTTGTTTTGGATATCTTGCGTATCTCATGTGTTCTGTCATTTCTACTGATACAGGTGTGGAGCGCATGAGCAGTAGAAAACGAGAGGCTTTTGCGTCCATTTTGAGGGGTACAATGACAAAAAGCGCTGTATTTCAGCAATGCTTAAATGAATTTCTTCGAAACTTTTAGGATTTCAAGTCTACATACAAGACGTACGTCCGGTAAAATTTCGCATCGTTACATGTATTTGTTGAGATGATATGCAATCTTCCGGAAAATGTTATAAAACGTTTCATAGGTTTGAAGGCTTACATTAAAAAAATGCATGACTTTGCACGCATACAGACAAATGAGTGTTACAAATATTGCCAAAGTTTCATTTAACCTTCGCCGGTCGTCGTGGGTCCGTGTGGACCCAGAAGGGTGTTTAGTTGCAAATATCTCTTAAACCAGTTGGAATTTTTAATGAGCTTTTTAGAACGCCTCAGACACCTAAAAAGCTCTTAATATGTCCTTAAATTTCAGCGAGAAGTAATTAAAAAAACAAAGGTCAAATTTTGACTACACACGTACATCGTGGGGCCGTGCGGACCCATGTTTCTCAAACTGAAGGAACTTGCATAAAAACTAGGGAGAGAAGTCACAAACCTTCAGGTATTGGCTCTAAACATCATTTTCTACGATCTGTTTAATTTTGGAGTTAATAAGCAAGTCGCGTGGAGCGAAATTAATACATAACAATGTGGGTCCACACGGCCCAACGACGTCCACAGAAGGGTATTCACGTTTTTCCTTTTTTGAGAAGCTTTCGTCCGCACGGTAATAATTAAATTAATAATTTAATTTAATTACTTCTCGCGGAAATTTAACTACGGCGTCTAAGGAAGGGGATGCATGTTTTTGCTTCTTTGGAAAGCATGGGTCTACGGAAGGGTATGCATATTTTTCCTTCTTTGAGAAGCATGGGTCCGCACGGCCGGCCCCACGATGTCTTCCGTGTGTAGTCGATAACCCGGTCGGGCGAAGGTTAAGGAAAATCACTAATTTACGTTTGCTAGTCCTGTAAACACGATCGAATTTAGTTGGAGGATTGCAGTGCGACAGCGATGTCCAGTCATCTGTGACCGCAGCATGTTTTGAGAGGCACTCGGCGTTAACTGCCCTCAATAGCAATCAGCCTGAACGTTCCATTTTTATATTTAGTCAAGTTTTGACTAAATATTTTAACATCGAGGGGGAATCGAAACGAGGGTCGTGGTGTATGTGCGTCTGTCTGTCTGTCTGTGTGTGTGTGTAGAGCGATTCAGACTAAACTACTGGACCGATCTTTATGAAATTTGACATGAGAGTTCCTGGGTATGAAATCCCCGAACGTTTTTTTCATTTTTTTGATAAATGTCTTTGATGACGTCATATCCGGCTTTTCGTGAAAGTTGAGGCGGCACTGTCACGCCCTCATTTTTCAACCAAATTGGTTGAAATTTTGGTCAAGTAATCTTCGACGAAGCCCGGGGTTCGGTATTGCATTTCAGCTTGGTGGCTTAAAAATTAATTTATGACTTTGGTCATTAAAAATCGGAAAATTGTAAAAAAAAATAAAAATTTATAAAACGATCCAAATTTACGTTTATCTTATTCTCCATCATTTGCTGATTCCAAAAACATATAAATATGTTATATTCGGATTAAAAACAAGCTCTGAAAATTAAATATATAAAAATTATTATTAAAATTTTTTTTTCGAAATCAATTTAAAAACACTTTCATCTTATTCCTTGTCGGTTCCTGATTCCAAAAACATATAGATATGATATGTTTGGATTAAAAACACGCTCAGAAAGTTAAAACAAAGAGAGGTATAGAAAAGCGTGCTATCCTTCTTAGCGCAACTACTACCCCGCTCTTCTTGTCAATTTCACTGCCTTTGCCATGAGCGGTGGACTGACGATGCTACGAGTATACGGTCTTGCTGAAAAAGGGCAGCTACTTGACTAAATATTGTATTTTCGCCTTACGCGACTTGTTATATTTAGTCAAGTTTTGACTAAATATTTTAACATCGAGGGGGAATCGAAACGAGGGTCGTGGTGTATGTGTGTGTGTGTGTGTGTCTGTGTGTGTGTGTAGAGCGATTCAGACTAAACTACTGGACCGATCTTTATGAAATTTGACATGAGAGTTCCTGGGTATGAAATCCCCATACGTTTTTTTCATTTTTTTGATAAATGTCTTTGATGACGTCATATCCGGCTTTTCGTGAAAGTTGAGGCGGCACTGTCACGCCCTCATTTTTCAACCAAATTGGTTGAAATTTTGGTCAAGTAATCTTCGACGAAGCCCGGACTTCGGTATTGCATTTCAGCTTGGTGGCTTAAAAATTAATTAATGACTTTGGTCATTAAAAATCTGAAAATTGTAAAAAAAAATAAAAATTTATAAAACGATCCAAATTTACGTTTATCTTATTCTCCATCATTTGCTGATTCCAAAAACATATAAATATGTTATATTCGGATTAAAAACAAGCTCTGAAAATTAAATATATAAAAATTATTATCAAAATTAAATTGTCCAAATCAATTTAAAAACACTTTCATCTTATTCCTTGTCGGTTCCTGATTCCAAAAACATATAGATATGATATGTTTGGATTAAAAACACGCTCAGAAAGTTAAAACAAAGAGAGGTACAGAAAAGCGTGCTATCCTTCTTAGCGCAACTACTACCCCGCTCTTCTTGTCAATTTCACCGCCTTTGCCATGAGCGGTGGACTGACGATGCTACGAGTATACGGTCTTGCTGAAAAATGGCATTGCGTTCAGTTTCATTCTGTGAGTTCGACAGCTACTTGACTAAATATTGTATTTTCGCCTTACGCGACTTGTTTTTTCTCATGTGTTTACATGGCTAGCAAATGTCCGTCAGTGGTCATACTCGAATGAAACTTTGGCAGTTGTTCTAACAACAATTTGTTTTATGCGTGCAAAGCCATGAATGTTTGAGATGTAACTTGACAATCCTATGACGGGTATAAAAACATGTTCCGGAAGAGTGCATAACATCTGAGTACAAACATGTAGTGATCCAAAATGTTATCCAGGGTAAGTCTCGTATGTAGACTTGAGATCCTGAAAGTTTCCAAGCAATCCAATTCGGCATTACTGAAACACAGCGCTTTTTGTCATGGTACCCCTCAAAATGGACGCAAAAGCCTCTCGTTTTCTACTGCTCATGCGCTCCACACCTGTATCAGTAGAAATGACAGAACACATGAGATACGAAGATAGCAAAACAAAACAACCTGTTCTGGATAGATAATTGATTGTACTCCTCGTATGTAAGTGTTGCCAAGTTAAGACTATTGTGAATTTTGGTCGATTTTTTAATTGGTACCTGACGTTTTTTTCAGGTCGATTTTGGGGGTACCCTTACTTCGGCGGCGGTCACGTAATACCTATGACAGAAATCTTGTATCCGAAAAGTGTGCCAAGTGAAGGGCCTTTAATGGCATATCAAGTTTGAATGAAATTACACGGGAATAAATGATTTAGTTGGGGTACAAAAATGGGTGCACTATTTTTTTTGCTCAGTTTATTTATCATACACTGCGCTACTAGAGTGGCCAGGAAATTAAATGCCATATTGAGGGCATTTCAGTACCCTGCTACAAGAATGAAGGAAATAGGTTCGTCATTCGAGAACGTCGAACGCTCTCTGTGCAGGAAGAAACGCTATGTTTATCCTAATTATACGTACAACGGATAACGCTCCTTAGTTTTCATTGACAGCAACCTACCCGTTGGGTCCTGTTTCGTTGGATACCAGGCCCTTGATAGACACCGTCAGGTTGCCTCCGACGTCTGAAAACAAGTGTACAGGTGTCAAGCCATACAAAGGATGCACCGGTGTGACGTGGTTGCACAGGCGAGAT
Organism: Littorina saxatilis; assembly: GCF_037325665.1. NCBI lineage: Eukaryota > Metazoa > Mollusca > Gastropoda > Littorinimorpha > Littorinidae > Littorina > Littorina saxatilis. Next base: position 9,693,460 of record NC_090249.1, on the reverse strand, counting down.
AAGGATGAACAGCTGAGATGAGGATAGACAGGTGTGATAACGAAAGAAAGGTGTGATGACAATAGACATGTGTGATGAGGTAAAACAGGTATGACGAGGATGGACTTGTATGATGTGAATGGACAGGTGCGATAACGATAGAAAGGTGTAATTAGATCTGGTGTGTAATAGGTAGATGCCAGGAGGCCAAACAGATGTAATCAATCAATCAATATCAATATGAGGCTTATATCGCGCGTATTCCGTGGGTACAGTTCTAAGCGCAGGGATTTATTTTATTTTTTCAATTTTTATTCAAGGCGCAGGGATTTATTTATGCCGTGTGAGATGGAATTTTTTTACACAATACATCACGCATTCACATCGGCCAGCAGATCGCAGCCATTTCGGCGCATATCCTACTTTTCACGGCCTATTATTCCAAGTCACACGGGTATTTTGGTGGACATTTTTATCTATGCCTATACAATTTTGCCAGGAAAGACCCTTTTGTCAATCGTGGGATCTTTAACGTGCACACCCCAATGTAGTGTACACGAAGGGACCTCGGTTTTTCGTCTCATCCGAAAGACTAGCACTTGAACCCACCACCTAGGTTAGGAAAGGGGGGAGAAAATAGCGGCCTGACCCAGGGTCGAACACGCAACCTCTCGATTCCGAGCGCAAGTGCGTTACCACTCGGCCACCCAGTCCCTAATGAGGTTGGACGTGTATGATGATTATTAATGTGATGAGGTTGAACAGGATCTAACAGGGAGCTGATGAGGTCCTACTGATCTATTAAGGTTCAACAGATCTGACATGCGAAGAAACACAGTAGGGAACACAGACTGATAGAGGCAAAGGTTGGACTCACTGGAGTTTTCTTTTCTCCAAGCCGTGGCGATGGCGTGCTCTATCTGCGTCATATTGGCAGGGTCAACAAGGCCCGTTACTCGCAACTGCCGCGTCTTCAGAGCCACGCATGCGCAGAGCGTGTAGGGAGAGCCCTGGAAGCCGTTGAGGAGGCTGAGTGTGGAAGGGGAGTCAGCAATGGTTAGGCTGGAGTCCGCTCCCCCCACACTGACCGTGTAGCTGACCACACTCACCGCCAGGTTGCTGGCAGGACACACAGACAGGTACAGTTGGACATGTCTCAGGATATTGTTATTAAGAATTCGCTGAAGACACAAACACTGAGTGCTACTGTGCTGACATACACATTCGGTGCTGTATCGACATGTTAGTGAATGTGAATGCAGAAACATAGTGGTGTCCTGCACACTATCGGCTATAATGATGGACTGTTGTTGTTACAGACACTAATTAAAAGTGATTCTGTTTGACCTGTTCAAAACATTTCGTGACAAACTCAGTTGATGATAATTAAACGAGGTCACAGCAGGCAGGACGCAATGAGAACACGTGTACACGATTTACAGGAGGGGGTAAGGCAGAGAGAGGTTGCTTACCTTCTGTCTGAGTAGAAAATCGGGTCGACATCTGCGACAGACACAGCCACGTCTGACTCGGGGATCTGGGCTATAAGAGAGATTCAGACAACAGTCACAATGACCATGAAAGTGGCTTTACTCAGGACCAAAACGTACATCTAACCATGTTCAACAAGATGCGTTGCAATATAACAGTATACTTCAACAGAAAGTACACTTATGTATTTGTGCGCTTGTGTGTGAAAGACAAAGAGACAGAGAGACAGACAGACAAACAAACAATTCTACATGAACTGGTAAGCAATACCTTCCACAAATATGTATCCTTATGCTTGGTGTCTATGGAAAGGAGCTTGTATCATTGTGCCTAAATCGATCCCTATTTATGATCATGCGATAGAGCTGACATCATATGGCACGATACTGTCTAAAAGGTGGTAGATGATGATGGCTGGGAGCCGACAGTTTCCTCCAGAACGAAATCAACCGTGTCTTTCTACTTTCGTGTCTGCTCTCCTGCTGCCCCGTGGTGGCTGGGATGGAAATTCCACCAACAACCTGTTTGCTACAGTTTCTCTCTTCTGTGTGGCTTTTCGGTCTTTTTGAGATTGGCTGCTATATCACGGTGCTGTGGTGTAAGTTTCTGCGATGTTTGCGTTTCACTCCAAGGTACAGTAACCGCACTCTGTATTTCCTGGGCTCCTTGTGTGCCGAAAATGCTAGACGTATTTTGCCTAGTGTTTGTGTTCATGTGGATCTCCTGCTGTCTGCGTTCCTGCCAATTGACCTCAGACCTGTGTGTGCTTAGGTGTGATTGGCTTCCCTCTGTGACACTGACCAGCCACCTACCTGTGTTGGTGAGGACCCAGGCCTGCTTGATGTACGTGCTCATCAGCTCTGTGTCGTTCCCACTCAGCGCCCCATCCAAAGTCACTGTGTACTGCTGTCTCATTGGCTGCCTCACCAGCACCACGCCTCTGTCTCGGGCCACGCCATTGGCTGTTTGGGTGTCAGGCGAGGTGAAGGTGGCGCTGGCGTCTTTTGGCCTCAGGAAAGTGCGCGTGACAGGCTCTCTGCACACGTGACGCACGTGTCATTAATATATTGGTATAAATGACACACAGGCAATATATTGATGACAGGCATGCAAGATGTGAGTGACCGAAGTTAGAGTATATCTCATAAGGATGCTTCAAAGTTTGCATCAGGCATATGTGAGATCCCGATGACGAATGTACACTATGTTCATAACGAACGTAAAAGATGTAGATTACGACCATACACAGTGTTGATCTCAGACTCTGTAAAATGAGTGACGGAGATGTAAATGAGTGAGATGTAGGGGAAGGGCTCCTAATATGGACCGGCTCCTAATATGGTCCTTTTCTGACAAACTAATGACCCTAGAGCCGGCGCTCAAAAGAATTTCATTCGCTGTATTCACCCTCTCTGGATAACTTGCACATGTCAAAACAGTTGCAGAAACACAAACCTCAAAACTGTTTGGCTTTTTCTTTTTTCGACTTTTGGCAGCGTTCACTCTAAATGTGTCGCCTAAAAGGGACTCGTTTCAGTCCACGGGCGCAGTGGCGTGGTGGCAAGACGTCGGCCTCCTAATCGGGAGGTCGTGAGTTCGAATCCCGGTCGCTGCCGCCTGGTGGGTTAAGAGTAGATATTTTTCCGATTTCCCAGGTCAACTTATGTGCAGACCTGCTAGTGACTTAACCCCCTTCGTGTGTACACGCAAGCACAAGACCAAGTGCGCACGGAAAAGATCCTGTAATTCATGTCAGAGTCCGGTGGGTTATAGAAACACAAAAATACCCAGCATGCCTCCCCCGAAATCGGCGTATGCTGCCTGAATGGCGGGGTAAAAACGGTCATTCACGTAAAAATCCACTCGTGCTAAAAACATGAGTGAACGTGGGAGTCTAAGCCCATGAAAGAAGAAGAAGAAGAAGTCCACAGCCAAAGCTGTCATCACACAAAAATTGCTATATATATGACAGCTAAGACCGTATTTGTTACATTTTAGCAGTGTTGACCCCGAGTTTCTACTGCAAACAAAAATAATAGCAAAATCCCAAAGTATGTATGTGTCCCCTAATATGGACCACCTTCAACAAATCAAAGAAAATAAAAGCTAAAGGCTATTTTCATTAATTCATTAATTAAGAAGCTTGCTAAAATAACCTTTTTTTTCTGTATTATATTTTTGCTGAATGTCTATCAAAGCTAATTCACTCTAATTAGGCCTAACGGTTAACCTAAGAGAGAAGGACTACCAAACACAAAATGAAACTTCTTTGCAAAAACCCAAGCATGAAAATTGAAACAAAAAGTGGTCCATATTAGGAGCCCTTCCCCTAGGTTTATGACGTACCCGATTCATATGACTGGTGCAAAGTGTGGTTCGGATTCCAACAGACACAAAAGGATATCCTGTCTACAGAAGTCTTTTTTTCCGCCTAAATTGTACAGGCTGGTGAAAGTCAGTTGACAATGACTCCACATTGAGAAAAAAGTTTCAATATTAGAGCGAGTTGATGTCTTGAAGACAGTTTAGTGTTTGAATATGAGAGAGAGGTGATGTCTTGAAGACAGTTTAGTGTTTCAATATGAGAGAGAGGTGATGTCTTGAAGACAGTTTAGTGTTTCAATATGAGAGAGAGGTGATGTCTTGAAGACAGTTTAGTGTTTCAATATGAGAGAGAGGTGATGTCTTGAAGACAGTTTACTGTTTCAATATGAGAGAGAGGTGATGGCTTGAAGAGATTGTAGTGTTTCAATATGAGAGAGAGGTGATGTCTTGAAGACAGTTTAGTGTTTCAATATGAGAGAGAGGTGATGGCTTGAAGACAGTGTAGTGCACTCACCCTGACTGATCAAGGAAGGAATCCCGCTCAGCGACCAGGGCTGACGTTCCATAACCTAAATAAACACAACAAATGACAGTCTCATCGTTTACATCAGTATGTCGGTTGCCAGAATTCGTTCTGTGTTTTTCTCAAGTTCAAGGTCAGTAGCTAAAACAATGCGGCCTCGCATTCATCTATGTCTTTCTCTCTTTCTCTCTTTGTGTCTCTGTCTCTCAATTTTTCTCTGTTTTTGTCTCCGTCTCTTGAATATTTCGTTAATCACAAGAGAGATTCACCATTGTGACATGTTTTGCAATTTAACTTCTTCAAGCCAAAATTCTTTGCCAAACTATTTACACGATAAGAACATGACAGATTTTGCCTTACCGTCACTCAGCAAGTCATCACCCAGCGCTTGCGCGTCTGACCACGCCAGTGACCCGGATACATTCACGTAATACAAAGGAGTCGCGGTGCATGCACAAGCAGGGACTTGAGCAGACAGGAACTGCGCATCAGTTGGACCAGGGTACATTTTGGGATCAAGATTGTTTCCGTTGACAGTGACAAAGTAGTCCAGGTTGGATATTAGTTGTCTGAAAAGAAAGTAAACAAGTCGCGTAAGGCGAAAATACAATATTTAGTCAAGTAGCTGTCGAACTCACAGAATGAAACTGAACGCAATGCCATTTTTCAGCAAGACCGTATACTCGTAGCATCGTCAGTCCACCGCTCATGGCAAAGGCAGTGAAATTGACAAGAAGAGCGGGGTAGTAGTTGCGCCAAGAAGGATAGCACGCTTTTCTGTACCTCTCTTTGTTTTAACTTTCTGAGCGTGTTTTTAATCCAAACATATCATATCTATATGTTTTTGGAATCAGGAACCGACAAGGAATAAGATGAAAGTGTTTTTAAATTGATTTGGACAATTTAATTTTGATAATAATTTTTATATATTTAATTTTCAGAGCTTGTTTTTAATCCGAATATAACATATTTATATGTTTTTGGAATCAGCAAATGATGGAGAATAAGATAAACGTAAATTTGGATCGTTTTATAAATTTTTATTTTTTTTTACAATTTTCAGATTTTTAATGACCAAAGTCATTAATTAATTTTTAAGCCACCAAGCTGAAATGCAATACCGAAGTCCGGGCTTCGTCGAAGATTACTTGACCAAAATTTCAACCAATTTGGTTGAAAAATGAGGGCGTGACAGTGCCGCCTCAACTTTCACGAAAAGCCGGATATGACGTCATCAAAGACATTTATCAAAAAAATGAAAAAAACGTTCGGGGATTTCATACCCAGGAACTCTCATGTCAAATTTCATAAAGATCGGTCCAGTAGTTTAGTCTGAATCGCTCTACACACACACACACACACACAGACACACACACACACACACGCACATACACCACGACCCTCGTTTCGATTCCCCCTCGATGTTAAAATATTTAGTCAAAACTTGACTAAATATAAAAAGAGTGTGTCCAGTTACGGCGCTGGTGCGTGCTGAAGCTGTGCGTAAAAAGAAGGAAGCTTTTTAATCATTCTCTGACTTGACTTTACAGCAACAAATCAAACAATTACTGCTTTTCAGTGGTTTTCCCAAAGGACAGCTCCGGGCTGGTTGCTGATATAAAAGATTGAAAGCCGTAGCAATAATCTTTCACTCGAGAAAAAGGGTACGCTGTGCAAACAAATTGTGACGTCGGTAATATGACAGCGAAAGCTTATCCTTCAAAAAGAAATGAATCAAGAAAGTTTAAAGGTGATAGGGTGTTCAATCCGAATCAATACTGACAAGACAAGAGAATGAGAGATCAAGAAACAGGAAAATCTCACCCGTCCGTTTTGTAGTAGAGTTCCGGCTTGGTGTAGCTGACCTTGACCTCACAGCGAGGAGATCTAGAGTTGCACTCTGCCCTCTTGTCTGGACACAGGAGATTGGATGATTAGTGAACTCATTTTACAAACACACAGAGAGAGAGACATATATAGTGTACATTTTTTTTTTTTTTCATTCTCTTTTTGCTTGTCCCGACGCTTGTTCCTTCTCCCAGTATGCTACCACGCCGCCCCGTCCCAGCACTCACTGTAACATCCACCCCTGAACTTCGTTCTGCCGCCAGACTTTGTCGAATCAGTGAGCCCCCAGTGTTGGTCAGAGGCACCCTCACTAATTCTACAGACACTCCAGGGAAGGATGTCAGGCCGCTGCGGCAGGCTACCCTCGGAAGATGACACTGCACTGCTGCTCAGTCACTTCGACGGTGTTCAGTATTGGTCCTGTTCCTGGCAAGGGACACAGGCACCGCTACCTACTAAGCCCTCTACTTACGACACTGACTGTTAAGTCGCGGAGCCAGACTGAGTGAGCGTCTCCTCAGAGAGCAGACCGCCACTGCGTCCTTCCGTCGACCCCCCGGAGCATCCCAGACCGGCAGCAGAGTATTCAGGGATGGCTGGAACAGGAACACTGGAACCAAGGTCACCATGAGAGCCCTGAGCAGGAAGGGTCACAAGAATCGAGACAAGTTTCTTTTATTTTTGCGCTTTCAATCGCATTCGTGAAGTGAATGACACTCGGCTGTGTGATCCCAGCCTTCCCATTGGAACTTTAGCACTTCCACTCTGGGTAGGAGCCGACCGAAGCTCGAAAAACCCACCCACCCCTTATGGGATTCGAACCACGATCTCCCGGCCCGTAGTCCGACGCGCTAACCACTGCGCCACGGGGGCCGGTATATATAGTGTACATACATACAGACACAGGGGGATACTAGCGAGACAGAGACAGAATCAAACACTTAAAGAATCTTACCCATGACATAGTTTTGCCAGACTTTCTGAAGATTGTCTAGCAAAGACTTTCCATCGCTGTCGGCCATCTTGATCTTGTATCCGAGGAAGAGGGAGTAGTGGAGGTCAAAGGGCATGGCAGTGTTTCCCGAGTAGAGTGTGTAAGGGAGAGAATGTTGCTGGAACCTGTCACTCACTGTCTGCATGGAGGGGCCGGGGGTGGTGCCCTGGGTCTCCTCCTCCCCGTCACGTGTCACGAAGTAATAAAAACGAGAAAGGCGAGTTCTGTGGACAAAAGTCCTCCTCCTCATCATCATCATCATCCGCATTCTCATCCTCATCATCCTCCTCCTCATCATCATCATCATCATTGCTTCGGAAATGAACAGAGAGAACAAGGCAGGCAAACAGACGGACAGACGAGCCGAGAATGAAAGAGAGACACAGACAAGGTGGACATTGCCCGGCAATCTAGAGTGATGTCACACAGTGACGGCTGACAGGCAGGATACTCACCCATACTTTCCCACGTAAGGTTTCTGCACCATCATAGAAATGTCATAGCCGCACTGGCATTCTGGGGAGAAACAACAGTTGTTAACAAGTCACTTATCCCTATATCACACAAACAATTACATTAATATGCATGTCCACTGAGTATCACTCTGTCACAAGTATCTGATTGGTTTGCAATGATTATGATTACTATATAGACTGACGAGGAAAAAAGGGGAGACGGTACCCCTGAGTTAAATGTGGTGGGTCTAATGCACATTAAAACGCTTTACTTACGTTAGCGTTAGAGTCAGATGTTATTAACATTTGAGGCAGTCCAGTAAAGAAACTCGATCTGTCTGTTGTCTGTCTCTCTTTGTCTTTCTCTCTTTCTCACCTAGGTTTGCGTCAGCCCACGAGTCAATGATGGCAGCCTTGATGGCATCACGATGGTCCTCGGTGACGGGGCCTATGACGTCAACACTGTAGGCGTGGTCCAATCGTTTGAGGAGCTCCAGGGGTCCTGTGTAGACGCGATTCCCCACTGTAGCAAACGGCTCTGAGCCCTGAAGGCGTGTGTCCACATTGTTGTAGATTGAATCTCTCGTAGCAACTGACCATTTGGGAATCTCGCCGTTTAAGGACACGTAGACAAATTTGAACCTTTGCACTATGGTCCTGAAGTGAAAGAGTTATTGATGTTCGTAACAGGCATCATCACGCAGACTTAAAATGGAAGACATCAGTCATCAGTCAATCATGCAATCATGAATAAATAAATAGATAAATATAATAAACAAGAGGCGAAGCCTTCAAGGCTCCCGTAAGAAATCGACAAACAGTAACACAAACTCATTCACTCCGTCACACATACACACACACAGTAAGCATAGGTGACACGGTGCAAGAGTGGGAGACACTAGATCTAGATCTGTCTGTCTGTAGCCTACTTACGGGGACACGACTGCCAGATCGACATTGCGCTTTCGACAGCGCTTCCTCGCGCACACACTGGAAACACGCTGTGCAGATCAACCTGTAGGAAATCTCCTTTGGTATCTTCTTTATTTATTTTTCTGGAGCTACGAAACCGAACAATGTGAAATCGTCTTCCCCGAATCGGCGAACTGCAGCTGGGTGACAACTGTATCTATACCACAATCCTTCACGCGATCTGACTTAACCTTGACCCCTGACCTGGTCTACATACCACACACGACACAAACCAGTCACCTGTTTTTACCCCCCCAAAACCCCCCACCACCCGTTTTCTTTGGATACACACTTTAACTACATACGTGCCGACGAAATGTTGATCATTGCTTCAATACTTTGAAGCTGTTGCTTGGATAATAACCAGGTAAAATTAGTATTTCGGTGTTCAGTCAAATGTTAAAGTTTCTATCATACACACATACACATGCACAGACAGACAAAAGTTAGCATCGCATACGTAAGCCAAAAATACAGTAAATGAATGAATGAATGAATACAATTTAAAAAAAAATCGAAATCACATTTATGTAAACGTGACGTGGATAGAGCAATGAGTAAAACAGAAGCCTTTGGCCTTTTTGGGGGACATTTCCATCACAAATGAAAAGAAAGGAAAAAAACAGAGAACAAGAGGCTCCCGTAAGAAATCGACAAACAGTAACACAAACTCAATCACTCCGTCACACATACACACACCCAGTAAGCAAAATTAGGTGACACGGTGCAAGAGTGGGAGACGCTATATCTGTCTGTAGCCTTACGGGGACACGACTGCCAGATCGACACTGCGCTTTCGACAGCGCTTCCTCGCGCAGACACTGAAAACACGCTGTGCAGATCAACCTGTAGGAAATCTCCTTTGGTATCTTCTTTATCTATTTTTCTGGAGCCGCTACGAAACCGAACAATGTGAAATCGTCTTCCCCGAATCGGCGAATCGTTGAATGCAGCTCGTTTAGAACTGAAAAGTGAATCTATACCACAATCCTTCACGCGATCTGACCTAACCTTGACCCCTGACCTGGTCTACATACCACACGCAACACAAACCAGTCACCTGTTTTCCCCCCACCACCCGTTTTTTTTTTTTATACACACTTTAACTACATACGTGCCGACGAAATGTTGATCATTGCTTCAATACTTTGAAGCTGTTGCTTGGATAATAACCCGGTAAAATTAGTATTTCGGTGTTCAGTCAAATGTTAAAGTTTCTATCACACACGCACGCACGCACGCACGCACGCACGCACGCACAGACAGACAAAAGTTAGCATCGCATAGGCTACACTTACGTGAGCCAAAAATGACAAACAGACGAAGCCAGATACAGAAACACAGTCAGGCATGCTGACAGAAAGGCAAGTGAAACAAGGAAAATCAGGAACATGAAAATGATGCGAAGGCGCAGATTACCCTCGAGGGTCCACGAAAGATGTCTTTTCCACGCGCTTCGTCCCACTGCAGCAGTCGTCATCTGCAGCACACAAGGCAGGACTGTTTAGAACTTTTGTAATGACAACAACAGTATCACCAATCCATAATATTACCAATCCATAATATTAGATTGGAGAGAAAGTAATATATGTGCATTGATGAAACTTAAAGACGTACAAGCTAAAGAGTTCTCTATGACCTAGCAAAAGTGAAAAATGTAACGGCTAAGGTATGACAACTAAACAATGCAAATAACATATATATATTATCCTCGATGAACTAAACGTTATAATCTTACTGTCAAGCGTTGAGTTCATGGAGGTCTCTACGAGGCCCATGAGGGCGGTCTGACTTTCAGGGGACACGGCGCCTGAGATGAAGATCACCCCAGCGTTTACCATGGCGGCTCCTGGAGGTGGCTGAGTTCGCATTGTTGTTGTCGGCGATGACGAGGATGCAGTGGATGATGTGGGAGGTCGCGGAGTCAGGTCGTTGGTGAAGACAACAGCCAGAGTGACGGGTGTGGTGCTCGTGACGTTGTCCGTTGATGCTGACGTCATTCTGGTTGTCACACCCATCGCCGTCGTCGTCTCCTCTGGGGTGGCCGTGGTTGAGCTGGTGAAGGTGTCAGTGGTGTTGCTGCCTACATCAATAACGCCGCCCCCTGTAGTGTTGTTTGAGGTCGTTGTTGTATCCGTTAAGGTCGTTGATGCAGTCACCGTCATGGTTGTGTTTGTCATTGTCGTCGTAGTCAGGGTTTCTGTCGTCATGTTATTGACAAGTACTGAGTCCTTGGTTGAAGAGAGGGCGGTGGTCGGTGTCTGTGCCGTGCTGCTCTCAGTCATGATGTCGGTACCTGACGACGTTATGCTTGTAGCGGACGTGGTGAAGACGGGAAACTGGCACTGGTCACCGCTGAAGTCGGATGGACAGGCACATAGCCCAGGACCAATGGTATAGCACGTGGCGCCGTTATAGCACAGTTTGGACACACACATGATACCACCCGCCTCTGTTGTGTTGGACCCGGGCTCTGACGTTGATGTTGTTGTGGTGATCTGTGTCTGGCATTGTGGCCCTGTGAAGCCTGCAGAACACGAACACTTGTACACACCTCCACTGCTGTAGCAGCGCCCGCTGTTGTAGCAGACTGTGGTTCCACAGGCCACACCAGTCGCCAGACTGTGACACTGGTCGCCCTGATATCCCGCACTGCACGAGCAGTTATAGTTCAGGCCGTTATATTCACACAGACCACCATTGTAACAAAGCCTAGACCCGCACACCACGACCGATGGCGTTGCTGATGTTGAGTTCAGGACTTCACACTGCTCTCCGTTAAAGCCCTCGGGGCAGACACAGGCCAGACGACCTGTGTCGTTGACGCAGTGGCCGCCGTTGTAACAGACCTGGAAGCCGCAGACAACTCCACTGGCAATTAGTGTTTCACACTGTTCTCCCCTGTAGCCTTTAGAACACTGACAGGAGTATACACCGGTACTGTTCACACACCGGCCTCCGTTGTAGCAGAATTGAGATCCGCAGGTGGTCGCTGTGGGTGTCACTGTTGTTGTCATTGTTGTTGTTAAAATGTTAGCCTCACACTGTTCACCGCCATGGCCAGGGAGACACGCACAGCCAGCAGCCCCGTTCTCCGTCACGCACTGACCGCCGTTGTAGCATACCCTTGAGCCACAGGGAGCCCCCGAGTCACGTGTCTGGCAGTGCTGACCCTGGTAACCAGTACGACAGGTGCACGTGGAGACGCCATTGTCACGAGAGCACTGGCCACCATTGTAGCACAGTTGGTAGTCACAGGACACGGCGGAGGATGTCACGTTTTCACACTGCTGGCCGCCAAAGCCCTCAGGGCAAGAGCAGGTGCCGTTGTCAGACAAACACTGTCCTCCGTTGTAACAGGTGTTAAAACCACAGGTAACTCCAGTAGAGATCAGAGTCTGGCACTCGGTGCCTTGGTAACCGGCTTTGCAGTAGCATTTCAAGGAACCATTGCTACCAAAGCACTGTCCGCCGTTATAACAGTTTTTGGCACCGCAGTTTGTGGATAGTGTTGTTGCTGTAGTTGTGGTAGAGGTTGGACTATGGCACTGGTCACCCTGGTAACCCGCTGGGCACACACAGGTGTACACGCCGCTAGCACTGGAGCACTGGCCGTAGTTGTAACACACCTTGGAGCCACAAGGAGCTCCTGTTGACAGCATTAACTCGCAATGTCTCCCTTGGAAACCCGAAGAACAGGAGCAGGTATACACGCCATTGTCATTGACACACTGACCCCTATTAAAACAGTATGACGCGCCACAAGGCACGCCTGGCATAGTGGGAATCTCGCATTGCTCTCCTGCAAACTCTGCTCTGCAGAAACAGACATGGAGATCGTTAATGCTGTAGCACTGGCCTCCGTTGAGACACGATTTGGAGCCACAGACAGTGGTAAGAGATGGAACCGCTGTTGAGTTCCTTGAATCACACTGGTCCCCATGGTAGTCTGGAGGGCAAGAACAGGTGGAAAGCCCGGTGTCTGTACGACACTGGCCTCCATTGTAGCACAGCTTGGCTCCACAAGGCACTCCAGTTAAGGTGAGAGTCTGGCACTGGTCCCCCAGGTAGCCCGCAGGACAGGCACAGCGCTGCGTGTTGTTGTTGTTGTTGGCAGGGACACAACGGCCCTCGTTGTAGCACAGCCTGGCCCCACACACAGCACCAGGGGAGACAACTGCCTCACACTGGTCGCCGTGATAGGCGGGGCTACAGACACAGATATCCACGCCCTGGTCACTGACACACTGACCCCCGTTGTAGCACACCTTGCCCCCACAGCGCGCGCCTTCCGCGGTCAGCCTCTGGCACTGTTGACCGGTGTAGCGTGCCGGACACAAACAGATGGGCAGTCCCTGGTGGAGGTAGCACTGACCCCCGTTGTAACACAGCAAGGACTGACCGCACACCACCCCGCTGCTGACCAGCATCTCGCACTGACGGCCTGAATATCCAGGTGTGCACGTGCATGTGTCTGTACCACTGTCACGCCGGCACTGACCGCCATTGTAGCAACGCACAGAGCCGCAGTCTGTGTCTGCGGCCGTCAGCGTTTCACACTGGTCGCCTTGGTAACCGGGGCCGCATGAACAGTTAGACACGCCAGCGGTGACGTCACACTGTCCGCCGTTGTAGCAGATGTTGCCGCCACAGGTAACTACAGCGGACACTGGGGTCTGACACTGCCGTCCTTCATAGTCTGGGGTGCAGGCACACAAGTCTTGCCCTCTGTCACTGAAACACTGAGCCCCATTGTAACAGGGTGTGGAGCCACATGTAACAACACTGCCAGTCTCTGTCTCGCACTGCTTCCCTTTGTAGCCAGCCAAACACTCACAGCTGTCGGCGCTGTTTTTGATGGAGCACTGGCCGCCGTTGTAGCATACTGTGGAGCCACACACTTGTGCAGGCAAGTCTCTGGTTTCACACTGGTTGCCTATGTAACCTGAAGGACAGGAACAGGTGTAGCTGCCGTTGTTATAGAAACATTGACCTCCGTGATAGCAAAACCTAGAGCCGCATGCAGTCCCACTGGTGACTCGGGTCTGGCACTGGTCTCCTTGATAGCCATCAGAGCAGGAACAGTTGTAGACACCATTGTCGCTGACACAGAGACCATCGTTGTAGCACAGCTTTGACCCACAGGACATCACACCTGGTGTTGTGGAGTCCACGTTTTCACACTGGTTGCCATGGTAGCCTGTTCTGCAGGAGCAGGTGTATACGCCGTTGTCTTGCAAGCAGTGCCCTCCGTTGTAGCAAGCCTTGGACCCACAGGCATCTTCTCTTGAGAGCCGAGTTTCGCACTGGTCTCCATGATAGTCTGGAGAGCAAGAACAGGTGGAAAGCCCGGTGTCTGTACGACACTGGCCTCCATTGTAGCACAGCTTGGCTCCACAAGGCACTCCAGTTAAGGTGAGAGTCTGGCACTGGTCCCCCAGGTAGCCCGCAGGACAGGCACAGCGCTGCGTGTTGTTGTTTTTGGCAGGAACACAACGGCCCTCGTTGTAGCACAGCCTGGCCCCACACACAGCACCAGGGGAGACAACTGCCTCACACTGGTCGCCGTGGTAGGCGGGGCTACAGACACAGATGTCCACGCCCTGGTCATTGACACACTGACCCCCGTTGTAGCACACCTTGCCCCCACAGCGCGCGCCTTCCGCGGTCAGCCTCTGGCACTGTTGACCGGTGTAGCGTGCCGGACACAAACAGATGGGCAGTCCCTGGTGGAGGTAGCACTGACCCCCGTTGTAACACAGCAAGGACTGACCGCACACCACCCCGCTGCTGACCAGCATCTCGCACTGACGGCCTGAATATCCAGGTGTGCACGTGCATATGTCTGTACCACTGTCACGCCGGCACTGACCGCCATTGTAGCAACGCACAGAGCCGCAGTCTGTGTCTGCGGCCGTCAGCGTTTCACACTGGTCGCCTTGGTAACCGGGGCCGCATGAACAGTTAGACACGCCAGCGGTGACGTCACACTGTCCGCCGTTGTAGCAGATGTTGCCGCCACAGGTAACTACAGCGGACACTGGGGTCTGACACTGCCGTCCTTCATAGTCTGGGGTGCATGCACACAAGTCTTGCCCTCTGTCACTGAAACACTGAGCCCCATTGTAACAGGGTGTGGAGCCACATGTAACAACACTGCCAGTCTCTGTCTCGCACTGCTTCCCTTTGTAGCCAGCCAAACACTCACAGCTGTCGGCGCTGTTTTTGATGGAGCACTGGCCGCCGTTGTAGCATACTGTGGAGCCACACACCTGTGCAGGTAAGTTCCTGGTTTCACACTGGTTGCCTAAGTAACCTGAAGGACAGGAACAGGTGTAGCTGCCGTTACTATAGAAACATTGACCTCCGTGATAGCAAAACCTAGAGCCGCATGCAGTTCCACTGGTGACTAGGGTCTGGCACTGGTCTCCTTGATAGCCATCAGAGCAGGAACAGTTGTAGACGCCATTGTCGCTGATACAGAGACCACCGTTGTAGCACAGCTTTGACCCACAGGACGTTACACCTGGTATTGTGCCTGTCTCTGTTTCACACTTGTCGCCTTGGTAATCGTCTGTGCACACGCAATTGTCATTGACACACCGACCTCCGTTGAAGCAAACTTTTGATCCACATATCACTCCAGTGGAAGTCAGAGTTGTGCACTGGTCCCCTTGGTAACCTGTGGCACAGGAGCAGTTGTCAACACCAGCACTGTTGGTGCACTTGGCTCCGTTGTAGCAAGTCTTTAGACCACAGGCCACCCCACTGGCAGCGCGTGTCTCGCAGTGCTGGCCCAGGTAGCCCGGTGTGCAGGTACACGTCTTGACTCCTATGCTGGAGCAGCGACCCCCGTTGTGACATGTCGTGTTGCCGCATGATTCCACGGTGGAGACATGGTGTTGACACTGAAGCCCCATGTAGCTCTCAGCGCAGTAACAGCTGTAGCGGCTATTGTCCGCGTGGCACTGTGCACCGTTGTAACAAACCGTGACACCACAGGCCAGGCCAGGTGAGATTCGTGTTTCACACTGTCTGCCCAGGTAGCCATATGGGCAGGTACAGGTGTCGACACCGTTGTTGTTGTGGCACTGACCCCCGTTGTGACAGACGAGGGATCCACACATCGTACTGGTAACCACCATCGTCTCACACTGCTGCCCGCGGTAAGGGAAGGGGCACGTGCAGTTATAAACGTCTGTGACAGCAGAGAAGGAGCACCTCCCACCGTTGTAGCAGAACTTGAAACCGCAAGGCGCAACAGCTGACACCTGCCTCTCACACTGTTCCCCCTGGTAGCCATGACGACAGGAGCACAAGTAGACACCGCCGTCACGATAGCACGTTCCTCCGTTGTGGCAGAGTTTGGTCCCACAGGCACTAACGCCCGGTGCTAAAGTGGAGCTGATGATTTCGCACTGGTCCCCTTGGTAGCCTGGCTGGCAGGAACACGTGTCATTACGGCACTGTCCTTGGTTGTAGCAGTACTGTGGCCCACATCTGACCCCTGTGGCGCTCAGACTGTCGCACTGTTGACCCCGGTAGCCAGGAGAGCACATGCATCCGTAGAGCCCACCATCAGGCAGACACCTGGCACCGTTGTAGCAGAGGTCAGACCCACACGGCTGTCCCGACAAAGCCAGCGTTTCACACTGGTCTCCCCGGTACGCTGGGGGACAGGAACAGTTGTAGACGCTGCTGTCGTACACGCACTGGCCGCTGTTGTAGCAGACGTAAGGCCCGCATGCCACGCCTGCCATGACGAAGGTGGAAGTCTGGCATTGGCCACCTATGAAGCCAGAGGGGCAGACGCAGTCATTATCACCTGGACTGGAGTTGTTGGAACACTGTCCTCCGTGGTAGCAGATCTTGGAACCACAGACTACAGAAGACGGCGCTCCGGTTGATATCAGTGTCTCACAGTGCTGGCCAGTGAAGTGTGGCGGACAGGAGCAGGTGTAGAGGCCACTGGTGTAGACGCAGCGACCACCATTGTAGCAGAGGCCGAGCCCGCATGCAACTCCGGTGGACATCAGCGTCTCGCACTGCTCTCCTTGGTAGGCCGCGGGACACGTGCAGTTATACACGTCTGTGTCGGGGTAGTAGGAACACACGCCTCCGTGGTAGCACACCTGGGAACCACAGGCTGTTGCCATAGGGGGGCTAATCAGGCACTGGTCTCCCCGGTAACCATAGCGACAGGAGCACCTGTAGATGCCGGAGTCGAACAGGTAGCAGTGACCCCCATTGTAGCAGACATTGGAGCCACAGACCACTCCAGGCTGTGACGTGTTGACAGTGTCACATTCCTCGCCCTGGTAGCCCTCAGCACAGGAACAGTTGTAAACACCATTGTCAGCCATGCACTGTCCTCCGTTGTAACACGTCTTTAGGCCGCACGTGACCCCTGTGGACATGAGAGTGTCACACTGCCGGCCCGTGTAGCCTGCTGGACACAAACAGATCAAAATACCATCGGCTGAACTGCACTGTCCTCCATTGTAGCAGGCCAGAGAACCACAGGGTACAATGGCAGGAACCGTTGTTGCCGTTGGTGATGTGACGGTTGACAATGGTGACAATGTCTGGCACTGCTGTCCTTGGTAACCTGGGGGACAGAAACAGGTGTCAATGCCACTGTCATTCTGGCAACGACCTCCGTTGTAGCAAAGCAGCAAGCCGCAAGGTACTCCGGATGACACTGTAATTTCACATTGGTCACCCTGGTAACCTGACGGACAAGAGCAGTTGTAAAACCCGCTAGCGTTGGAGCAGTAGCCGCCATTGTAGCAAACTAGAGAGCCACATGCAACTCCAGGCAAGGGTGTTGAAGATGAGTTGTTTGTTTGACACCGGTCCCCCGTGAAGCCAGGACTGCAGATACAGGTGTAGACACCCCTGGCAAAGACACACCGCCCACCGTTGTAACAAAGGTTGGACCCACAAGTAATGAAGGGAGGGGTAGTTGTAGAAGTCACTGATGTTTCACACTGTTCTCCCGTGTAGTCTGCAGTGCAGGAACAGTTGTACACGCCGCTGTCAACATCACAACGACCACCGTTGTAGCAAACTCTGGTTCCACAGGCCACTGCCGCCACGACAGTCATTGAGGAGTACTGTGTTGTGAGTTGTGTCGTGTCTACCGGGCCGGTGGTGGAGGTGTCGGTGACTGCCGGCTGTGTGCTGTTGCCGAAGTCTGTAGAGTCAGTGAAAGGGGAGCCTGTTCCTGTAGTCTGCGTGGTTGTGTTGGAGCCGAACGAAGTAGTGGCAGAGGTAGAGGTATTGGAGCCAGCAAATGTTGCGTTGGACGTTGTAGTGTCTGATCCAACTGTGATCGTGACAGACGTCGCTGTACTGGAACCAGTGGTAGACGTCAGATTGCTTGCTGTCTGTGTGGTTGTGTCCGAGCCAACAGAGGCTGTGGCAGATGTAACAATACTTGCTGTTTGTGTGGCTGTGTCAGTACCTCCAGGAAAACCGACGAAGGTTTCACAGTTTTTCCCCTCATAGCCCGCCGTGCAGTTACACTTGTAGTCTGTGAGCAGGTCAAGACAAGCACCGTTCAGACAGGGCGAGCTGTCACACGGCAGTTGCTCCACCTCGCAGTAGGGCCCCGAGAAACGCTGTCTGCAGCAACACGATCCGTTGTAACACGACCCTCCGTTCAGACACGGCACTCCGGCAGGGCACTCAGGGTCGTTGTCAGGGGCAACATCACGCACGGAACAACTGTCGCCGCTCCAGCCGTTGTGACAGACCCTTTGTCCCGTGCGCTGGTCGCAGTAGTAGTGCCCGCCCTGGCAGGTGTGGGCAGACTGGCAGAAGACGTCGCACTGAGTCCCGAAATAGTGAGGCTGGCAGGGCATGAGACTAGGGTTGGCGGTGGTGGTTAGATCGGACACAGAGTCCTGACACAGGGCCCCCGTGAAGCCGTCATGGCAGAGGCACACCGCTCCTGTCGCGTTGCCACTTACACACGTGCCGTTGTTGAGGCACGTGACAGCCCGGCAGGGATCGGGGATGGGCGGGGAAATAGAGGTCCCCGTCACGGGTGACTGGGTCTCGCAGTTTTTGCCGGTGAATCCAGGCCGACACTCACACAGGTAGTCGGCGATCAGGTCCTGGCATCGCGCGCCGTTCTGACAGGGGATGCTGGCACACTCCAGGATCTCGATGTGACACAGCGACCCCATGAAGCCCCGCGTGCAGCAGCACGTGCTGTTGGCGCACACCCCGCCGTTACGGCACTGGCTGTCCGGGCACTCCACGTCGTGCTTGGCCCCGGGGTCGCGCTCAGAGCAGTCCTCGCCTAGCCACCCGAAGCGACAGACTTTCTGCCCAGTACCCGTGTGGCACGTAAACTGTCCCGAATCACAGCTGTCTTCCTCCTTGCAGTACACGTCGCACCGCGTCCCGTAGTAGTCTTGGGGACACACCGCTTCCGTCACCTCAGTCTCGCACGCGTCACCCGTGAAACCAGCAGCACAGGCACAGCGGAACCCCGTGACGTCCTCATAGCACGTGCCCCGGTTTTGACACGGACTCTCTCTGCACGCGCTGACCTCTGTATGGCACAGCGGGCCCGTGAAGCCTTCAGGACAGCAGCATGTGCCAGCAAAACACTGCCCCCCGTTACCACACTGACAGTCGGGGTCCGGGCTGGTCCTCAGCGAGCAGTTGGCGCCCTGCCATCCAGAGGAGCACAGCTTCTCCCCCGTGTTGACGTTGCACCCATAGTGACCGCTACAGTCGGCAGCCGGCTCACACAGCACGCTGCAGTTGATGCCGTAGTAGTTCTCCGGGCACCGCACGGTGGTGGCGCTGCTCGTGATGGTTGATGCTGTGGTAGTGGTAGTTGTACTGGTGGTGGTGACTTTGGCTTCACACACATCGCCTGTGTAGAGTGGCGGACATGTGCAGTAGAAAGTGTTGACACCTCCTGCTGTGAGCGGATTGCACGTGCCCTGATTCTGACAGGGGTTGTCTTCACAAGTCTTGGACATCTCGCAACGCTCCCCCTTGTACCTATCAACATAAGATAAGATATAACAAGAAATTTGGTTGATTAAAATCGAAGCCGTGTTATAATAAAAGAAGCAGTGATGTACGTATACATGTGAAAGTAAGCAGTTGTCCCTCGAATGTTCTTCATGAACATGTAAGAGCTGTCATGCAAAGATGAAGTGGTATTAATATTATTTTGCACAAAATTCTACTTTGTCTTCCAGTTGCAAATGGAGATCGGATTTTCATGTAGATTGATGCATCTTGTCTGAGAAGTAACTTGTCATATGCTTCTGCTGACTGAAGCAAATAGGGGCCTACATCATATCTTTTCTGAACCGAGAGTCCACATTGTAAAGTCTGTTTCGCAAGTACACGTACATTGAAAGCCATATTTTTCTGTCTCTTGCATGTCACTGAATCCATTTCTGCCCTCAGCAAAAAGCCATGAAAATGCCATTTCCTCTCCATTTTCAATCTCGTATAAGTATATTCACAGGGCTATGTTTAGACCTCTGGACATACAACATAGGTGAAGTGTGTGTAACTCGTTCAAGGCTTGACTGAGATGCAGAGTTATCAGCAGGAACCATACCTTCATGTTGTGTTTCTTTAAAGTTTTGTTCAAAATCCCAACAAACACTATCACCATGTGACTTGCTTAGCTCTGATCCAGCCAGCGTTGTGCAAGTCCAAGTCTGCGTAGATTGGATTATTGGCTTTTAACCACTTTAAAGCAAATAAAATGTTGTCAGGTGAAACTTTATGTTTGGAAATAACTCTACTATGTCCATTTTCATAACAAATAGATACGTGTTCGGTTTCAGTTTGATGCAGAGGAAGTTGGTTAAGAATATCCGACACATTCACAGGTAAATGCAAAACACTGCCACGCTCACAAAACTGACCTCCTGGCAGTCAGGAAAATCTGAAGTTTGCAACTTGAATTAACTTATTTTCAGAAAGTGTGAGACATTTGAGAACCTCTGGAATAGGATCAAGTGTTATTTATATATGAAAACTTGCATGCATTGCCCCTTTTGACAGGTGTGAATGACATGTTAGGCACGAGACAGCATTTTTGTCAAGTCCCAAACTTTGCCTGAATGTATCCATACTATATTTGCTTTTCCATGAGTAACACTGTTTTTCAAACAAAAATCTGTGACAGGAGTGGCAATGGAAAGATGGCCTTTGTCTGATAGCAACTTCATAGTTATAGTTATGCAGAGGGGAAGTGAGGAAGCTGTTCTCTTCGTTTGTTTTAACTTCAAAAATAATGCATGGTTCATTTGGAATATCCCTATTTCAAGAGAGCGATTGGCTGCTTTTGACTTGATTCGATTTACTTTGCGTATCGGCTGCAGAGAAAAGTGAGAATGTTCCCGACTAATGCCGGGTTGCAAGTCTTCGTTTGCTGTGTTGTTTACACTTTCTACTGTTGCCAATACCACAGACTTCAGGCGAAACAGAAGATTGTGAAACATGCACCTAGAAATAGGATACTTCTACCGATCGACGCAACCTCCTGTGACCGATGTAGTGTGTGTCAGAGCAGTGTATGCAATTTCTGGGGTCACGCGGCGCTAGCGGCTGTCCTCGCCTCGGCAGACGATAAAACAAGTCGCGTAAGGCGAAAATACAACATTTAGTCAAGTAGCTGTCGAACTCACAGAATGAAACTGAACGCAATGCAACGCAGCAAGACCGTATACTCGTAGCATCGTCAGTCCACCGCTCATGGCAAAGGCAGTGAAATTGACAAGAAGAGCGGGGTAGTAGTTGTGCTGAGAAGGATAGCACGCTTTTCTGTACCTCTCTTCGTTTTAACTTTCTGAGCGTGTTTTCAATCCAAACATATCATATCTATATGTTTTTGGAATCAGGAACCGACAAGGAATAAGATGAAAGTGTTTTTAAATTGATTTCGAAAATTTAATTTTGATCATAATTTTTATATTTTTAATTTTCAGAGCTTGTTTTTAATCCAAATGTAACATATTTATTTGTTTTTGGAATCAGAAAATGATGGAGAATAAGATGAACGTAAATTTGGATCGTTTTATGAAAAATATATTTTTTTTACAATTTTCAGATTTTTAATGACCAAAGTCATTAATTAATTTTTAAGCCACCAAGCTGAAATGCAATACCAAAGTCCGGGCTTCGTCGGAAATTACTTGACCAATATTTCAACCAATTTGGTTGAAAAATGAGAGCGTGACAGTGCCGCCTCAACTTTTACGAAAAGCCGGATATGACGTCATCAAAGACATTTATCAAAAAAATGAAAAAAACGTCTGAGGATATCATACCCAGGAACTCTCATGTCAAATTTCATAAAGATCGGTCCAGTAGTTTAGTCTGAATCGCTCTAGACACACAGACAGACAGACAGACAGACAGACAGACACACATACACCACGACCCTCGTCTCGATTCCCCCCTCTATGTTAAAACATTTAGTCAAAACTTGACTAAATGTAAAAAGCGAACGGAAGAACACTTGAAAGGAGGAGGGGGGGGGGTAGTCTTCTTGTTTTGAGAAAGAGTATCAATGTCGAATAACTTTATTCTGTATGGAATCTCTCGCCACTCTGTTTCCTATGAAAGCTTTGCTGATGACACTCAGTTACAAAAATCTGGCCCTATTACTGACCTCCCCAACACAATCGAGACAACTAAGAACTGCATCTCTGACTTGAAATTGTGGATGACCAAAAATAAATTGAAACTTAATGACGACAAGACCGAGATCATGCTAGTTGTACCCCCTTCTCTTAAAAAAGAACCATCCCTTCCTGCCCAAATCTCTATAGCTGGAACTGATATTCAGTTGGCTTCTCAAGTACGAAACCTCGGTGTCATCTTCGACGAAACTCTCTGCTTCAAACAACAAGTCTCCACTGTCTGTAGAAATGCATACTATGAACTGAGAAAAATTAGCTCCATCCGCCACTGCCTTTCTTCCGATGCTACAAAAACCCTCATCTGCTCTCTCGTTCTTTCAAGGCTAGATTACGGAAATGCCCTTCTTTGTGGTTCATTTGACTATCTCATTGAAAAACTGCAGAAAGTACAGAACAACTCCGCTAGATTAATCACAAAGACCCCTAAAAGACACCACATCACACCTGTTTTGAGATCCCTTCACTGGCTGCCTGTAAGAAGTCGTATTCAATACAAAATTGCATGCATTTGTTTCTCTTTCTTTCATGGTACAGGACCTGCTTATCTCTCTGAGATGTTATCAAAATATTCAAACCTCTCCTCTCTTCGCTCTGCAACAGATACCAATGTACTTAGTAAACCAAAAAGAAACAGAAAATCAACTAACTATGGATTTGAGAGATCCTTCAAGTACCAGGGACCTCTTGTCTGGGAGAAAATCCCCCGGAGCATTAGGGATTCCCAGTCACCATCTGCCTTTAGAACAGCCCTCAAAACACACATGTTTAAGTTAGACCTCTGAAGGAGATCCCATGATCGGTGAGTCATCGGCGCTGCCACGTGTATTATCTACTAAAGTGTGGATGTGCCTGTGTGTGTTGTACTAGAATAACGTATGCGTACATGGAATGACATTGCGGGTTACCTGAACATTGACAATGACGAAAGAAAGATTGTGTGTGTGTGTGT
This sequence comes from Littorina saxatilis, assembly GCF_037325665.1. Taxonomy (NCBI): domain Eukaryota; kingdom Metazoa; phylum Mollusca; class Gastropoda; order Littorinimorpha; family Littorinidae; genus Littorina; species Littorina saxatilis. The sequence goes on along the minus strand of NC_090249.1, from coordinate 9,670,230 downwards.
GCGCGCGCGCGCGTGTGTGTGTGTGTGTGTGTGCGTGTCACGGTGTGTGCGTGCGTGTGTGGGTGTGTGTGACCATGTTTGAATTTATTCGGATTTAGTTCTCTTTCCTTGTTTGTATTATGATTGTGTAAGTGTAAAGCGCTCTGGGCTCGTCACCACGAGGTTTACGCGCTATATAAGTAATCGTTATTATTATTATTATTATTATGGTGTTTGATTTATACACATTCTAACACAAACTATATGTATTTGTAGATTCCAGAAACGGTCAAACTATATGGCTGTGAGACATGATAACTCAGTCCATCAGACTGTCGTCTGCTACATTTTACCCGCTTTAGCACATAGGTTCGTCTGTTTCACTGAGGCACTGAAAAGGTTTGGTCAAGCAATCTTCGACGAAGGCCGGACTTGGGAACGAATCGCTTTGGTGGATTGGTCAGTCTGCCACATGTTGTGGGGCCCCTTACGGGTTGAAATAGACACTGTCGTGTTTTTTTGCAAACCTTCACGAGTGCACTGCTGTTCTCACGAGATCAGTTACTTCTGTTTTGTTTCGTTTTTTTCCCAATTGACACCATGTATGACAGATGAAACAGAAAAGCCTGTTGTGAAAATGCACAAAATAGGAGGGAAAAACGAAACAAAACAAAAGTAACTGATCTCATGAGAACGGCAAACAACGACACATGTTCACCGCTCTCACCCCGTCCTCGACCCCTCAATTAAGGATACGAACAAGGCCAAAACGTGTGTGCCGATAAAGACAATAGGTACACTGTACCCTTGTACAGTACCCGGCGAAAGAAACGCAACTCATTCGCGCCCACTGTTGCAAGTGGTTTTTCGACATTTTCAAATTGTCGTAAAATATGAACCAGATAAGGTACATAAAAAAAGAAGACAGATTCGGTGAGGATATTTTACTTGCTGTACGATTAGTGCATATTATTTAATCGTTTTCTTTGTTTACCTTTTCATAAACTGTGTTATACAGGGTAGGGGTCAATCGAGTCGTGATTGCAGGCGAACGTGTCACTTCGACACGCTACAACATTCGTAAAAATGCATATTTTTCAACCAGGTAAAGACAGTTGTGGAGGAAATTCATCTCTCAACACGATCATTAACTTTAGAATTAATCGCCAAAGCGTAACATAATTACAAAAATTAACATAAATCACTTAGACGGTGTTAAAAAGGGTTGTTTGGGAAAAAGCGCCTTCACACGGAATCGACGTTATGATTTGTTTTGAAAGCATATGCATTTTGTGACCAAGTGTCTGTTCTACACTAATATGCTATAATGCTGCACTTTTTTTATTTTTACTTTTTAACCAATGACCTGTTAGCGTTGTGATTCGTGAGAAAGTACTATGAAGCCAAAGGCATACGTCCCCCCTTTTGTTTGTTTGTTTGTTTGTTTGCTTAACGCCCAGCCGACCACGAAGGGCCATATCAGGGCGGTGCTGCTTTGACATATAACGTGCGCCACACACAAGACAGAAGTCGCAGCACAGGCTTCATGTCTCACCCAGTCACATTATTCTGACACCGGACCAACCAGTCCCAGCACTAACCCCATAATGCCAGACGCCAGGCGGAGCAGCCACTAGATTTCCAATTTTAAAGTCTTAGGTATGACCCGGCCGGGGTTCGAACCCACGACCTCCCGATCACGGGGCAGACGCCTTACCACTAGGCCAACCGTGCCGGATACGTCCCCCCTCCCTTAACACATACATACACACTCATAAACACAAATACACACACACAGACACATCGATACACACTCACACATAAATAAACAGACAAACGAAAAAACAAAGTCCCTAAGATGTGCAGGTCCGCTTCGCAGGGCTGAAATAGACGCCCACTGTCATTTTGAAGATGGTTGTCCCAAACTTCGATAATGTAACGCTTTGGCGAATAATTCTAATGAAAAGACCATGTTGAGAAATTAATTTTCTCTAAATTTATCTTTACCTGGTTAAAAAATATGCATTTTTACGAATTTTGTAGCATGCCGAAATGACATGTTCGCCTGAAGGAGCTTTTCCTAAAAAAAAACTTTTTAACACCGTCTAAGTGATTTATGTTTATTTTTGTAATTATGTTACGCTTTGGCGATTAATTCTAATTTAATGATCGTGTTGAGAGATGAATTTCCTCCACAACTGGTTGAAAAATATGCATTTTTACGAATTTTGTAGCGTGTCGAAGTGACACGTTCGCCTGCAATCACGACTCGATTGACCCCTCGATTAACACAGCTCATGAAAAGGTAAAAAAAGAAAACGATTAAATAATATGCACTAATCGTACAGCAAGTAAAATATCCTCCACGAATCTGTCTTCTTTTTTAATGTACCTTATCTGGTTCATATTGTACGACAATTTGAAAATGACGAAAAATCACTTGCAACAGTGGGCGCGAATGAGTTGTGTTTCTTTCGCCGGGTACTGTACAGGGTGACCCCCAAAAAATGCAACCCTAAAAAATGCTAATAACTTCTACATCTGTAGACCGAATCACTTTATATTTGGGGGACATAAACTTCAGTCTATGCATGACTCTTCCACAGATTGGCATTTTTGTAGATGAAATGGTCTGACTTTTGTGCAATTTAAAAACAAAGTGTCCAAATTCGGCGATCGACTCAACAGAACGAGGTTTGACATTGAGTGGTAGCAATACTTACTTGATTCAAACCCTCTAGACTTTTACCTTTGGGGTTATCTGAAAGTTTGATTGTTATATATATGAAGTCTTATATCGCGCGCGTATCTCCAGACTCGGACTCAAGGCGCAGGGATCTATTTATGCCGTGTGAGATGGAATTTTTTACACAATACATCACGCATTCACATCGACCAGCAGATCGCAGCCATTTCGGCGCATATCCTACTTTTCACGGCCTATTATTCCAAGTCACACGGGTATTTTGGTGGACATTTTTTATCTATGCCTATACAATTTTGCCAGGAAACACCCTTTTGTCAATCGTGGGATCTTTAACGTGCACACCCCAATGTAGTGTACACGAAGGGACCTCGGTTTTTCGTCTCATCCGAAAGACTAGCACTTGAACCCACCACCTAGGTTAGGAAAGGGGGGAGAAAATTGCTAACGCCCTGACCCAGGGTCGAACTCGCAACCTCTCGCTTCCGAGCGCAAGTGCGTTACCACTCGGCCACCCAGTCCTTATACACAAACACCCCCTTCACCCCCTAGATCATCGGTGACCCGAAGAAAGCAGTTGCAGCTAGGTTCAGGGTAATCACTAGAGAAGAAAGCTTTCGTGCAATTGACAATTTCGGAGGTGTAATTTTGAGCACATTTTGGAGAAAAGGTAAATGTCGGACCGAAACTTAGTGGAATGGTCGTGGACGAACTGAAGTTCATGCACAACAACTATAAAAATATTTGCTAAACTCAAATGACTGGAAAAAGTAATCCCTTCGTTGTAAAGTTACATAATGTCGAGCAAAATTAATCAATGACATGAACGCATTCATCCATGGGAAATGCCCTGATACTGCCTGTAAATTGGTTTCTTCAAGTCATTGATTGTCTAATGTTGATTAAGGTATACTGTGTCGTTCGAATTACCCCAAAGGTAACAATCTGGAGGGCTTAAATTGGGTTAATTTGGCTACCGCTCAATTTCAAACCGAGTACTGTTGAGTCAATCCCCGAATTTGGCAACCTTTTTTGAAATTGCACAAAAGTTAGACCATTTGAGCTATACAATTGTCACTTTGGTGAAGAGTCATGCATAGGCTGAAGTTTATGTCCCTCAAATATAAAGTGATTTGGTAAACAGATGGAGAAGAAATTAAAATTTTGTGGGTTGCATTTTTCTGGGGTTACCCTGTACAAAGTGGGAGTCATTTCCACAGCAATGACTATCAACAACCGCGGAACACGTGTCATAAATGTATGTAATTAATGTAGTCCTTGATCTGACAGAAGTTTGCCACATGTCAAGAGACCTCACCTGTAAAAGTCAAGCAGAAACAAGTGCTCACCTGACGGAACACTCATCCAGGTGTTCAACAGATCTCACCTGCTCCAATTAAAGTAGTAAACAGCTATCATCATTTCCAACACTGAGTGAGATGGGATGCAGGAAAATACTGCTCCTACCTGTCCGGGCACTGACAGAGGTGTGATGTAGAGAATCACCACCTGCCTCAATCAAATGGTAACAACTTACCTGTCTGGGTACTGGCAGAGGTGTGATATAGAGAACCATCACCTGCCTCAATCAAATGGTAACAACTTACCTGTCTGGCCACTGGCAGTGGTGTGATAATAGAGAACCATCACCTGCCTCAATCAAATGGTAACGCCTTACCTGTCTGAGCACTGACAGAGGTAGGTGCCGGGCACGCCCTGGAAGCAACTGCCACCGTTCTGACACGGCGCTGCGTCACACTCGTTGATGTCCTGCTGGCAGTTCTGCCCTCTGTAGCCTTTGCTGCAGCAACAGTAGAACTGCTGGTTGCCGTATGGCACGCACGTTGACCCGTGCTCACACACCTGGTCTGCACACAGTGAGGGCACACCACTTGATTGCACTACATCATTAACATTATTAGTTTTCATACGAGAAATACCATGATTAAGCTTGAAAGCAAATCTTGATGTAACCGAGTGCCGAAACACTACGATCACCTCGGGAAGCGAAGTGCAATCAAACAGGTATGAAAAAATGAGGTTTAGAAACTGCGTCACCCATCAGCTACGTCACCTACCAGGACACCTATCTAACATGCGGGTCGCGCTGCGTGTGGTGATTAGGTACGTGTTCACGTAGCAAACCCTTCCATACGTCAGCGCAACGCATGTCAGATTTTATCAAGGACGGGCGCAGTGGCGTGGTGGTAAGACGTCGGCCTTCTAATCGGGAGGTCGTGAGTTCGAATCCCGGTCGTTGCCGCCTGGTGGGTTAAGAGTGGAGATTTTTCCGATCTCCAAGGTCAACTTATGTGCAGACCTACTAGTGACTTAACCCCCTTCGTGTGTACACGCAAGCACAAGACCAAGTGCGCACGGAAAAGATTCTGTAATCCATGTCAGAGTTTTGTGGGTTATATAAACACGAAAATACCCAGCATGCTTCCTCCGAAAGCGGCGTATGGCTGCCTAAATGGCGGGGTTGAAACGGTCATACACGTAAAAATCCACTCGTGCTAAAAACATGAGTGAACGTGGGAGTCTAAGCCCATGAACGAAGAAGAAGAAGAAGATTTCCCAGGTCAACTTATGTGCAGACCTGCTTAACCCCCTTCGTGTGTACACGCAAGCACAAGACCAAGTGCGCACGGAAAAGATCCTGTAATCCCTGTCAGAGTCCGGTGGGTTATAGAAACACGAAAATACTCAGCATGCCTCCCCCGAAATTGGCGTATGCTGCCTGAATGGCGGGGTTGAAAACGGTCATACACGTAAAAATCCACTCGTGCTAAAAACATGAGTGAACGTGGGAGTCTAAGCCCATGAACGAAGAAGAAGAAGAATATTTTATCAAGTCCAACCACCCGAGAAGGGTGTAAGGATGCTCAATATTTTCTGGAATCTTTCCTTCACGCTTCAGTCCATATTTCATAATTCTGGTTTTGTATACATCGTAGTCGCCGATGTGTCAAGAGCATGACCCCACGATTCACTTCGAAAAGCAGACACACAAAGCAAAATACCGCTCGTTCAAATGTATTTTGTAGTTAAATCTGTTAAGTGGAATGAATTCAATGCCTCCGGTAGAAAAAATAATGGAAAAGCTCCCTGCTTCCTGCTCCAGCGACATGATGGTCGGAGGAGGGTCTACCGGAGAGTAAACGAACGTTACGCGCCCAACTGTGAATGGATTTTAGTGCAAATGTGTCGGTGTCTCGATAATACGTGAACACGTTGTTTTTGACAACTTCTGAGCGTTAGATACCACGTTACGTGCATCCTACACCCCTATCACTGCGGGTATTCCCACTGTCGATCGCTGTGCGTGCTTCCGATACGGGCGTGATCACGTATAAAACTGTTTTTATACGTGAAGGCAACGTATCTCATATTACTTTAAAATCTAAATTTGAACCATTCAAATAAAGTACGAGACCTTCCCTTGCAGCATTTTCGTATATCCTGGCGCATAAACCACAAGTTTTGACTAAATGTTTAAACATAGAGGGGGAATCGAGACGAGGGTCGTGGTGTATGTGTGTCTGTGTGTGTGTGTGTCTGTGCGTGTGTGTGTAGAGCGATTCAGAGTCAACTACTGGACCGATCTTTATGAAATTTGACATGAGAGTTCCTGGGTATGATATCCCCAGACGTTTTTTTCATTTTTTGATAAATGTCTTTTATGACGTCATATCCGGCTTTTTGTAAAAGTTGAGGCGGCACTGTCACACCTTCATTTTTCAATGAAATTGATTGAAATTTTGGCCAAGCAATCTTCGACGAAAGCCGGACTTCGGTATTGTATTTCAGCATGGAGGCTTAAAAATTAATTAATGACTTTGGTCATTAAAAATCTGAAAATTGTAATTAAAATTATTTTTTTATAAATCGATCCAAAATTAGTTTTATTTTATTCTTCATCATGTTCTAATTCCAAAAACATATAAATATGTTATATTCGGATTAAAAACAAGCTCTGAAAATTAAAAATATAAAAATTATGATTAAAATTAAATTTCCGAAATCGTTTTAAAAACAAGTTCATCTTATTTCTTGTCGGTTCCTGATTCCAAAAACATATAGATATGATATATTTGGATTAAAAACACGCTCAGAAAGTTAAAACGAAGAGAGGTACAGTAAAGCGTGCTATGCAGCACAGCGCAACCGCTACCGCGCTAAACAGGCTCGTCGCTTGCACTGCCTTTTGCACTAGCGGCGGACTATGGTCATTGTGAAAAAATGCAGTGCGTTCAGTTTCATTCTGTGAGTTCCACAGCTTGACTAAATGTAGTAATTTCGCCTTACGCGACTTGTTTAGTTGTGTGGTTGCTTGACTAAAATTAAATAAATCGGGTGACCCGTTCCAACGGCTCTGCGATATCACAGCAAACCATGAAGCACGCAAGGACGACCCAAGCTAAATTTAGAAATGTCATCTCGACCAAAATACGAGGAAGCGTATGTTTAAAAAGACTGAAAATTCAGCATAACAGTAACTTTTTCTCAAGAACAGATCAAGTCTGCTAGGTAACCCAATGCACACTTGTATCATGTGTGTTTGGTTGTTTAGTTTGGGTAGTAAAACTGCCTAGCAAGAATGTTTTGTTTCATAAAGACTCTGTAAACGACCATAAAGTAATTTTCTGTCCAATTCATTTGAATTGAAGGCTAGGTTTGGGTACACACATAAAGGCATGCGCGTACGCACGCACACATCCACACCCACAAACACAAACACACACAGACACACAGACACACACACACACACACACACATACACACATACACACACACACGCACACAAACACACTCGCACACACATGGCGTCGCCCATTTACACAGACAGACAGACATACAAACACACACACATATACACACATACACACATTCGCACACGCACACGACAGTCAGAAAGACAACGACGCCCATTTACACACTAACACACACCCTTATGGGCGGGGGTGAAAGCGTGGTGGCCAGTGACCCAGAACGAACACAAACCAACGCTCGAAGTTCGATTGCCCTACTTTTCTTTTCTGTTTCCTTTAAAACAAGAAGAGCAAACGCTCGATCGAGTCACTTTCGCAGTTCTGAATATTATATGAGGCATCAGATGGACAGGAAGAAATTGCTATTCACAACACAATGAGTCACGTTCACATAAAATTTGAGCCCGGTCACTTTTATAGTTTCCGAGAAAAGCCCAACGTTAAGTTGTGTGTTGCCGAACAGAAAAGGCTAGTTATCTCCCTTGTTTTTCTGATAACGTTCGTAAAAGGCTACAGATGTAAATACTTTGATGTAAAGAATAATCCTACAAAGTTTCAATCACATCCGATGAACTTTGTCAAAGATATAAAATGTCTAATTTTTCCTTTGACGCTGACCTGTGACCTTGAAAAAGGTCAAAGGTCAACGAAACCATCGTTAAAGTGTAGAGGTCATTGGAGGTCACGACTAAACAAAATATGAGCCCGATCGCTTTGATAGTTTCCGAGAAAAGATATAAAATGTCTAATTTTTCCTTTGACGCTGACCTGTGACCTTGAAAAAGGTCAAAGGTCAACGAAACCATCGTTAAAGTGTAGAGGTCATTGGAGGTCACGACTAAACAAAATATGAGCCCGATCGCTTTGATAGTTTCCGAGAAAAGTCCAACGTTAAGGTGGTGTCTACGGACGGCCGGCCGGCCGGCCGGACGGCCGGCCGTCGGACAGACTAACACTGACCGATTACATAGAGTCACTTTTTCTCAAGTGACTCAAAAAATTAAAATCATTGACTTTACCTGCTGGTTAACACTCGGTATGATCTGGGTCAGTGGAACATAACTTCCACGTGCAGCACACAGCGACACCCACACAATGACAGCAGCAGTTTCAACACTGGGTATTGTTGCGGACTTTAGCGCGCTGTCCACGATTTTTTAAAGCACGAAATGCATGATGTTCGAAAGGAGTTTTGCCCTACTTTGATACGTGACGTGGTATCTAACGAGCAGTTTTTACAAAATTCCTCTGCGTGACTTATCTCGATAGGGATAGGTGAGGTCGTGACGCAATATGTTTAACCTCAGCAGAGAGGGGCGTCCCAGAGCAAAGGTTTGAACCTCCACGTGCTGCACGAGTTTTATGCTTTCCATGCTTAAGCGGGAGCAAACGTCCGTGTGTGTGTGTGTGTGTTTGTTTGTCGCGGGGGGGGGGGGAGGCACACAACTCCTTTTTTACACACACACACACACACGCGCGCGCGCGCACACAAACACACACACAAACACAAATTAACACATACACACATACGCACTTACGCACATGCACACACACACACACACACACACACACACACACGCACACACACACACACACACACACACACACATAATGTTATAACATAATGTACCCAGTATACCCAGCTCATATACCGATGGGCTAACGCAACAGCTGTTTTTCTATAAGGTCACAGACCTTGAAGACCCAGGTGCAAGACGAATAATTCATATCACTGAAATGCGTGTTCCCCACCACCCAAAACATGCATAAAGGGTGCTATTTTCTCCCCCCCTTTCCTAACCTAGGTGGTGGGTTCAAGTGCTAGTCTTTCGGATGAGACGAAAAACCGAGGTCCCTTCGTGTACACTACATTGGGGTGTGCACGTTAAAGATCCCACGATTGACAAAAGGGTCTTTCCTGGCAAAATTGTATAGGCATAGATAAAAATGTCCACCAAATACCCGTTTGACTTGGAATAAAGGCCGTGAAAGGTGAATGCTCGCCTAATAGGCTACTGAGCTTTACTGGCCGATGTGAATGCGTTATATATTGTGTGTAAAAAATGTCTGTTTGTCTGTCTGTCTGTAAAAAATTCCATTTCAAACGGCAGAAATTAATATGTAAGCGCCTAGGGCTATATCTAGATTAGACGCATAAAAATGATCACAATAATAATAATAATAATAAAGGCATGCGCGTACGCACGCACACCCACAAACACACACACAGACACACACACACATACACACATACACACACACAAACACACTCGCACACACATTCGGGCGTCAAGGAGTTTTCTTCTTTTGACCACTGGCGCCCGTTCTCCCCACAAACGCTACTTTTAATTTTTATTTTATTTTTTTTAAGTCTTTCAGTTTACAACCGCAAACGCTACTAGTGTGGGTACGCGCGATGACGCCGAACGACAACACACCTGTCTCGGTTCCGTCGTCGTTGTCGGTCCCGCAACGTCTATAATACCCGAGAGCCCAGTAACCCCCATGTTAATACCCAAGAGTTCAGTGACCCCCATGTTAATACCCGAGAGCCCAGTGACCCTCATGTTAATACCTGAGAGCTGTGTACAACACAGTCGTTATCGTCCGGATTTCATGGCTAGTTAAAGCACTTCTGCCAAATTCGCATGCGCATGACACTTTCGAATCTCGGCCGCAATTAAAAATAGCACCGTTTTCTTCTTGGAAATGTCCTCGTTATTTTAGCACTATGTAAAACAGACACAACTCGACCGTCCATTGTAAAGTTTGTCTTCAAAAACGCTAGTTTAACGCATGCACCTTCGTCATCGCTCTGTGATCTAAAGAGCTGTCATGTAGGTTAATTTGAGTCAGTACCCTTTCCTGCTGGGACACAAGGAGCTTCGACAGTCACCAGTTTCAGAACAAGTGATGCTACCACAGAGCTACGTCTGACAGCGATAAGAAAAAAAACCCGTAGAGGTCAAACGATACTTTGTCGAGTTGATGCCATGCAAACCATCACTAGGGAAATAGCCGAGAGCCCAGTGACCCTACCTGCGGTACAGCCATGGTCAGATGACAGCTGCTGGCTGCACGACTCTCCTCCCCACCCCTTCAGGCACGTGCGTCCCCCCGTGGTGTTGTCACAGTCATAGTGACCGCTACAGTCGTCCGAGGCCACGCAGTTGACCGAGCAGTTGTCCGAGTAGTAGAAACGGTCACACATCACCCCCACTCCAACTGTCAGGCTGCAAGTATGTGACATCTCTGTTACACCCACGGTTAGGTTGTAAGTATAAAACATCTCATTCACATACATCATTAGGCTGCAAGTGGAAACACCGTTCACATCCACCAGCACTTGTATAAAACACCGCATTTACATCCATTGTCAGGCTTCAGGAATAGATTATTTACTTCCGCCTTGTATATAGGGCAATTCCAGCGTCACTGACCTGGCATTCGCACAAAAAATCAGACATTATTTGCCATAAAAGCAATATTCATGATGCTTTTATTAACTCAAATTTGTGCAGAGATTTTCCCAAACATGACAACCTTCCTAACCAAGGTGAAAAATGTTAAGGTAAAAACAGCTAAGGGTACTTAACTTGAGTTTGAAAAAAACGTCACTGACGTGGCAAAAATGCTCACCTGCATTTCACTCACTAAGCGACATTCAAAATTTCTATGAGTTTAGCCAACTAAATCATGTGATTTTGTTAGATCATAGTCAAGACATATTATACTTACTGAAATATGAAAGAAATTGCAAATATCAAATGTATCCTTTCCACAAGCGGTTAATATGTAGCGTCACTGACGTGGCACGTGTAAAATCAATGTTCAATGGTAATACTTTTTTGGTGTTAAAATATAGGTAGTTTCACACGAACGATGTTTACTGATTATTGATCTTCTCAGCCATTGTTGAACCACTATACGGCTCTTTGTTTCTCCGTCCGTCTGTCTGTTGGTCCGCCCGTTGGTCCTCCAACACCATGGCCCGTATGCATGAGGAGGAAGTCAGAAACACTGGAAGTAGAGGCCTCTTTTGGAAGTGGGAATTCCCGAAGTTAACTTTCTAACTGTTCCCTATGCATGAACGCCGTAGTGGTAACTTCGAGAGTATTCGGTCAAGGTCGCGAAAATTGGGGGATTCCCAACTAGTACATGCGTTTGCTGACGGTAAGCTTTTGGCGACCAGAAGAAACAAGTCTCATTGCGAGTTCAAAAGGGCGAACGTTGAGCGCGCTGTAGTACTAACAGCGTTATTGCTGGTTGTTTTTTGAATGGTTAAAGGCACAGTAAGCCTCCCGTAAACCATCACAGAGCTCCCCGATCGTCTACATACAGTACAAGCATACTTCCATTTGAAGGCTCACCGAACGGGAACATCCTGGCTGCTTTCTGTCGAGCGTGAGAAATTTTCAAAGAATTTATTTTCGTGGACTTGGTCCTCTACGACAATGGCGCCTCATTTTGGTGCTGGACGGCTGTTATGAATATTTAATACCGGAAATCACGTCCGGACAGTAAGCCTCCCGTAAACCATCACAGATACTGTCAGGCTTTTACACACAGTACAAACACCCTTCCATTTGAACGCTCACCAAACGGGAACATCCTAGGTGCCCTACGTAAAGAGCGAGCAATTTTTAAAGAATTAAGTTTGCAGATTGTCTCGAACACTTTTTGTACCCATCCTGAACTCAGGTCAAAAATGAGTTACTTCCCTTCGGGTCTCATTCTATCGATGTAAACTGGCCATAGCCGTGGATCGATGATTATCAGAATGTTTTTGGACCGTGGTGCGTTTTTGCGCTAGACCTAACTTTTAAAATCTAAATAATAAATTGACAGCTTGTTACACAAACATTCTTTAATTATAAAAGAATTCTTTTTTCATCAAGACAAGATCAGTACAATTCGAAGTGGTGAAAGTTTGAAAAAAGAAAAGCCCGGAAGCAGGGTCACGCAAGGGTCGTAGCAGACGACGGTTTATGCATATCGCCGTTCCTCTCAACAGTCAAAAGCCATCGCTAGAGTTCTTGTGAACCACAGCCGTTTGTTTCGTGCAAAAAAACGTTCTATTGTAGATAAGCTCACATCGAGTCGCATTCAAATGACTAACTGACGACTACATTGTGAAAAAGGGAAACTGGATCACACGGGTTCACGATGGCTCAGGGGTAAGATAAACCACGCAAAAATAAATTCTTTGAAAATTGCTCGCTCTTTACGGAGGGCACCTAGGATGTTCTCAATCGGTGAGTGTTTAAATGAAAGGGTGTTTGTACTGTGTGTAAAAGCCTGACCGTATCTGTGATGGTTTACGGGAGGCTTACTGTGCCTTTAAACGAAAGGGTCGGTTCAAACCTGTGATGATTGTCTTGGAATCGAATGACTGCCTAGCTATGACAATGACTTTGTTGACCTGAATGTTGGGGAGAAAAATAAATGATTATGTTGAACTTTTTTCTCCTTTTTTTTTAATCTCAATTGCATGCAGGCAGCTTCAACCCTTTCTTTTTTGCCTCTCTCTCTTTTTTGTTTTTTTGTTTTTGTTATCGGGGAGCATCCGTCTTTATTGATCTTTTTTTCTGTTCTCTTTTCCTGCTTTTTATATTAATGTACAGTTGAAAGTCAAGATTGGATTTTTTGTGAAAGCATAGGACAGTTTCTTAACGCAATTAAACAAAACTGAACACAGAGACAAAAACCGGTTGTTGCAGCCTGAATGCAATTGAGGCCTATAAAGAAAAAGATTAATACAAAAAAATTATAAAAAAAAACTTTTCCTCCCAGCAGCACTTGAACCCAGAGCGGCGGATCGAATTTCCGAATCCGTAACCACTGCACCATGCTACTCGTGTGAAAAATGCGTGATGAAAAGATGTAATATGAGTTATTCAGTCGTGATGGTTTGAAAGCTCGCCACCTTCGCCGAATGACTGAGCACGTTGTTCTCGGTTAGTAACTGATCGAACTGTCGCTTTTGAGCCACTCTGTTTCAAGCATTTCACCTAAATTAAACAAGAATGTCACAGTTCGTGTCTATGGTGCAAGGTAGCCGACCGTCTCATTGTAGCCAAGTTACGACAGTTGCTCGATTGACGCATTTCACGTCTTCGATATTCTGTCTGAGCTCATTTCCCAATGAGCTGCCTTAAAAACAGGAATGTCCTGCAATTGTAGTATGCGTTGGAGGTTTCTTTTGGATGGGTAAGGACCCTTAAGAAGCGATATCGTCGTATACTGTTCAAAAAAAGAAACGCATAGTTGCTACTTGCCAAATTTGTTTTATTTTTCGAAAAAATTAACAGAAAATCCAATATTTAGATTATTTGTTTGAAATTTGGTATGGACACAGTTGAATGCACACACAGTTCATTTGCATCTTCAAATCAATCAGTCAATCAATACGATTGGGTGCCGAGGCTGTCAAGTCAGTAGGGGGTGTGACTGCCTTGAGCAGCAACAACTGCCCGGCACCTTCTGGGCATGGACTGGATCAGATGCCGGATATCTTGCTGTGGGATGGTGTCCCACTCCTCCTGAAGTGCCTGCAATAGATCGCGGTGATTTGCCGGCGCTTCTTCTCGCCTGCGCACACGTCTGTCCAATTCATCCCAGAGGTGTTCTATCGGGTTCATGTCTGGCGACATGGATGGCCAGGGAAGCACCTGGACATGGTGGTCGGTGAGGAACTGGGTGGTGAGTCGTGCTGTGTGCGGGCGAGCGTTGTCCTGCTGGAATATGGCATCCTGGTCAGCCAGAAGAGGAAGGGCGTGTGGGCGCAGAATTTCCTCCACGTATCGCTGGGCAGTTATGCGCCCTTGGACGTGCACCAGGGTGCTCCTTCCAGCGGTATTGATCGCCCCCCACACCATGACGCCTCCACCACCATGAACGGGTGCCTCATCCACACAGTTGGGCGCGTAACGTTCGTTTACTCTCCGGTAGACCCTCCTCCGACCATCATGTCGCTGGAGCAGGAAGTAGGACTCGTCGCTGAACCACACGTGTCTCCAGTGATTCCGGACGGTCCAGCGAAGGTGCTGGTTGCCCCACTGCACTCGGTTCTGGCGATGGCGGCGGGTGAGGACAGCTCCTCTGTGAGGTCTGCGAGCTCTCAAACCAGCTTCATGCAGGCGGTTCCGCACGGTCTGGCCGATAATCGGTGTGGCCCGGGGAGAGCCTGGACAGAAGATGAGGCCGACAGGAAACGATTCCGGAGGTGGCGGAGCCGTATGAAGCGGTCGTGAGCAGCAGTTGTCGCCCTTGGTCTTCCCGCTCGTGGCAAGTCAGCAACGGAGCCAGTGGCTTGAAACCTGACCCACAGTCTACTGATGGTGCTCTGGGACACGTGGAAGTGCCTGGCGATTGCACTTTGACTTTGGCCTGCTTGTAAACGACCCAATGCAATTTGGCGGTCTTCTCTGCTCAATCGGGCCATCTTTCGTCGCTGAATTGTCGTCTGATTTCTTTGTGGCGAACAATCCGCTTTTATGGGTTTTGGAAGACATGGTGAGAGCTCAATATTCCCCGAGTTTCACGAGATTACACTGAAGCATGACGAGTTGTCATGCCAAATGAGCAATTTTGACATTGTAGCCACTGATAACGCATGAGTCACGTGCAGAGCTCACTTGTGGCAATGGACGAAAGGTCGACGACCAGATAAACATTTTCTGCAGTTTGGTGGATATCCTTGTAGCCATATAACTAAATTAACCAAATATTACAAGCTATGCGTTTCTTTTTTTGAACAGTATATAATGATGTCAAGTGAGAGACCCTGCAAATTAACATTGAAAGTGGGAACTTCGGAAGCAAAGTTGCCAGCTACTCGGTATGCAAGAGCTAAATTGAAAGCCGAAGTAGTGGCTTCGAGAGTTCTGAGGTCAAGGTCGAGGAAATTGGGGGAATCCCAATAAGTGCGCATGCGTTTGTGAACGGTAGGCTTGGTGACCAGAGGAAACAAATCTCATCGCGAGTTCGTAAATGGGCGAACGTTGATCGCGCTGTAGCTTTTACTATAGTTGTTGCTTCTGCCTGGTTGAACGAAAGGGTCGGTTCAAAGCTGTGATGATTGTCTTGAAATTGAATGACTGTCTATAATAATGATTTTGTTGACCAGAATGTTGGGGAGAATAAAACATTTTTTGTTTATGTGGTAGCGAAGTCGGTTACGTTAAAACCTCTTCTTTTTTTAATGATTGTGTATCGGTAAAACTGTTTTGGACAAAATAGGTTGGTTAGAGCGAACGTTTGGTAAATTTGAAAAGGCAGAAATCAATCAGTGTTTGGGGAATCAAGATATAAGGTGTAGTGAAAAGAAGATAAGTTCAGTGACTTTCATATTAATTGGGAAAATGTGTGTCCGAAGTTTTACAAAACATAAATTGTTGTACTTTGGTATTTGTAAATTTTGTTTGTCCTCGTTAATTGTGAACAGGATCTTCTATATATATATATATACGACTTGTGTGTGTGTGTGTGTGTGTGTGTGTGTGTGTGTGTGTGTGTGTGTGTGTGTGTGTGTGTGTGTGTGTGTGTTCGCGATGCACGGCCAAAGTTCTCAATGGATCTGCTTCAAATTTGGTGGGCATATTCAGGTAGACCCCGGACACAACCTGGTCGATGGAAATTTTCAACACGTGCTTTAAGCGCGGCGCGGTGAACCGATTTTGGTTTTTCTGAAGATCCATTCCCAGTAACTCTTCCTTATCTTCTCCAGTGTTTTGCGCGTTTATCTCCCTTCCTTCCAAGCAGCTTCAGATATTCCCGTTACTATTTTTAGAAGGTCACTGCACTGTCCAGAACGCGGCTTTCCTTGCATGTACCCGTAAGTTGTCCTCACTGTAAAAGTGCAAAGATCGAATCTATTTATCGAAAAATCCACTGTCATCTATCTCTATATATTTATATATATAGATAGATATATACGGCTTCTGTGTGTGTGTGTGTGTGTGTGTGTGTGTGTGTGTGTGTGTGTGTGTGTGTGTGTGTGTGTGTGTGTGTGTGTGTGTGTGTAGGCAACACCTGTGGATTGTAGAGTTCTGTTTGTGATGGGGTCTGGCGGCTTTTGTCTCTCTGTATGATCTGGCCTTCCTTTGAGAAGCCATAACAGTTATTATAGGGCTTAGAAATAAGCTCTAAAATTCTCAATCCCGTTTGAGTGGACTTCGCCTTCAAAGGTGATTGTGGTGTTTCGGCACTCGGTTACTTTTGGCGTCGTCGACAGGGATGGGACTCGACATGAAATGTTCAGGCCACTGAATCATTTTCGTGCTCTTCCCATTCCACCAACCTGGGAGGGACCTAAGCTTGGCGGGTCCATGGTTCGGAACTTTGGGGACAAAGTTCATTCAAAGGGGGTCGAGTGTGACAGGGAGACTACCGTCGCCCTTCACAGCAGACTCTGCAGAGCTGTTCGCCTTAGAAGTTGTGAGCTATTTATAGCTAGCTCGCCAGGCAACACCTGTGGATTGTAGAGTTCTGTTTGTGATGGGGTCTTGAGGCTTTTGTCTCTCTGTATGTTCTTGCCTTTCTTTGTGTGGGCACAAACTGGTGGATGAAAATGTTCAACACGTGCTCTAAGCCGGCGAACCGCCACGCTGCATACTCTGTCTCGCGATTCACCCGGCGAAGCCGGGTATTCCTCTTGTGTGTATCTATATATATATACGGCTTGTGTCTGTGTGTGTGTGTGTGTGTGTGTTCGCGATGCACGGCCAAAGTTCTCGATGGATCTGCTTCAAATTTGGTGAGCACATTCAGGTAGACCCCGGACACAACCTGGTCGATGAGAATTTTCCACACGTGCTCTCAGCGCGCAGCGCTGAACCGATTTTGCTTTTTCTGTTCATCTTCCCAGATCCATTCCCAGTAACTCTTCCTTATCTTCTCCAGTGTTTTGCGTTTATCTCCCTTCCTTCGTGTGGCGTCAATCCATATTCCCGTTACTATTTTTAGAAGGTCACTGTCCACAACGCTCAATCCATATTCCCGTTACTATATTTGAAGTTTTACTTCGTGTGGCGTCAATCGCGTACGGTGCGCCACTCACCCGGCGAAGCCGGCGTACGGTGCGCCACTCACCCGGCGAAGCCGGGTATTCGGCTCTATTTCTTCCCGGCGAAGCCGGCTACCCGGCGAAGCGGGTATTCATCTAGTGTTTATATAAAGTTGAAAGTCAAGATTGGATTTGTTTAGCCTACGCGCGTGTGTGCATGTGTGTTAGACATAGACCACGGACCTCTGTGCATAGAGGTCCGTGCATAGACATAGAACACTGTATTATCTCAATTACGAGAAACTCGGGTGTGGTGAATCATAATGAACAACATACAAGTCGCGTAAGGCGAAAATACAACATTTAGTCAAGTAGCTGTCGAACTCACAGAATGAAACTGAACGCAACGTAACGCAGCAAGACCGTATACTCGTAGCATCGTCACTCCACCGCCCGTGGCAAAGGCAGTGCCCGTGGAATTGACAAGAAGAGCGGGGTATTCGTTGCGCTGAGAAGGATAGCACGCTTTTCTGTACCTCTCTTCGTTTTAACTTTCTGAGCGTGTTTTTAATCCAAACATATCATATCTATATGTTTTTGGAATCAGGAACCGACAAGGAATAAGATGAAAGTGTTTTTAAATTGATTTCGAAAAAAACATTTGGAAAATAATCCAAACATATCATATCTATATGTTTTTGGAATCAGGAACCGACAAGGAATAAGATGAAAGTGTTTTTAAAATTGATTTCGAAAAAAAAAATTTGATAATAATTTTTATATATTTAATTTTCAGAGCTTGTTTTTAATCCGAATATAACATATTTATATGTTTTTGGAATCAGCAAATGATGGAGAATAAGATAAACGTAAATTTGGATCGTTTTATAAATTTTTAGTTTTTTTTACAATTTTCTGATTTTTAATGACCAAAGTCATTAATTAATTTTTAAGCCACCAAGCTGAAATGCAATACCGAAGTCCGGGCTTCGTCGAAGATTACTTGACCAAAATTTCAACCAATTTGGTTGAAAAATGAGGGCGTGACAGTGCCGCCTCAACTTTCACGAAAAGCCGGATATGACGTCATCAAAGACATTTATCAAAAAAATGAAAAAAACGTTCGGGGATTTCATACCCAGGAACTCTCATGTCAATTTTCATAAAGATCGGTCCAGTAGTTTAGTCTGAATCGCTATACACACACACACACACACACACACAGACACACGCACATACACCACGACCCTCGTCTCGATTCCCCCCTCGATGTTAAAACATTTAGTCATAACTTGACTAAATGTAAAAACGTAAGAACATCAATAAAATATCGAGGCACAAATACTCAGCTCATAATAGTGTGTGGTAAGAGGGGATGTAGGGGTGCACACACACACACACACACACACACACAGACACACAGACACACACACACACACACACACACACACACACGCACGCACGCACGCTCGCGCACGCAAACAAACGCACAATTATACCCGCACACACAGGCAGGCAGGCACTCGCAAAAATACATACAAACACACACACACACACACACACACACACACACACACACACACCCCTCCCCCCCCCCACACACATACATGTGCGTGCGTGCACACAAACAAACGAATGAATAAACAGACGCACAACTACACATGCACGCACGCACGCACGCACGCACGCACGCACACACACACACATGCACACACACACACACACACACTCTCTCTCTCTCTCACACACACACACACACACACACACACACACACACACACACACACGCACACTCTCACACAAACACACACTCACACTCACACATGCACACAACGACGCCCATTTACATAGAAACACCCCCTCGTATAAGCGGGGATGAAAGAGTGGTGGCCAGTGACCCAGAACGAACAAAAGTCAAAGCTGGCTGGTTTGTATTCAGGGAAATTTGCACGAAATGCACGCACGAGATATGACTTTTCCTTCTATTTTCTCTGTTTGGGACTTTCATTTGCGTTAGCTCGGTTTGATATGAAAAACCGAAGAAAAGCCCTGCCCTTTTGCACTGAGAAACTTTGGAAGTAGCGTTTGTACTCCTGGGTCTCGCTGTAGTACAATTACCCTCACTTACTTCCTAGTTTGCTTCCAAAGTAAGCTCTTTTTTTCGTCCCATGCATGCGAAAGTGAGGATGTACTTCCGATGTCGCTCAAAACTTTGGGAGTAGTCGCAAACTACCCTCAGTTACTTTTTCGCTTTGCTTCGAAGTAAGCCCTTCTTCCTGCCCATGCATACGAAAGTGAGGCAAGTACTTCCGATGTCACTCAAAACTTCGGGAGTTGTCGCGTACTTCCCCCATAAGCATATTGCCCCGGGAGTTGTCGCGAACTTCCCCCATAAGCATACGGGAGCATGATTGCCCATCTAAATAACTTTTGAACTAATGATTTGAACTGGACATTTTGTACATAATTTATATTGATACACTTAAAAGAAACATACACCTCCAGCAAACATATTTAAAGCATTCCGGGTCAAGGTCACTTCTCAAGGTCACCGGTCAAGGTCACTCGGGTTTTTTCTTATAAACTTCAGACAACGCCTTGATTTCCAAAAATATTGCATTCAAACGTGGCGGGCGAACAAGTACACATCATCAGAAACATAAATGGTTCCTGATTCTAGCTCAAAAACGTCATTTAAACGGTTTTGTATTTTGACGTTCTTGGCTGTCTTCCCTCCCGGCAATTCAGCAACCATTATACACTCATGTAAAAACAAATGAGTATGTACATTTGACAAGATCCTAAATGTGCAACACACTATTCCACTTTATTTTTGTTGGTGTTAGTCGAGAATACCCCGTTAATTGTAAATGTGTACATAACTAAACTCCAACATTGAGAATTAGCGCTCCGAGGTATGATCCAAACAAAATGATCAAATGTGATTTTCGCGGAGACTGTTTGGCGTATTTGGCTCAAATTACAGTAGTCATTAGAACTGCTCTCCTCCTACATCGATGCAAAGTCACAAGTGCCTTATTTGGGGTTGGTTTTAAACTCTGATTTGTCAGCTTTTTTATGTCTTGGAAACAGTAAAACTTCTTGATACAAAGTCTTGTTTTCATAGATGAAATAACCAGAAATCACAAGGAGTTAAATCAGGTCTGAAGAGTATGTGAGGCAAAGATGGGATTGTTTAGACTTTAAGGAATGGAGTTACGGCCCTTATTTTGTGGAGACTGCCATTGTCATGGAGAATCAATCAATCAATCAATCAATGACGCTTATATCGCGCATATTCCGTGGGTACAGTTCTAGGCGCTCTGCAGTGATGCCGTGTGAGATGAAATTTTATACGGCCAGTAGATTGCAGCCATTTCGGCGCATATTTACCTTTCACGGCCTATTATTCCAAGTCACACGGGTATAGGTAGACAATTATTAACTGTGCCTAAGCAATTTTGCCAGGAAAGACCCTTTTGTCAATCGTGGGATCTTTAACGTGCACACCCAATGTAGTGTACACGGGGGGAGGGTTCGGACACCGAAGAGAGTCTTGCACACAAAGTTGACTCTGAAATAAATTTCCGCCGAACCTGGGATCGAACTCACGCTGACAGCGGCCAACTGAATACAAATCCAGCGAGCTACCAACTGAGCTATATCCCCGCCCCGAAGAAGGGATGTCTGGGTTTTGCAGTTTATTCGTTGACTGCTGAACTCGTGATTAAGTGTGGGTAATAAGGTTTTTGCATAGTATGTGACAGTGACAGTTCTGTTAGCAGACAGAATATCGACAGCAACGGGACCTTAGTGATCGCAAAATACAGCGAATAGCACTGTTTCTGCTTTGAAAACCTTGCTTACAAATTTGGTGCGTCTCGTCATTGTGGTCCAATCGCGCTTTGTTTTGTGTTTGCTGGCAACATTATAGAAGGAAACCAAAGTTTCATTATCAGTGACTACATTCATCACAAGTTTGGGTCTACTTGGTTAAAAACGGTTGAGCGGATTGCGTGCAACAGGAACCTGTTGCTTCTTCTGTTTCCCTGTCAGCTTATGAGGCATCCATTTTGCAGCCAACTTTTGAAACTGAAGGTCATTGTGTAGAATTCTGCGGACTGTTCTATATGAAAGTTTAAGTCTTGCACTTTATACTCGTATGTACACTTTTAATCTTAATTGTTTAGTTTTGATACAGCAGCTACATTCGTCTTGCTTGAAGAGCTCTCCGGAAGTCATTTGGGCTATTCAGAGCTGTTCCCTTTTTGCGCAGTTTTGATTTCCGTTTTATTTTGCCAGATTGTAGAATATGAAGCAGGTTTGATTCATGTAACTTTCTTCACTTTTGTAGAAATTTCCTTTGTGTCATTACCTAGCTACACTCTTTCACAGAAGTGGAGTTGTTCATGGTGCTTGACAAAAGACCCCGTTTTGAAGCATAATTCAAAAGTGACCTAGTTTGATTCCTCGTCATTTATGACGTAGCAACCTAATGACGTCATCTCTGAAAGGTTATCGCTATAATTGCAATCGCTCGTCTGTGACGAGTGCAAAGCGTTTTTTTTTTTATCTTTAATCACCCAACAATCCGCATGGCTAAGCAAGAAAGCAGTGGAGCAACAACTGTGTGTGTGTGTGTGTGTGTGTGTGTGTGTGTGTGTGTGTGTGTGTGTGTGGCTGTGTGTGTGGCTGTATGAGTGGCTTTGTGAGTGACTTTCATACATGAATAGAGTGTTTCTGTGCAGCGGGAGGTGTGTGTGTGTGTGTGTGTGTGTGTGTGTGTGTGTGTGTGTGTGTGTGTGTGTGTGTGTGTGTGTGTGTGTGTGTGTGACGTGGGACACTACGTTCAAGTGTTTCTGGGAAGATGGGAGTTTGCCAAATGTCGAACCTGTCTTAGAAGATCATCTGTCTAAAGAGACCACTTTTTCTCATCCCTTGGGTGGTCTCTTTAGACAGGTTCGACTGTATCTCAAAAAGTATTATCATTAGATATTTAAAAAACAGATCAAACGATAGTGTAAGGCTTCTCTAGCAACTTTGACTAATTTTCGAAACCAAAACAATAAAAACTAGCACACGCGATGACATTCTTAAAAGTTGTCATAAAATGACTTCACACGGCGCGTTCCCAAATGGCATCAAAAACAAAATGGCGGCATGCAAGGGGAGTGAATAAGAGGCAAACGATGAATGGTATGAGTAACTATAATCATCTCTCATGGAATATGTACGGTGAAAAAGCCGTCAATTCTATTTTGAATTTCAGGCTTAGGTGAGCATTTTTTTGGAATTGCCGTATAACAATATATGAAAGTCATTGGTCAATTACATTCTTAACCAGTTTTAAGGTAAAGGTGGCTCTGAATTTTATCTCTCTTAACGTATTTTGGATATTGAAATGATATCTTTTAGTGGCCCTTCCCCATGAAGAAATTTATCACATGAGAATTAAGCTATCGAACTACAATCCCATTTTATTACTTATTATACCTATTTCTTGGAATGCACCTGCGGGTCTTGTTTGGTTCTGGCCACTTTTAAGCTGGGTCGATTTTTTTTGTTTTCGATTTTTTTTGTTTTTTGTTTTGAAGGCTAACGAATCCTATTATATAATAGGCACAAAAACTATGGCCTGTAGGACAGGAAGCACCATCATCATCATAATCATCATCATCATCATCATCATTGGTCCCTCACCTGGTGGGGTCAACAAGCCGCTGACCACGTAGAGTCGTACCCGAGTAATCTGCGACGCCGAGTAGCCTCCCCTTGACGGGTTGTTGTTGCTGGTAGGTGAAGGTGAACGTGTCCACTGTCTCCCGCACACTCGTGTCCTCGTCCAGAAAGGTGAAGGAGATGAACACGTCACCCTGTATACCCAATACAATACAATACAGTACAATAAAGTACAGTACAGTACAGTACAGTACAATACAGTACTACACAGTACAGTACAGTACAGTGCAGTACAATACAGTACAGTACAATGCAATGCAATACAATACAACACACACACACACACACACACACACTCGCACACACAAAACAGCAACTAAAACAAATCCACAAAAAACTGTGTTCCAAACAAGAAAAGCTAATGCTCGTACGACGCACACACGCCATGTGTAATATGAATAAACAATAAATGATATGCTGCTCTAGCTCAATGAACAGTCAAGAAAATGATAATTTCCTTCTTATTGACCCGAACTCAACCCCACTGTGACCTTAACATTTGGCCATGATGAACCAGAACGCAACCCATCTGTGACCTTGACTCGGGTCATGTCTGCATGTCTGCAGGTCATCAAACCGTGTACACTACATTGGGGTGTGCACGTTAAAGATCCCACGATTGACAAAAAGGTCTTTCCTGGCAAAATTGTATAGGCATAGCTAAAAATGTCCACCAAATACCCGTGTGACTTGGAATAAAGGCCGTGAAAGGTGAATGCTCGCCCTAATAGGCTTGAGGTTTGCTGGCCGATGTGAATGCGTGATATATTGTGTAAAAAATTCCATCTCACACGGCAGAAATTAATATGTAAAGCGCTTAGAGAACGTCAAGCGCTATATAAATCTCCCCATACAATACAATACAATACAAACCCTGATAGTGTGGAAAGTGTCGAACATCTAGCTTAAAAACATTTGCTTGTTTTGACCAAAGATTAACCAAAGCTTGCCCCTCTGTGACCTTGAAATTCGACGAAAGGCGATCAAACACGGGTCATTCTGCATAAAATGATTATCCTTGAAGTGTGTGAAGTTTCGAATGACTTAATAAACATCCGAGAAAACCTCAATGTTAAGCTTTTCGTCGAAAGGGTCATTGACATGATGATGATGATGACGATGGTGATGATGATGATGATGATGATGATGATGATGATGATGATGACGACGACGACGACAACAACGACGACGATTATGATGATGATGGATGAGATGTACCACTCATTTGCCAGGTGACAATGTTTAGCAATTGGGGATGGGGATGATGCAGCTGCTGCTGATGATGATGATGACGACGACGACGACGACGATGACGATGACGATGAGGAGGAGGAAGAAGAAGATGATGATGCTGCTGCTGTTGCTGCTGCTGGTGCTGCTGCTGCTGCTGATGAGGCGGATGATGATGATGATAATGGTGATGATGAGGAGGATGAGGAGAAGGAGGAGGAGGAGAAGGAGGAGGAGGAGGAGGAGGAGGAGGAGGAGGAGGGGGAGGAGAGCACTGACCTGCCACGTAAAGATATCAAAGGGCAAGGGGTTGGACAGACCCGACAGGAAGGCGATGGCGCCAGATTCAGAGATGTCCACTGCGCCTGCGTCAAACCGGATGATACTGCAGGGTTCCTGCTCGCTGTGAACACAGAACACAGCCATGGTAAGGACAGCGTCATCGTACGACAAACACCGGCAAGCACGGTACAATTTGAATAGTACATCACCTTCCTCTTGCACCTGGAGGACACACAGTACTCAACAGACAAGACAAGACAGACAGACAGACAAACAGACCCCCCCCCCCCCCCGCCACCCCTCCCCCCTCCACACACACACACGCACAGGGACGGTCATAGGGAAAAGGACCCAAATATGGACCATTTTTTGTTTCAGCTTGGTTTTTTTTCGCAAAGAAATTTCCTTTTGTGCTTGCATGGTAGTTGTTATTTCTTCGGTTAAACCTCCAGTCCTAAGAGTGAATTAGCTGTAATAAACATTCAACTGGTCCAAATTTTAGGAGTCTGGGCGCGCAATATGGACCAGCGAAGAGGTCATCGCGAATCATTGCAAAAGTCCACTATACTTCAAAATACAGGGTTCGTACAGGAAAACCTGGAAAGTCATGGAATTTGATTTTTGATTTTCCAGGCCTGGAAAGTCATGGAATTTCAATTTAAGTCATGGAAAGTCATGGAATTTAACAAAAATAAGAAAGGAAGAAAAATTAACCTTTAGCATGCCAGCGGCGATTTTCGTTGCCCAGCCATTCCCCCCCCCCCCCTCCCCTTTGCCAGCCAGCAGCGATTTGCGTCGCCAGCACAAAGCTTGTTCGTATGACCAACTTCTCGTTCGTATTTGCATACGAGAATAACGGTATTTTTAACGGCACTTGAGCCAAAGCGAGGCTCACTTCCTTCCGTTATCTCGTCGTGTCGTCTGCGCTGCATTTGAGTCGGTTTCGTCGAAGTCTTCTGCTTTTGTTTTTGCATCGATAAAGTACTTTAGCGCTTCGACAAGCAAGATGGAGGATGATGAGTTTGAAACTTTCTTTCGAGTTGTTTCTTGACAACAAAAAGTATGCGGAATTGGAACGAATTACCGAGGAAGATCTTCGCAATGAACTGTGTATCGCGGTGAAAAAAATGACAGTTCGTCAAGTCACAGTGACGGTTACGAAACGGAATTTACGAAAGTGCAGATGGATACTAACAGTGGCTGGTCCAGTTTAGTGAAATGACAGGACCAGCAAACATTACCGATAATCTGACTGCGTAGCAAATGCTTGACTTGCTTGTCGAAGAGACACTGCGTAGAAAATGACTCAAATTCAGTGCAAAGCAAGCCAGTGTCAAAACTGGCAGTGACAAGACGTAAAAAGTTTGCGTGTTTGGAAATGGCGACCTGTGGATCTAGTCATGGAAAATGTTATTGAGGCTCATGGAAAGTCATGGAAAAGTCATGGAATTTTGTTTCTAAAAACCAGTGGGGACCCTGAAAATAGTATGATACAACTCAGTGTGCGAGTCATACTAACTCAAATATGCATCAAACTGGTTTAAAACAGTTCGTGGAGAATATTATTTGAAGCACAACAAGAAACGAAAGAAACTGATCAAAAATATAAGAAAACATAAAACACATTATTGACTGTAGACTGTAAATATTTTTTCCAACTTGATAGCCAGTTACAGGTTGTTCAAGCAATCTTTGACTAAGTCACTTATGGAATTGCATTTCAGCTTGGAAGCTTAACAATTAGTTAATTCGTTTGCTCATTAGAGTTGTCATTCAAAACGAATTTTCACTTACAGATTAAAAAGTGATTGATTATTCCTCATCTTCTCTTGAATTCAAAATGTTTACTTTTAAAAACACGCCCAGAATTAAAGAAAATAGGTTGAGTATAATGTTCGCATGCTTCGCGGAGACGAGCGTGATCCGTCTCGGTCTTCGGGTATGGATCCGAGACTATCTGAATATAGTCTCGCCGGCGTCTGGTTTTTGGAGTTGAGCTTTTTGTTTGATGCTTACAGACTGACTAAATGTTTTTTATATCGCTTCACGCGACTTGTTTTTTGTTTGCGCTAGAAAAACGGAATCGACACTGCTGAAATGTAACAATTACGTTCTGAGTGTCATCATTATATGGCAAATGTTGTGTGTTATCAGCTGTGTTTTGGACAGAAACTATATATATATATAAAAATTATGGAGCGAACGATGCAGTAAGTGTAAAAAGCGAAGAAGCCTAACGGTTTTCTGGCGTGTGCGTTTGCATCTGTTTAAACATAATTGTGCAAGTTATCCAGAGAGGGCGAATGTGGTGAATGAAGTGGTTTTGAGCGCTCTCACACTGTTTGTTTGCCTGACAGGAGGTGATCCATATTAGGAGCCGGGTCCATATTAGGGTCCATTCCCTTCATACACATAGACAGAAAGATTATCACAGGCTATTGAGGATGTGTTGAAGCTTAGTGGGTTTTCATCGTGTGTACAATATATTCACAGGGAGTAGAGCTTAAGTTCAAAATGAAAGCCATAGGTTTCAACACCCATCTAAGTCAGAGTTGGTTTTAACATGGACAGGCGTATTCTGTGAGTGTTTAAACGACAGCGAGTTGTCAGAGTGGGTCCACACGACTGTCGCATTGCAGCCATCACAACAGCAGAATGCCAATGAGACGCCCTGACAGGCACCGCAATCAGTCAAAACAGACTT
>NC_090249.1:9475314-9637814 GCF_037325665.1 Littorina saxatilis | reverse complement strand
AGTCTGTGAACATCATGACAGTGTGTGAATATCATGACATTGTGTGAATATCATGACAGTCTGTGAACATCATGACATTGTGTGAATATCATGACAGTGCGTGAACATCATGACAGTGTGTGAACATCATGACAGTCTGTGAACATCATCACAGTTTGCGAACAACATGACAGTGTGTGAATATCATGACATTCTGTGGATGTCAACACAGTGTGTGAATATCATGACAGTGTGTGAACATCATGACAGTGTGTGAACAACATGACAGTATGTGAACAATATGACAGTGTTTGAATATCATGACAGTGTGTGAACATCATGACAGTGTGTGAAAAACATGACATGACAGTGTGTGAACATCAAGACAGCCTGTCAACAACATGACACTCTGTGAACATCAAGACAGCCTGTGAATATCATGACAGTGTGTGAACATTATGACAGTCTGTGAACAACATGACAGTATGTGAACATCATGACAATTTGTGAACAATATGACAGTGTGTGAACAACATGACAGTGTGTGAATATCATGACAGTGTGTGAACAACCGACATGACAGTGTGTGGACATCAAGACAGCCTGTGAACAACATGACAGTGTGTGAACAACATGACTCTGTGTGAACAATATGAAAGTGTGTGAATATCATGACAGTCTGTGATCACCGTCACAGTGCCTCGCACCTACACCATCTGTGAAAATGCACCATGGACAGACTTTGAACAAAAGGACTTTCTGTAAACAACATGACAGTTTGTATACACGAAAGTATGGGAATACCAGTCCGTGAACATCATGATTTGTATCAGATACTTTCAAGTCAACCCTGCAAGAATGAGTGTGTTTTAGTGGGTTTGTTCCGTAAAAAAAAAGTCTTGATGTAAGGACTATGTCCGGTCAGGAATCAAACCTGTTTTTTGTGTATGACTGTGTACGTAAGTGTTAGTTAGAGTGCCTTGGCGAGTGTGGAACATATGAGTTTGCGGTGATCATCCTTTTTTGTGTGTATGAAAGTCGCTTGTTCATTTCCATTGCTCAGTTGTTATTCTCTCAGGTGCCAAGTCCCGCATACCTCTCACTTACTTTATTACACATGTCGTATGCATTTATCGCGCTTACTTCCCTTTGTTTATCAATTCTTTAAATAGTGATCTGCCTCATGTGTTTAAAGTAACTGTCCTTGACACTTCAAGGTGCACTGAGCTTTCAGTCAATGCCTCCAATTGAAATTATACCAAGTTTCATTGACCTTCTTGCAAGGAATCGAAAACTTAACGAATTGATTGTCATCATTGTCTGGGCAGGAAAGCATGGCTTACATCAGGTCCCGCACGTGAACTAATTACGTTAACAAAAACCCTACATGGTAGAATTCTTTCTATCTTGGATAGGCCTAACTTGGGTAAAGACATTATGTTTGATTACGTAAGCAAACTTTCAAAGATGATATGCGGGTCCATTTTGGCATACCGCACACAGCCTTCAGCCCCAGAATATGTTCACGGGAAATGTTAATTATATTTTGGTGGGAGATGCAAACTGAAAAACCGCATACGGTTTTGTTTGGCTGGCAACACTTAAGGTACAAGTTGGTGCCATAAGTCATGCATATATCCCAAAAGGTGAATTTCGAGCGGTTTATTTGGATCGCCCAAAACGAAAAATCGATAAGATAAAGTAAAAGTTTATTTGGCTTAGGCCTTTGAACTTCTGGTGCACGAGAAAGTTACCAAACGGTCGGGAGCCAGCCGCGGTGTTGGATTGGTTGAAATTGAGATTTGTTTGTGATTTCAACAAATCAGACCTCGCGGTTTGTTCTCTCCCATTTTTTTTTTTTTTTTTTTTTTTGGGGGGGGGGGGGGGGGGGGGGGGGCACCCACTTTTGGTTCGTGCACCTCAGCCCTGGTATTTAGTTGTGTGTTCTTTACTGACTATAACTGACTATTATTTACAAGAAAGCAACGCGTACAAAGTCTTCAAGAAGTGGATTTATATGCTATCAAGTGAGGACCGACAGCTACCTCTAGCTCTAGATTTGCGTTTGACTAATTGGTGCTGGAAATGCGCTGTAGCTGAATTTAAAGGTAAAACCCATGTATTTTTCATAATATTAAGATGTCGGGACTGGGATGGTATGCCAAAAATACTCGTCCTTCGTTTATCTTTCTTCTAGTAACGGCTGTGTTAATGCACATGGTAAGGAGCACAGCAGATTTGAAGAAACAGTCCTCGTTTTTGATTTTTGATTCAACTAGGAAAAAGCCGTTGTTTTTGGTGTTTTCCGGTCACGTTTTCATCCAATACATTCAAAATTCCGACTTTAAAATGGGTCAAACAGCCCAAAATCATAATATATACAATCTACCCCAACGAATGAAAATTGACGCTCTCACTGAGACTTTCCACATCTAGGGTTGTTATTTAATCGTTCGCACAATTTAAGCCGTTTGAGCAGTTATGAAATATTCCCTTGGTTTCTCTTGGACTTTGTTGCTGTTCATGATTGATACTATTTAAGCTTATCTCACATGTACAGTAAGTTGTTTATACCTGAGAGACGACAGTTATAAACTTCTGAGACGAAAAGGTCAAATCCTCATACATGTGCTGTCACCATGTGGAACTGTGTGACGCTCCGTTGTTTAGTTTCGACGAAGCGAAGTTTCGCGCGACGCTCCAAATTTTAGTTTGTAGTTTTTTTTACCTCGAATATGCAAAATTTGTGTCACCCCTCTGTATTTTTCAGCCATATCGGAAAGACACGTTACAATAATAGAAACAGAAACACATCATTACAACAAGCGTAAACCAGAGATTATTACTATTTACAAAATAGGCTTATAAATAGATTGTAACTGATCGGTCATCCCATTCAATAACCCAACCCTCGCTTATCTGATTTTTGGCATGTCATCAAATTCCAAATGTTGTATCATTAAGTCTGTCCGATTGATTACTCTATTTTGTGTTTCAACACACTCTGAAAATAACACAGGCAAAATCATATGCAACCAAATTTTAAGATCCTGGGGGTTTCTAAAAACAAAGAACATGTTATTTAAGCTATCCATTTTCATTTTAAGCTCACGACAGGATTGATAATTACAAATTCACCATGAAGAGTTCTCCTGCAAACGGTTTGTCTGTTTTGCAAGCGATTATGATTTCTGACATTTAAATGTTGCGGTTATTACATCAAAACTAAACTAATTTCTCTCGATAAATAATCTTGGTACATGCCTCGCTTTTTCTAAAGACAGCATCCCAGAGTCCGAGGATAACCGAGTCATGTTGGACTTTAATGCTGAAAAAGTTGGGCGTTGGCGGCTATTCATTATTACGTCTGGTTTGGGACACGTCTTGTCAATTGGGCTTTGGCCACAAGACTCCAGTAGCTGTTGTGTGCGACACATGCCCTCTGTCAACATTTTCCTCGGACAAATGTGTCCGTGCAGTCGATTTGATCGCAAAGATCAGCGTTGGCCGTTTTTGATTTCTGCATCGTAGTACATTGACCAATGTCATCCAAAGTAATTACATTTCCTCATAAATGTAAACGTCTTTCGATCTTGTACTCAATTACTTAATATAAATAAACCTTAGGCAGATCTTTGCTTCACGTCTCAACTGAATCAACCAGCCATCGAACCCACCAGACAACTAACAACACACACACACACACACACACACACACACACACACACACACACACACACATGGGGAGACGTGTGTCCTAGTGGGCGACACGGTGCAATTGAAGGTGACATATACTGACCTGTAGCGCCACGAGAAGCAGTATGCACGTGATACCGCTAAGTGTGCCCAACTTCATTCTGGACCGTGGACTGTGATACATCCCTCTCATGATTAGTACACACACACTCTTTTACACAACACGCGATGAGCAACACTTGGCTTGAAGTCTCACAAAGTGCTGGTCAATATCACAGGCTTGACGTCTCACGTTTTCTGGGAAGCTAACGGTTTTTGTGTTTTTACCCAGTAATAAGGTCACTGTGTTAGCACCGACGCACCAAGAATGATATTCACATGATAGTCTTTCTTGTTAAATCCGTTCTTTAACCTTTTAATACTGAGTGAAATTCTTCCGGCGCGTAATTGGCAATCTCAACACTCCCAGCACTCTCCCCTTTCACACAACTATGTCTTGTCACTGATGAAGTCCACTTGATGAGCAGAAAACCTCAGATTTCGAATCCGTTGAAAATGCTTGTCTTGTAGAAATATCTTCTTCTTTGTTTCACAAATAAGTTCTCGTTTGCTTCGTTATTCAAATTTGTTCTCACTGTTATTGTCCAAGTATTGCTTTGAAGTTCTTAACTTTGTACCTACGGTTTTTTTAACAGTTTTAACTATCACACTTTGTTTCTACAGGTAAAAACGACTCTCTCTGCGTAAAACCAGGAAAAACAGCTTGCTATATAGGAGGATAAGCTGAAAAGGGCCCTCCCCTCTTCCGTCCCTCCCCCTCCTTCGCTCCGCGTGACGCGGTGTCCAAGGGATGGAGCTTAAAACACACTGCTCGCCATTCTCCCTGTGATGTTACGTCGCGATGCGTTCGCTGGACCAGCCGCCCGGGCACAGTGTTGACACCCCAAACACACAAACCGCGGGGCGTCAGTTTAACAGACGGCTGTGTTTCTGAACGCGGCAGGTCGTGGTTGCAGTGCAGTTGGTTTGATTTTGTTGAAAGTTTGTTCAAACACTTCTGAGCTTGGAAAGCGAGGGTGTGCACGAGTGGGACTTTCACCGGCCAACTAAAACTATTTAACTTGTCGGAATGTCGTCGTCATTGAGGGATTAGAACGGTGTGATTCAGCGGGCAGCGCACTCACATACATTCACATTATAAGAAGGCATTTGATCATGAGGTTTGTCCTGCAAAATGCTTGCACGAAGGTGTCATGATAAACAAACAGGGTGTGACTTTGTGTCGTGCTGACACATTCTACAAGCCCGTAGTGATTGTACCCACTCTGTATTATCTATCACTGAAGAGACTCTTCACTCTCTGCGTCATTAAACATTAAATTCAATCCACCATAACATGAGAGATCTTACAATCACATAAAATAATGCACACGAAAATGTAAATACATCTACAAAAAAAGACTGAACATTCAGCATAACAGTAACCTTTTCCCAGGAACAGATCAAGTCTGCTAGGTAACCCAATGCACACGTGTATCATGTGTGTGTGGTGGTGGGGGGGGGGGGTGTTGTTTAGTTTGGGTAGTAAAACTGCCTAGCAAGAATGTTTTCTTTCATAAAGACTTTGTAAACGACCCTAAAGTAATGTTCCGTCCAATTCATTTGAATTTAAGGCTAGGTTTGGGTACACACATAAAGGCATGCGCGTACGCACGCACACACGCACACGCACACCCACAAACACAGACACAGACACACACATACACACACACACACACACACACACACACACACACACACACACAAACACACTCGCACACACATGGCGTCGCCCATTTACACAGACAGACAGACAGACAAGCAGACAGACATACAAACACACATTCGCACACGCACACGACAGTCAGAAACACAACCACGCCCACTTACACACACCCTTATAAGCGGGGGTGAAAGCGTGGTGGCCAGTGACCCAGAACGAACACAAACCAACGCTCGAAGTTCGATTGCCCTACTTTTCTTTTCTGTTTCCTTTAAAAAAATAAAAATCATTGACTTTACCTGCTGGTTAACACAAGGTATGATCTGGGTCAGTGGAACATAACTTCCACGTGCAGCACACAGCGACACCCACACAATGACAGCAGCAGTTTCAACACTGGGTATTGTTGCGGACTTTAGCGCGCTGTCCACGATTTTTTAAAGCACGAAATGCATGATGTTCGAAAGGAGTTTTGCCCTACTGTGATACGTGACGTGGTATCTAAAGCTACTCTTACACTGTGCCGAATTGCCCTTGCGAATAGCATTTTCCAATAATTCACAATGATCGGGACATGGTCGCAAGACTTTCGTAAATGTTCTTAACTATTCCTTACAATTCGTCTCTTGTTTTGAGCATAGCAACTTGCACCTAATATTCGCAAGGAAGTCATATTGCTATTTTTTTCGCAACGCATATGATAACGAGCGTTAACTGGACAGCCATTTTGTTTCTCGTGCAAAACGCCGAATATCGACATAACATTACAGGGCCCTGTGACCTCGATCGCCCCCCACGTGTCAGCCGGTGTAGCGTACAGATTTTTCTTTCTTTTTATATTTAGTCAAGTTTTGACTAAATATTTTAACATCGAGGGGGAATCGAAACGAGGGTCGTGGTGTATGTGTGTGCGTGCGTGTGTGCGTGCGTGCGTGTGTGCGTGCGTGTAGAGCGATTCAGACCAAACTACTGGACCGATCTTTATGAAATTTGACATGAGAGTTCCTGGGTATGATATCCCCGAACGTTTTTTTCATTTTTTTGATAAATGTCTTTGATGACGTCATATCCGGCTTTTCGTGAAAGTTGAGGCGGCACTGTCACGCCCTCATTTTTCAACCAAATTGGTTGAAATTTTGGTCAAGTAATCTTCGACGAAGCCCGGGGTTCGGTATTGCATTTCAGCTTGGTGGCTTAAAAATTAATTAATGACTTTGGTCATTAAAAATCTGAAAATTGTAAAAAAAAATAAAAATTTATAAAACGATCCAAATTTACGTTTATCTTATTCTCCATCATTTGCTGATTCCAAAAACATATAAATATGTTATATTCGGATTAAAAACAAGCTCTGAAAATTAAATATATAAAAATTATTATCAAAATTAAATTGTCCAAATCAATTTAAAAACACTTTCATCTTATTCCTTGTCGGTTCCTGATTCCAAAAACATATAGATATGATATGTTTGGATTAAAAACACGCTCAGAAAGTTAAAACAAAGAGAGGTACAGAAAAGCGTGCTATCCTTCTTAGCGCAACTACTACCCCGCTCTTCTTGTCAATTTCACTGCCTTTGCCATGAGCGGTGGACTGACGATGCTACGAGTATACGCTCTTGCTGAAAAATGGCAGCTACTTGACTAAATATTGTATTTTCGCCTTTAGCGACTTGTTTACATTTAGTCAAGTTTTGAATAAATGTTTTAACGTAGAGGGGGGAATCGAGACGAGGGTCGTGGTGTATGTGTGTGTGTGTGTGTGTGTGTGTGTGTGTGTGTGTGTGTGTGTGTGTGTGTGTGTGTCTGTGCGTGTGTGTGTGTAGAGCGATTCAGACCAAATTACTGGACCGATCTTTATGACATTTTACATGAGAGTTCCTGGGAATGATATCCCCGGACCGTTTTTTCTTTTTTTCGATAAATACCTTTGATGACGTCATATCCGGCTTTTTGTAAAAGTTGAGGCGGCACTGTCCCACAAAGGGACTTTGCATTGTAAATCTCGGTCCCCCTTGAGGAGGGTCTGATGCTCCAAATAGGCTGTCTGTGAAGGGATACTTTTTTCTCTCTCTTTCTCTCTCTCAATCAAATTGATTGAAATTTTGGCCAAGCAATCTTCGACGAAGGCCGGACTTCGGTATTGCATTTCAGCTTGGTGGCTTAAAATTAATTAATGAATGACTTTGGTCATTAAAAATCTGAAAACGATCCAAATTTACGTTCATCTTATTCTTTATCATGTTCTGATTCCAAAAACATTACCAGCTATTGTGTTTTCAGCGTAGCAATAGGGCCCGATATTTAGACGAGACAAGTATAATGCCGACGAGTCGAAGACGAGTCGCATTATACTTGTTCGAGTCTAAATATCGGACCCTATTGCTACGATGAAAACACAACAGCGTTTATATAGCTATTCTGACATTAAATTCTGTGTTAAAATCATGTTTTTGTTAGCAACAAGTACCAGAATGGTCCATGTCGTTGATTGCAGACGACGGTTCCCTTTCCGCATGAAGCCACGGAAATAACCGAACATTGAAAAACCCTCGGACATGTATTACGGAGAAAACTCGAGATAACCGGATGTTTGGCATTACGTCAATATGCTAGGAATCATATGACGTCATGACGTATCATGCTTGCCTACGTATATTGTATGTTCGAAAGTCTGACTTCTGTTAGGAATTCGCGTGGTGAAGACTGCGGTAAATCTGTAGATGATAAGAGAACAAGGATTGTCTCAGAAGAAACGACTAAATGTTTCAGACCGGTAACTTCCTTTCAACATTGCACAAAACAATGGACGTTCTATGTGACAAGAGTTTGCTGATTTTGTGTTAAACATTGGAGATATCGTCTGCTAGAATCAGAGATAGGTCGCTTCAGATTGCAGCTTCTGGAAATGTGCAAGGTTTGTTGCCTGTTAAAGAACTGGATTTTACACGTAATGTATGTCATGTACAGTAAGCAACAACAAAAACACACACTAAGCAAATGGCATCGTCTGTCGACTAGTCACAGAAACAAACCTGGCGAGGTATGCGTGTACTTTATACACGTGGAAGAAACCGGAACCATGCGTCTTTGTTTACGACAATATGCTTTTGGATATTGAGTAAAATGGCCGAATTCCGTAGCATTATGCTTTGATGATCGGAAGAGACCATCCGTTATCCCCCCCCTCTGCTTCTTTCTCTCTGTAAACTTGTAGGGCTAGTTATTTTTCGGTAACTTACCCAACAACCAAAATCACTTACCCAACAACGGGCCTGAATCCTCGATAGCTCATGGGTAGAGACTGTACACATTGTGGATCTACTTTTTGCGACTCAAAAGTTCAGAACACTCTAACGTACAAAATATACATTTCTGGAGCAAACAATACAACCATACCGCATTTAAACCAGCAACTACAGGCTTGAACACATGAATCTCAATATAAAATCCATGAGTTTGGTTGTTTTCTGAATTCAGATCTGCCGTGCACAATCGTTTATCACTAGCAAGATTCCAAGGAAAAGTAACTCTCATACTTTGTCTAGCGACACGAGTAGTTCCCCTTCCAGATTTCGGCTGCATCGTGACAAGACTGCAATCCGACGGTCAGTTTTCAACAATATTTCATTTTACAAACAGATCACACGCAATCAATTGCAAACATTTAATCAACTTGAAGAACATGCAGCGGTTTCATACACTATTTTGCCCCAGAAAACTAAACTTCATACAGTTTTTAGCGTTGGAACACGGGTGTAAAACTTCGTCTGCTAGTCACATTCGAGGAAAGAACATTTCCTGAGCGATACCAAAACATGTACAGAACACACACTATCTGCCTTTACCGCCACAGCAGAATGACAACATAACTGTGTACTTGATTTTAGTTCAAAACATGGAAACTGACAAGAAGTGTGAACAAATTTGAATGATTTGCACGGAACTATACAACCGCGCATTAATCGATCGCCTGCGCAGGTAGACTGGTTGGGTGAATATGATTTGATCAAACTTTCGCACAAAAACTCCTCTTTTCTTTGAATAACTGAAGAAAGGAGGGATAAAGAGGTTACATACCTCGTCTCAGTGATTATCAAAAATAATGGTCTCAGTTCGCGGTCATGAAAAAGCTCGCTGAAGCTCGCATTTTTCATGATCCGCTAACTTCGACGATTATTTTTGATAATCACTGAGACTCGGCATGTAACCTCTACATCACAGCCCCCGAATTCCCCCACGTGTTCATCAGAATAGCTATATATAAATATGTTATATTTGGATTAAAAACAAGCTCTGAAAATTAAAAATATAAAAACTATGATCAAAATTAAATTTTCAAAATCAATTTAAAAACACTTTCATCTTATTCCTTGTTGGTTCCTGATTCCAAAAACATATAGATATGATATGTTTGGATTAAAAACACGCTCAGAAAGTTCAAACGAAGAGAGGTACAGAAAAGCGTGCTATCCTTCTCAGCGCAACTACTACCCCGCTCTTCTTGTCAATTTCACTGCCTTTGCCACGAGCGGTGGACTGACGATGCTACGAGTATACGGTCTTGCTGAAAAATTGCATTGCGTTCAGTTTCATTCTGTGAGTTCGACAGCTTGACTAAATGTTGTATTTTCGCCTTACGCGACTTGTTTAATCTCAGCCAGTGTTCAAACTGTGTCAAAGCTTTCGCTGTCTTAGTCACTAGCTCGGTGCAGCGCGACTGGTTGTGGTTTGCCGTGCTCTCTCAAGACTGAAAAACACTTGTGTGCTCTGGCTGTTTGTTGTTGTTGTTGTTGTTGTTGTTGTTGTTAAAAGTGATATTGCCTCAAAGATTAGCAGATACCTTGTGAAAAATTAATAGCACTTACGTCGTACATATATATGTCTCTGCTGACTTTCAATTGTTTCTTTCACAATTTCTGATGTTTTATAATGAGGTCACCTTTAAAGCGATCCAATTGAACAAGTCTTGCAGAAAACTTCTTCTTTACCAAGTCCTGTGTTGAACAGCAATGAAAAGTTGACCGCTTTTCCTGTTTAACCTTTTCAAAATTAGATCTAACTTGTTCGCGTATCCATTTCTGGATCTGCAGGCTGGTACAGAGTTACCTCTCTTTAGGCTTTTTCAAATTTCCCTTGTTTTAACCTAATTTCTTGGTTAAAACTTGTCTAAATTTCTAAATTCTTTCTTAATAAATATCAATTCCACATTTTGGCCTTAAATCAAAGTGTTTTCCTTCACAGATATCCCCTTGGGGTTGTCAGAAGAGGGTAGTCTCCCATGCCAACAGAAGCTACCATTCAGAGAGTGGTTTGCTTCTTAGTTGGATACCATGGGTTGACTACACTCGCCTTCAGTACCACCAAACACTGGACCACCTGACCACTGCTGAGACACAATAGTGTCGAAACACGTGTCAATGGTTCTCCTCAGGACTCTCGCCTTCAGTACCACCAAACACTGTACCACATGACCACTGATGAGACACAATAGTGTCGAAACACGTGTCAATGGTTCTCCGCAGGACTAGATTTCCTTGTGATACGTCCCCCACAAGGGGACTTTGCAATGAAAATATCGGTCCCCCTTGATGAGGGTCTGATGCTCCTAATGGGCTGTCTGTGAAGGGATACTTTTTTCTCTCTCTCTGTCTCTGCCAAGAGATTTTAACAAATCTCGGAAGAAAGTCTCTGCTGACTTTCAATTGTTTCTTTCACAATTTCTGATGTATAATGTGGTCACCGTGAAAGTTGCATCGCCTTTAAAGCGATCCAATTGAACAAGTCTTGCAGAAAACTTCTTCTGTGAAAAGTTGACCGCTTTTCAAAATTAGATCTAACTTGTTCGCGTATCCATTTCTGGATCTGCAGGCTGGTACAGAGTTACCTCCCTTTAGGCTTTTTCAAATTTCCCTTATTTTAAACCTAATTTCTTGGTTAAAACTTGTCTAAATTTCTAAATTCTTTCTTAATAAATATCAATTCCACACTTTGGCCTTAAATCAAAGGGTTTCCCTTCACAGATATCCCCTTGGGGTTGTCAGATGAGGGTAGTCTCCCATGCCAACAGAAGCTACCATTCAGAGAGTGGTTTGCTTCTTAGTTGGATACCATGGGTTGACAACTCTCGTCATTACCACTGATGAGAAACAATAGTGTCGAAACACGTGTCTGGTATAGGTACAAAAACAATGGTCCTCCTCAGGACTAGATTACCTTGTGATACATCCCCCACAAAGGGACTTTGCATTGTAAATCTCGGTCCCCCTTGAGGAGGGTCTGATGCTCCCAATAGGCTGTCTGTGAAGGGATACTATTTTCTCTCTCTCTTTCTCTGCTAAGAGATTTTAACAAATCTCGGAAGAAAGGCTCTGCTGACTTTCAATTGTTTCTTTCACAATTTCTGATGTTTACTCCTCGGATAAGGTGACCCCCCTTGGGACCAAAAAAAATCGTGATCTTATCCGAGGGACACGTTAACCGATCCTCGGATAAGATCAATTTCAGTAGAAAAAATTGATCTTATCCGAGGAGATCAGAGTTTAGTTTGAGGCCTCATAAAAGACTTCCCGCCAATTGAAAGTCAATGACGTAATAATGGGCAGATCCAGAGAGAGACACACTGACATACATACTGACACTGTACTGACACATAGACCATCAGCTGCATCAGAGAGAGAGAGAGAGAGAGAGAGAGAGAGAGAGAGAGGAGGTGAGGTAAGACAGACAGACATAGAAAGAGAGGAGAGACACAGACAAACTGATCATGACAGACAGAGATAAAGAGAGCAGACGGAGAGAGAGACATAGAGTTAAAAAGAGGGAGATCGAGAGAGAGAGAGAGTAGGGGGGCAGGGGGGAGGAAATTGAAAGGAAGAGAGAGAGAGAGAGAGATTGGAGGCTGAGAGAGAGAAAGAGACATGATAGAAGAGAGAGATGGCCAGGGGGGCAAAGATAGAGAGAAAGAGAGAGAGGAGAGGGGTCGAAGACTGAGAGTGAGAGAGAGACAGACAGACCAGACAGAAACAGAGACCATGAGAGAAGAGAGAGAGGGGGAACGAAAGAGAGAGAGAGAGAGAGAGAGAGAGCTTCCAAATATCTCAAATCTTCAACAATGTCTTTTATTTTGGCCTAAAATTGGCACTACTCAAATATCGCTTATGGCATTCATTACAACATGAGGTCAATTCTAGCCTCATGCACCTCTGCAGAAGGGGAGCGGACACACTGCAGTTAGGGGAAGGGCTCCTAATATGGACCGGCTCCTAATATGGACCACCACCAACTAACGGCGCTAGAGCGCTCAAAAAAGTTTTATTGGATAACTTGCACATGTCAAAACAGTTGCAGAAACACAAATCTCAAAACCGTTAGGCTTTTTCTCTTTTTTCACTTTTGGCAGCGTTCACTCTAAATTTGCCGCCAAAAACGGACACGTTTCTGTCTACAGCCAAAGCTTTTATCAAACAGAAATGGCTATATATGACAGCTAAAACCGTATTTGTTACATTTTAGCAGTGTTGACCCCGAGTTTCTACTGCACACAAAAAATAATAGCAAAATCTCAAAGTATGTGCGAGTCCCCTAATATGGACCACCTTCAACAAATCGAAGAAAATAAAAGCTAAAGGCTATTTTCATTAATTCATTAAGAAGCTTGCTGGCAATAACCTATAACTAGCCCTCGAGATTTAAAAAAAAAATGCAACGAAAAGTCTTCTGTTCGTGGAAGTTGATAATTTCACTTATTTTCACTCTGTTTTTGATAAGCTTCTTTAGTTTCCTGGTGTGCTTCAAATAATGCTCTCATCAACCCGAAACAGATAAATCTAGAGCATATTTTAATTAGGCTGACTTGTACACTAAGTTGTATCATGTTATTTTGAAATATA
Source organism: Littorina saxatilis (assembly GCF_037325665.1). Lineage (NCBI taxonomy): Eukaryota > Metazoa > Mollusca > Gastropoda > Littorinimorpha > Littorinidae > Littorina > Littorina saxatilis. Next base: position 9,624,485 of record NC_090249.1, on the reverse strand, counting down.
GGTGGCTTTTTACAGTGATTCGTGAAGGCCGCTTCACTGGTCCATATTAGGCGCCCAGGCTCCTAATATGGACCCTTTGTGATTTTTTCTGTATTTAAATTTTGCTGAATGTGTATCAAAGCTATTTTACTCTAATTAGGCGTAACGGTTAACCTAAGAAAGAAGGACTACCAAGCACAAAATGAAACTTCTTTGCACGAAAACAAGCTAGTTATCAGCAATAAACAAAAAGTGGTCCATATTAGGGGCCCTTCCCCTACATCTGTCATTATCCACGGGTCTCACTCTGTCAAAGTGGTTTCCGTTGGCAATTTTGATTGGTTCAGCGACTTTTTTGGCGGGAACTATTTTCCAAGTTTTATTTGCGAAAGATTTCCTCATCCTCATCCTCTTTGGGGTAAAATAATCGGGCCAAATAATCTGATGACGTTTACATTTGTGCGTCACTTCTCTTTTGACGTCATATGGAAAAAAACCTCTGTCAAGGCCGCAAAATTGGGAGATTTTTTCCCGTTTCAGTTTCGCTTGATCTTAAACGGTAGTCTTCTGCATTTAGAGACCAGAACGGGGGTCACCTAAAAAGAGGTGTTCCCGTATCCGAGGTCACGCTAAGCGAGGTTTTCTTAGTCATACAAAGAAGGCTTTAGGTCGGGACCAACACCCTGATTGATGTTATCAGAGGTGTGACCTTAAACGGTAGTGACGTTAACCGGGGAGTACTATATATATATATATATATATATATATATATATATATATATATATAAACTACGTATTTCATAAAAAAAATAAACCGTCAAATACCTTGTATATACGCCTAGTATCAAGTAAACGCCCAACCCCTATTTTTGGTCAAATTCCGCGCACACGGGACAATACCTGTAGTAAACGCACATCCCCCATTTCGGTCGTTACAGTAAAGAAAAACAAGTCGCGTAAGGCGAAATTACTACATTTAGTCAAGCTGTGGAACTCACAGAATGAAACTGAACGTAGTCCGCCGCTAGCGCAAAAGGCAGTGAAAGTGACGAGCCTGTTTGGCGCGGTAGCGATTGCGCTGTGCTTCATAGCACGCTTTACTGTACCTCTCTTCGTTTTAACTTTCTGAGCGTGTTTTTAACCCAAACATATCATATCTAAATGTTTTTGGAATCAGGAACCAACAAGGAATAAGATGAAATAGTTTTTGAATCGATTTCGGAAATTTAATTTTGATCATAATGTTTATATTTTTAATTTTCAGAGCTTTTTTTTAATCCAAATATAACATATGTATATGTTTTTGGAATCAGAAAATGACGAAGAATAAGATGAAATTGTTTTTGGATCGTTTAATAAAAAAATAATTTTAATTACAAGTTTCCGATTTTTAATGACCAAACTCACTCATTAGTTTTTAAAGGCATATGTACGCGCTCCCGTGTTTACAAAGTGTAGTTTGCCCATAATCGATGTCAAACGCACCATAAGACCATGTAATGACGATATGTCGCCATGCGCGGACCATATACATGCATTACAGCTTGTTTTAGAGTCTCAAAAACTTTGGATGTAAACAAAGACGCGGAGTTATTTCCCTTGCGTCAACGCTACCTCTGTTGGCAAATCTATAAATAGGACGATCCAGATCAAAATGAAAATTAACATATCTCAACATTGAAGGGGTCCTAGACCACAATATTTTGCAGGGAACTTAATTTAGCATGTCTCCAGCTGTTGGTAAAGCAATTAGCGTGTATAGTCATCGAGTACATATGGCTTTAAGCCACCAAGCTGAAATGCAATACCAAACCCCGGGCTTCGTCGAAGATTGCTTTGCCAAAATTTCAATCAATTTGATTGAAAAATGAGGGTGTGACAGTGCCGCCTCAACTTTTACAAAAAGCCGGATATGACGTCATCAAATGTATTTATCGAAAAAATGAAAAAAACGTCCGGGGATATCATACCCAGGAACTCTCATGTCAAATTTCATAAAGATCGGCCCAGTAGTTTAGTCTGAATCGCTCTACACACACACACAGACAGACAGACAGACAGACAGACAGACACACACACATACACCACGACCCTCGTCTCGATTCCCCCCTCTATGTTAAAACATTTAGTCAAAACTTGACTAAATGTAAAAAGATGAAACAGTCTTTTATCAGTCTGTGTTGTGTTATTTTATACATTTTGTCAATTTTAGAGTACATGTCTTAACATAGATGGGGAGTCGAGACAAGGGTCGTTGTGTGTGGGTGTCAGTGTGTGTGTGTGTGTGTGTGTGTGTGTGTGTGTGTGTGTGTGTGTGTAGAGCGATACAGAGTAAACTACTGGACCGATCTTCATACCAAGGAACTCTCATGTAAAGTTTCATGAAGATCGGTTCAGTATTTTAAAAACAATTCCATCTGATTCTTTTTGGTATCGTGATTCCAACAACATATATATATAGATATGTTATGTTTGGATTGAAAGCAAGGTCTGAAAATTATAAAGAATATCAAAACGCGTGTTTAACTGTAAAAGTGCTGTACACTAATCCGCTATACTGGCTTGTCACTTTCTGAACGATCTCTGTTGTGTGAACGTGTCGGCAAGACCGCAAGGCATGAATGCCTGTGACACAGCTGTTGAGTATATGTGTGGTCAATTTCATTATGTCAGTTCGAAGGGTTGACTAAATGTAGTAATATCGCTTCACGCAAATCGTTTTGAGGTGACGAGATTTGGAAAGTTTCGTGAAGATCGGTCCAGTAGTTTTCTCGGAATGACTTTATACACACACACACACACCACGACCTTCGCCGTCTCGATTCCCCGTCTCGATGTTAAAACATTTAGTCATAACTTGACTAAATGTAAAAATGAAGTTCATTGTGCGTCTCGAACCTGGGACAACTGGTGCTGAAGCGCAATGTTAATATCTGTTACACCACGAAGGCTTCCTATTTATGTGAAGAATTTAAGAAGATAAATCCTGCCAACATTTGCGCAGGAGCATAGAGGAACGAGGAAAAAAATTACACAATACCACACAAAACCCGCGCGCGAGCTGAAGTGAACTGCACTGCACTTTATTTTACAAGGACGCATTAACACACACACACACACACACACACACACACACACACACACACACACACACACACACACACACACACACTCAATAAAATAAGGGAACAGATCAAGCGCTGTAAATAAATGAAGAGGTATACTCTTCCGTGCAAATTGCGGACTACTCGCTTGAAAAAAACCTTTTGTTGTTTTTTTCATTATCATTTCTTCTTAAATGTGTCGAAAGACACACTGCGTGCAATGGTTCAACACTCATGGCTGGTCCAAATGGTATTCCCCCTTTAACACAGGCACCACTGTAAATACGAAAATACCGGCGTTTCAAATACTTTGCAGACGGGCGCAGTGGCCTTGTGGATAAGATATCGGCCTCCTAATCGGAAGGTCGATGTCAAATCCCGGCTGCAGCAACCGTGTCGGTAAAAGAAGTAGATTTTTCCGATCTCCCACTAATGTGCAGACGTACTCCCACTAATGTACACGTAAGCACGGAAAAGATCCTGTAATCCATGTCAGAGTTCGGTGGGTTGTAGAAACACGAAAATACCCAGCATGCTTCCCCCGAAAACGGCGTATGCCGCTGCCAAATGGCGGGGTAAAAACGGCCATACACGTAAAAGCCGTGGGAGTTTAAAGCCCATGAACGAACAAACAAACAAACACATATTTTGCAATACATGTATCCCAAACAAAACATGTTTCCGTACCCCTTCGTTTATTAAAACACAGCGTGGGCCCTTGTTGATTTTAACCAACCAATTTTCTTGTGCAACAATTTGAACTGGCTTCGCGTGCGATTATTCACTGGCATAGTTAATTCACTTACAAGCCGTAAATTCTCATTGCTTTTACTGTTGAGTTAAGGTACAGTATTAAACACAATGTCAAAGAGGTTTTATGAGAGACATTTTCAAAAAGTGTGTCTGTGCATAGTTTTGGTTTCGTAAACTCCGGATTGGATTATTCTCAACTCCCTAGCTGTTAAAGTTTTCAGTTATAAAACATGCCTTGGCATTGTGTCAACTTTTTTTTAATTTTAATAACATCTGGTGAAATATGTCCATCTAGATCAGGCTTAGACTCAGAAAGACTTGTATTTCGGCAACAGCACGATGACTGATGAGCGACTCAATCACGTAACGAGATATGCGGTTCGTAAGTACAGTGTCACGAGATTTTTTCGAAGTAATTCGATGCTAACCCTGCAGACTTATGTTTTGCAACATTTAAAACACATTATTTTGTGTTTGTTTCCATGTTTTTGTGTACAATTAAACATCCCCTTTAAGACACCCAACCCCACCCCCAATTTAAGGCCTCTCCCTTTTAAAGGCTTGCTCAGTTTTGTAGACTTTCTGTTCATACCTTCTGTAAACATAACCTCCTTTTAAGACTCCCTTCTTTTTAAGACCTGAACTTCTCAGATGTTTGGAGGTCTTAAAAATGGGGTCCAGTGATTCATGTTGCTTCAGTGCTTGGCCGCAACGAATTCCGCAGTGATCAATACCAAATCAGTACCTGGCGAGCGTTGGTCAGTATTGCAGTTGATCACCAATAATGCATTGGAATAAAAATGAATGAAGTAAAATAAACAAAACAAAGCAGAGTAAAGAGTCCTTACGAATGCTTGCGAGCGCTACGCATACCTTTACGATGATTACGAATGGTTTGCGAATACTTACGAGTACGTTGCGAAACATTCAGAATATGACTTCCTTGTGAATATTAGGAGCATGTTGCTAATGTTCGCAAACAGAGACGAATGGTGGCGAATGGTTAAGAACATTTACGAATGTCTTGCGACCATGTCCCGATCATTACGAGTTATTGGCGAATTCTATTCGCCAGAGTGTAAGAGCAACATTACGAACAATGCGAATTGCATACTCGTTTTATTCGTAAAAATGTTTGCAAACACTCGCAAGGCCACTCGCAACGTTCGTAATAGATCCGTATATGGATTCGTATACAATCGCAATGATCGGTAGACATTCGCAACCATTCGTACGACATTCGCATTCGTAAGCCTTCGATTTTTCTCTGTTTTTTCCTGTCCATTCGTCTCTTTTTTGGCCGAATACAACATTTTCATATTCGTAAGGATATTCGGCACAGTTTAAGACAGGTTTAACGAGCAGATTTTACAACATTCCTTTGCGTGACTTATCTCGATAGGGATAGGTGAGGTCGGGGTACGTGACGCAATATCTAAAGCTCCCAATTAACACAAACGCAAACGCACACACACACTTGCACATCTCATACACACACACACACACACACACACACACACACACACACACACACACACACACACACACACACACACACACACACACACAACCGGACACAGTCTATGTTTGCCATTCTGATTGAAGACGTGTGCGGATTGACAGCTCGGTGTGCAGTGTGCAGTGCACAGCCCCCATTCTCACATTGCACAAAGTGAAAGAGGCGAGTTTTCAAATGTGGGTTTTTTCAAATGTCACTTATAAAAAACGCTCGCGCTGGACCCGAGTACTCTTCAGACTGGCTCGCTCCCCCAGTATAAAAGTTTTTGTCTTGTGCACGTGGATTAAAAAAATAAAATAAAAAATTATTCATTTATTTTACACAATTAAAAAAATTATTAGAGTAAAATAAAACATTAAAACGTTCATAATAAACAATAGTAAACAAGAATTAAAAAAAAAATAGACCGCTCATGCCGGGAATCGAACCCGGATCACTTTGGCCATAGGCGGACGTGCTTTCCACCAAGCCACCAACTCTGGCAATTATGCCAGTGAACTCAAATGCCTAGTGTGCTAACTTTGCTCGTTCAGGTCGCGTAGCACGCGAACTGTGAGTGGCACACGCACGCAAAGTCGCTGGCTGTTCTATTAGCCGAACAGCAGTTCTATCCCACCGTGAATTGCGCCCACCGCCAAGAGTCGTTTTTGTGGATTATTTCGCATTTAGGTCCCAGGTAACATTATGAAGTTTTAATACGATCAATCGGACCTATTATCAAGTTAGTGTATCAAGCAATGTGGCTTGGTATAAATAAATTTTCTGCTGACCGACCATGTAATATTATTTGGAAAAAACAAATCAAAATCTTAGGAATTCATTTCAACAACTCTGTCTCAGCCTCCAACCTAGAAGAAAACTGGGAACCTAAACAACATAAAGTAAATGCATTAATAGCAACATGGTCGAAAAGAAACCTAAGTATAATGGGGAAAATATGTATAGTCAAAACATTAATGTTGTCACAGTTTACTTACGTACTGCAATCTCTATGTGCCACAGAAAACTTCCTCAATAAGCTAAATTCATCTCTATTCCGATTTATCTGGAAGAAAAAATATTCAAACAAAAGAGCTTATGAAAAAGTTAATAGAAAAGTAATGTGCCAAGAGACAAATCATGGAGGTCTGAAAATGATTAATGTCAAAGATGTACAAACATCATTTCTAATTTCATGGATTATGAGGCTGCTGGACGGAAGTAACGCAAAGTGGCAACAGATTCCATTAGCATCCTTTTTAAATCTGGGCGAACGCCTATGCTGTTTGCGCTCAAATGTGAGTGCAGAACATTTTAAAGGACTAGGTTCCATAAAGCAATATTTCTGGAAACAAGGTGGGCTAAACAATAAACACAAGATCAAAGAAATAAGCAGTAATGAACAGCAGATAAGTGTACGCAATCAAACCTTATGGAATAATACAAATATAAGGTACAGGAAGCAAACGCTATACATGAATGACTGGATAAAGGCTAAAATATGCGTTGTTAAAGATGTCTTTAACGATAACGACATGTGCTCTTTTGAGGAAATATGTGAACGAACTGGATATAAACAGTCTCGCCTATTTGAATATAATGCAATACAGACTGCCATCAAAGCTCTATTATTGCGTGATACGGGTCAGGCCCGGTCTGATCATATGCCATTTATACAATTATCTCCACGCGAAATTCGCCTAAAGATGTTAAATTATGAGATAAAGGAGCCAAGCTCAGCTGGATTTTGGTCGAACAAATTAAATATTACATTAGAAGATAAACACTGGAAATTAGCTAACGAATGCTCGACAGAAACCCGTCTTTGTCTATTGCATTGGAAAATTTTACACAATATATATCCCACCAACATTTTGCTACATAAGATGGGAATTCGTCAAACAAATCTCTGTCAGTATTGTAACGAAACCGACTTCATCGAGCACTTTTTCTGGCAGTGTAGAGCAGTGCAACCCATATGGCAGGAATGTCAAGGGTACATATTTAAATGTACAGGCAAAAATATAAAGTTAAGCTGCGAAGAGGCTCTTTTGGGGTATTTCACACGTGATATCCCCAGAGAGAAAACCTTCATAATTAATCACCGAAAATGTGCATAAGCCAGTTTAAGTACGGAAATCCAAAAACTAACATGAAGGTCTTATTTCAGAACCAAGCTCGACTTCGAAATCACTAGTAAAATTGAACTGTGTATAAGAATATAGATAAATAGTAGTATAGTGCTGTTAATGTAAAGTTATTTATATATGCGCCGTATGATGCTGTGCTGAAAACTAGTACTGTAATTGGTAATTTGTAAATTCTCGCCTTTTGTCCATCGAGCGTTGGATTAATTAACATGTTATGTATTGTCCCGCTGAAAATGGTATTATTTAACAGAAATATGGGAACAACAACAACAACAACACACACACACACACACACACACACACACACGCACTCACACACACACACGCACATACATGCAAACAAACGCACAAACTACTAGACATAGCAAAGGTGAATGAAATAGCTGTAACGTTAGAGTAACTGTAGTGAAGAGAAAAAAAAAAAAGTTAGTGTATCAACTTTTGAACGAACTGCGCCCAGTAGTTTCCCAGCAATAAGCTGTTAAGTCGAGACAGACAGACAGACACACAATTAAAGTCTGTTGGACCCTAGTACTGCGTACTCAGGGATAAAGGTCTTTAAGTAGCTGTAACAAAGCTCGGTGCTACTTGTCCGTGTCTCTCTTTAACCGCCAGCACTGGGTGTCGCTACTTTCAGTGTTGAGAGGCGACAAGAGCGAGCATCTTTTCCTTTGCCGCAACAAAGGGACACTCCAAGGTGCAAAGGTAAATACGGGTAAAATGCAGGTAAGGCAAATACAGATGAAACACAACACATTGCTAGAGCACGACGACGGCTTTCATCGTAATGCCCATGCATCGAAAGGTGGCCCCGATTTGGAAGAATTCAAATTAGCTGTATCCCTTTCTAATTGCACATACTGTACCATGCCTTACAATTGCCTAGCCCGGGGGGGGATTAGGTTGGTCGCACCCGCGATTAAAAGATACCTGTCCGTATTATGCCGGATTCCGGTAAATAGTTATACCGACGGTCACGTGGTTCCAGACCAGCAAATGCGATAACCTCATTGACCCCCCTCAGGATCTAGCTTCAGTAGGCTAGAGATATTCATTGGGGTCTACTAAACACGTTTTATTAAGTTCGCCACGAAAAACTCATTCCCACTACTACTTATGCCCCTAAATGTATTTGTAAAATCACATCAATGCACAGCTGCAATGAATGAACAGAGAACCACTTGGTTTTTTTTTGTTTTTTTTTTAGATCAAAACAGTTAAGTTGATCATAAATCTTGTGAAAAATACCTGTTACGGTGTTTAATGTTTGATAGGTTGGCTGTAGTGACGCTTGATAGGCTCAAACCGTCATTTTCACAGTGCGCAAAGCTTGTCAACTTTGATGAGTAAAATGTTTCAACAAATTTGGGTTTTCTGTTTCATTTTTTTAGAAACTACAATGCCTTTGGATATGTTCAAGCCACATTTGGAATTCCTGAGAGGATTTGTAACGACACCAGATGAGATATTTCTCCCCTACCCCTTAAACGTGAAATTTTACGAAAACGTCAAAAAACATTTCTCATCAAAATTTCACTATAACTTCTCACTGTTCTTCAATCAAATAACAAAAGTAATCACATTGACGACCAAAAACATGAAGTTCTTTTGTCCATCTTTTAACAGAACTAAATCATTATTATTCTCTTCTCAAGACTAAAATGTAAAACATAAAACAACATTTTTAGATATAGACATCTATTCTAACTGTCCCTTTCATATGATGCTTTTGCTTCATGGTTTCCACATTAAAGATAAATTAACATAAGAAAGACAATCTAAAAACCAATGTTTCTTCATGTAGGCTAAGTGCACACTGTTTGCTCATAAATGCAAATGTCTTATGAATCAATTTCAGCTTTATATACAGAATAACATGAAAAAGTCATTGCAAAGAACTCTGTAAACTTTTTCTTTCAAACATACACACACACACACACACACACACACACACACACACACACACACACACACACAATCTTTAGACTGTTTATGGAGCAAGAAAGTCATGGTCTCAGGACAAGTTAGTCCGATCAAAGAGTGTATCCCTTCGGAAAGAGGGAGCACTTCGGCCTAAAAGTGATGCCAGACCTTCCCGCATTCCAGCCCGCCGTCCCAGCACTGACCGAGTAAAACCTTTTCACTGGCACCTCGGAAACATTGGCAAGCAAGACAAAAGCTAACTAATGTGCAGCTTCTAATGGTTATCATTCTCGAAAAAAAAATTCCGTTTTTTGTCTTTTCATGGGGATGCAGATTATACTGTTCGCCTTATTTTATCAATTATTAAATCTATAATTGAAATGTATAAATGAATGTTAGAGGAATACGGTTTGTCTTGTATCACACCAAACCAGTGCAATTTCGTTGTGGTTTTGAGCAAGAGGTTAACACTGAGAGACTGAGACAACAAAATGAAACAAGACAAACAAACAGAACTAGACTTTCTTTCTTTCTTTATTTGGTGTTTAACGTCGTTTTCAACCACGAAGGTTATATCGCGACGACAGAACTAGACACACAGAGAGAGAGAGAGAGAGAGAGAGAGAGAGAGAGAGAGAGAGAGAGAGAGAGAGAGAGAGAGAGAGAGAGAGAGAGAGAGAGAGAGAGAGAGAGAGAGAGAGAGAGAGACAGACAGACAGACGACCGACAGAGAGAGAGAGAGAGAGAAAGAGAGAGGGAGAGAAAATTAAATTAATTAAATTGAATATGAAATTAATTTTTGAAGCGAAATTTAATTTCGAAATTTTAAATTATTTTTTGAGGATGACGGAATAAGCAAAGTATACATGGCGGGTTTTTTTTCATCCGGCCCTCGCCCATTGAGAGGTAACACCATTACAAGAATAAATAAAGTTAAATAGAAGTTGAATACAGTATAAATGACAGAAATAAAATGTCAAGCAACCAATAAGACATTTCAAGATGCATTTAGATTTTGTTTTAGCAATGTTTGAACACTATATATAACACAGAAATATATGTTATGTTTATAAGAGAGAGAGAGAGAGAGAGAGAGAGAGAGAGAGAGAGAGAGAGAGAGAGAGAGAGAGAGAGAGAGAGAGAGAGAGAGAGAACACTGATTTTCATTGCTGTAAAGAATGTGTAGAGAACTGACAAATCCCATTACTTTCAATAGATTCACTAATAATATGTTCATAAAGCAAATGTATGAAGATAAGTCTGTGAGTTTCTGTCTACATGTATTCAGTGTCTTATTTTCTGTCTGTATCTCTTCAAATACTGCATGAGCGCCTGTGAAATAGTTTTCAGATGCTGGTAACAGTACGACCAGTGTGTTTTCTTTACAAAAACTAAATAAAACAGTCTTTTCGATAGTTATATAAGTAGCCGAAAACAAAAACAGTCCGTCACTCTTCTATTCCTCCTTGCTCGGTGGCAACGTTTTCCTCGGTCAAGCCGTAACGCTGTTGTAGATTCGGCGCCGGCTCTTCGCATCACTTTTGCAAGTGGCGTGAAGAAGGGAGTGAACCCTCTTTCCGTAGGGATACACTCTTTGGTCCGATTCACAGTCAGATTCAGATTGAAGTGAATCGTCCAGTCCATTTAGGAACAGTGTTGCCTCCTCCTCCTCTCCTTCCTCGTGATCCTTATTGAGCAGGCCATCAACACACACACACACACACACACACACACACACACACACACACACACACACACACACACACACACACACACACACACACACAAATCTTTAGACTGTTTTTGGAGCAATAAAGTCAAGGTCACAGGACAAGTTAGTCCGATTCACAGTCAGATTCAGATTCAAGGAAATCGTCCAGTCCATTTAAGAACAGTGGTGCCTCCTCCTCCTCCTCTCCTTCCTCGTGAACCTAATTGAGCAGGCCATCAATAACTGTCTGTGAGAGTACCAACGCTTCCCTTTCTTCAGTCCACAGAGGCTTGTTTGTTTGCTTAACGCCCAGCCGACCACGAAGGGCCATATCAGGGCGGTGCTGCTTTGACATTTAACGTGCGCCACACACAAGACAGAAGTCGCAGCACAGGCTTCATGTCTCACCCAGTCACATTATTCTGACACCGGACCAACCATTCCTAGCACTAACCCCATAATGCCAGACGCCAGGCGGAGCAGCCACTAGATTGCCAATTTTAAAGTCTTAGGTATGACCCGGCCGGTGTTCGAACCCACGACCTCCCGATCACGGGGCGGACGCCTTACCACTCGGCCAACCGTGCCGGTCCACAGAGGCTCAAGGATTCCATTGTTCAGCATCCATCCATGACCATCAGTGGGGTTGGGAATCTCTGGGAGTGGCAGGTGAGCGCGCTTCCCTGTGACTGTCAGGTAGTTGGCCCTTCTTGCATGTTGTTTGAGGCTTTTGTGGCAGGGTGGAAATGTGGCCAGGTCAATGTTCAGATCCGCTCGGATGACTCCATCTGAATCACATTTCTCCGCCAGCATCTGGTGGCGTACTCCATCAACACTGTGAAACCGATGTCTCCCGTAGATTGAGCTTGTGAACTCCGCCAGCTCATCCAGCAGCTCTTTCTTCATCTCTCATGATGTGTTCGCTTGGAAACTGTTTAGCTATCTGCCCGTTCTACAAGCTATCAACCGTTTTATGTACACTCTACGCTGTCTTGCAAGCAGTAAGCTAGTCTCAAGCCTGCACCAAAGCAGGTGCCTGTTAAAACTAAAAGCAAGCACTAGCGGTGGCCATCTTGTTTTTATCCAGCTTCAGAGCTGGTACTGGTACTCGTTCTTTGGCTTCCTCAAATTCTCGTGAAGCGTATTAAACGCCTAACCACGCAAACATAAAGAAGTGTCACCTCTTGCCCCAAACGAAGAGCCCAGACAGTTTCGGTAGACAGCATGTCTACAGTACAGTCGTATGCCGCTAGTTCGCTTGCTAATTGGCCAAAGCGAATGAATCGTTACGTCAGACGACAGATTCTCAGCTCGCTTTGCAAACACCTCAAGGAAGCCTCCCTTAATATTCACGGCAAAGCCAGCTCATTCTCCGGATATAGTAAGTACCTTGTTCCAACTGACCTGTCGTCTCTTGAACTGGACATTCGGTAATATCATCTTCTAATCCTCATGATCATCAGCTAATTTTGTTTCACGGGGACATAACTGAACATAAAAATTAACATCCATTGAAAAGTGTCCACAGTGTGCTTGTGTCTTCCCTGCGAGTGGCCGAAAATGTTGAGAGTGTTGTCTAATTTGTGTTTGCCTGTGCACTTAAAAGACCGCTTCTATATCTATATACAGCTTGTGTCTGTCTGTCTGTCTGTCTGTCTGTCTGTCTGTCTGTCTGTGTTCGCTATGCACGGCCAAAGTTCTTGATGGATCTGCTTCAAATTTGGTGGGCATATTCAGGTAGACCCCGGACACAATCTGGTCGATGACAATTTTTAACACGTGCTCTCAGCGCGCAGCGCTGAACCGATTTTGGTTTTTATGGTTTTTCTGTACATCCATACCCAGTAACTCTTCCTTATCTTCTCCAGTGTTTTGCGCGTTTATCTCCCTTCCTTCGTGTGGCGTCAATCGCGTACGGTGCGCCACTCGCCCCCGGCGAAGCCGGCGTACGGTGCGCGAAAATTTTTTTCACACGTCAGTTACAGGCTTTCAATCCCGAAGGCTATTTCCGAGTAGCTACGAACGTAAACGGAAGTTCCGATGTGTTCGGATGCTTATCGATTTGAGTTGTCGTTCGTGTCTCGCTGACCCAGTACACGGTAGCGCTGGAATGAGTGCAATCCGAGCTACGAACTTTGCCGATTGCAATCTAGAAATGATCGTCACTGCTGCAGGGTCAATGTGTGAATTAATAGGATAGAGCGAAAAGAATTGCACTCAGCACTCGCTCAATCCATGCTGAGGCTCATAAACTCCCAGCTTGCAGAACATCATACAGACAGCAGTCTTTCTTTCCTCGCACCATTGGCGAATGGAACGCCCTCCCACCACAGGCAGTATCATCAGCCTCGGTGGAAACCTTCAAAACCCAGATCTAGACACCATGCCCTGCAGCAGAAGACCTCGTGTACACCAGAGTTCCTATTTAATTGCCAGAAACACATTCACAGATACTTCAATATGTTGTTACTGGACTCCGAGTGCCTTTTTAGTTTCTACAAAATAATAGCACTGATGATCTAACGAGTAACGTGATCATGTTCAGTTAGATCTAAGTTGTAACAGTGTAAGCCTACAGTCAGAATCACCAGCAGCAGCGTGTGCCAGTATGCATGCGGTTTGTGGCTCCCATACGCGTGCATGCTTTTTAATTAGAGGGTGTATTTTAGTTTTACGACAAGAAAAAGAAGTTCTTTCCTTCAAAACATCCAAAATATTCGAATAAGATGTTGTCGTTGAACATGTGTTGCACACAGCAAACATTTTGAAATCTCCGAAGCTTCTTGCAAAGATGACGCAGAGATCTGTACAATATCTCTGGATGACGCAAGGATAGTGTTCGACTCGGCTCTTTGATTTGGTAAACATCGGAACTTCCGATTACGTTCGTAGTTACTCGGAACCAGCCTTCGGGATTGAAAGCCCGCAACTGACGTGTGAAAAAAATTTCGCACGTACGGTGCGCCACTCACCCGGCGAAGCCGGGTATTCGCCTCTACTTCTTTCCGGATTTCTTTGGATTTCATTACTAACACGGATGCCCACCCGCCTCTCCTCTTTATGGTAGTGTGGTAGGGTGGTAGTTTCCACGGAGACTATTCACCCAAACAAAGAATGAGGTTGTTGCATTTGTCGGTACGGAAGCACGTGACCGTCGGTTTGACTATTTACCGGAATCCGGCACAATACGGACAGGTATCTTTTTTAATCACGGGTGCGGCCAACCTAATACCCCCGGGCTAGGCAATTGTAAGGTATGATAAATATGTTTATTAAAACCAGATTTAAGAAACAATCTCAGTTTTCTCTTCTTTTATTTATTTTGAAAAAGATATATTTCGCGTTTGGTGTTAAGAGGTTAAAGGCACAGTAAGCCTCCCGTAAACCATCACAGAGCTCCCTGAGCGTCTACATACAGTACAAGCATACTTCCATTTGAACGCTCACCGAACGGGAACATCTTGGCTGCTTTCTGTCGAGCGTGAGAAATTTTCAAAGAATTTATTTTCGTGGACTTGGGCTGCAACAACAATGGCGCCTCGTTTTGGTGCTGGACGGCTGTTATGATACCGGAAATCACGCCCGGACAGTAAGCCTCCCGTAAACCATCACAGATACTGTCAGGCTTTTACACACAGTACAAACACCCTTCCATTTGAACGCTCACCAAACGGGAACATCCTAGGTGCCCTACGTAAAGAGCGAGCAATTTTTAAAGAATTAATTTTGCAGATTGTCTCGAACACTTTTAATTTGGACCATCCTGAACTCAGGTCAAACATGAGTTACTTCCCTTCGGGTCTCATTCTATCGATGTAAACTGGCGATAGCCGTGAATCGATGATTATCAAAATGTTTTTGGACCGTGGTGCGTTTTTGCGCTAGACCTAACTTTTAAAATCTAAATAATAAATTGACAGCTTGTTACACAAACATTCTTTAATCATAAAATAATTCTTTTTTCATCAAGACAAGATCAATACAATTCGAAGTTGTGAAAGTTTAAAAAAAGAAAAGCCCGGAAGCCGGGTCACGCAAGGGTCGTAGCAGACGACGGTTTATCATGCATATCGCCGTTCCTCTCAACAGTCAAAAGCCATCGCTAGAGTTCTTGTGAACCACAGCCGTTTGTTTCGTGCATAAAAACGTGCTATTGTAAATAAGCTCACATCGAGTCGCATTCAAATAACTAACTGACGACTACATTGTGAAAAAGGGAAACTGGATCACACGGATTCACGATGGCTCAGGGGTAAGATAAACCACGCAAAAATAAATTCTTTGAAAATTGTTCGCTCTTTACGGAGGGCACCTAGGATGTTCTCAATCGGTGAGTGTTTAAATGAAAGGGTGTTTGTATTGTGTGTAAAAGCCTGACCGTATCTGTGATGGTTTACGGGAGGCTTACTGTGCCTTTAATTAAACCAAAAAAACGAAAGTTTCCATGACAATTTGTATTCCTATGTGTCAACAACAACAAAATGATCATTATTATCCAAAACATCTTTACTGCAGCCGGTTTTTTTTATAATTCGCATGCAGATGTAGTCATGTTAATATAACAAGAACTTTTCTGTCATACTTCGTTCCTTTCTTTCACCCCAAAGAATATATACCCAAGCTTCTGAAAGCATCGTCTGTATCTTAAAAAAAATCGCGTTGAGCGTAATAAAAACATTGAGTAAATCTCTCGGCCTCAAAGACTTATCACTCAGTGAAGTTAGTGAGCAAAAGAAAAAAATCCTTTAGCCACGAGAACAATCAGTTGAGTGAGAGAGCGAACCAATAGAACAATAACGGTGTGAACAGAAAATAAGGATATGGTTGCGATTTTTTCTATTCGTACAGATGTGTGTGTGTGTAAGTGTGTTTGTGTGTGTGTGTGTGTGTGTGTGTGTGTGTGTGAGTGTGTGTGAGAGAGGGAAGTGAGTGTTTGTGTGTGAGAGAGGGAGAGAATGTGTGTGTGTATAGTGATTTTCATATATTTATGGACCTATCTTAAACTTAACATGATAATTATTTCAGATGTACCCCAAGAAATCCTTTTTTTTGGGGGGGGGGGGGGATACATGTCCTTGGTATTTTCTGTGATGACTGCTACCGGGTTGACTGTCGATCTATTGAGAATCAAAAAACAAGAAAGGTAGGTTGTTGGAACGTTTGTTATTGACAAAACAATACATTCACAAATATATCGACCCAACGGTCTTTTAAGTGCACAGACAAACAATAACGAAAACTTATCTGGCTGATTTTTCCTTCCGCCTGCCACGAAGCCGCAAGCGAATGAATGATTATTTTTTTATATGATTATGATCATATAATCATTCATCGGGATGATGTCTTTGAGCCCCTGTCTCATTGGGCCTCCGTCTCATTGGGCCCCCTTCTCTTTGGGCCCCCGTCTCATTGGGCCCCTGTCTCTTTGGGCCCCCGTCTCATTGGGCCCCCAAGTATAGATATTATGACCTTTCGGGGTCAATGTCATTTGAAGGTCAAAGGGGGATTTAGGCATCGGGGATAGGCTAGATCCCCGATCGCGCACGTAGCGGGAGTCGATTTGACCCGCGTTTGAACTTCAGGCACGATCACGTGCCAAAGTCCCAAGTAAATATATTCTTAGAGCGGCACAGGCTAGATCTCCGATCGCGCACGAGAACCGGCGCCCAGACTGCCTTCTTGAAACTGTCCAACCAGATCTAACTAGCATCCTGTCACGTTAAATTAACGTTTAGGGGTTGTACCTTTGGTTTGCATTGCTGAAATACAGAATATACCGTTCAGGGGCCGGTAATATGAACAGCGTATTTTGGACGGTCGAGCAACCACAGTCGACTGACTGTCAAGTCAGTTGACTGCAGTCTGCTGACCGGCCGTGTTTTGACGGGTAATATGTGCAGCGCGGTAGCACTGACAGTCGGCTGACTAGACAGTCAGCCGCTCAGTGGTATTTTTAGAACATTACAACTTCCGATGTAAACATCGGTCCTGTTTTGGCGGTACCGGTATCTAAATTTCGGCGCCGACCCTAAACTTTTTTTTTCCAAACTCAAATTTTTTTTTTTTTTTGGGGGGTGGTAAAGGACAGGGTGAGAAAATTTGATCATTAAAAATCTGAAAAATGTAAAAAAAATATTGTTTTTAGAAAACGATCCAAATTTACGTTCATCTTATTCTCCATCATTTGCTGATTCCAAAAACATATAAATATGTTATATTTGAATTAAAAACAAGCTCTGAAAATTAAATATAAAAAAATTATTATCAAAATTAAATTATCGGAATCAATTTAAAAACACTTTCATCTTATTCCTTGTCGGTTCCTGATTCTAAAAACATATAGATATGATATGTTTGGATTAAAAACACGCTCAGAAAGTTAAAACAAGTAGAGACACTGCGGTCGATCGACCGAAAAAGGTGCCTGTAAGCCCAACCGCAGTCGGGCGACTGTTTTCAGTTGGACCGGCAGTTGTTCGCGCTCATATTACTGACTTTTGCGGTTCAACGTCGACCCACCGTCAGTTTCACGGTCAGCCGACCGATGACTAGCTACATATTACCGGACCCAGGCTTGTTTATTATGCTGGGGGTCCAAAGAGACGGTGGCCCAATGACACGATTTCTTATTACTACAGAAAAGTGTAGGGGCCCAGTGATACGAGGAATGAGATGGGGGTTAAAATGGGACGGGGACCCAAAGAGACGGGGACCCCATGACACGTTTTGTTATTTGCTACAAAAAAGTGTGGAGGCCCAATGAGATGGGGCCCCAATGAGATGGGGGCCCAAAGAGCAATCCCCCATTCATTCGCTTGCGACTTCGTGGCAGGCGGAAGGAAAAATTAATCAGCCAGATAAGTTTTCGTTATTGTTGTCTGTGCACTTAAAAGACCGTTGGGTCGATATATTTGTGAATGTATTGTTTTGTCAATAACAAACGTTCCAACAACCTACCTTTCTTGTTGTTTTATTCTGAATTTTGGAACGTTGGCAGTCTCTTTGTTTTTGGATTTATTTTGTCGATCTATTGGTTTCCGGTGCGTCCCGCTAGCGCTACGTGTCATTTGTGCTACGTATCGTTTGCGCTATTTTCTGTAGTGCTATCGACACAAATTGCCAAAAACAGTAGTGCTATCGGCACGTAGTGCTATTGCCACAATACACACATGCCATTATCACTACGTCTCAATAGAACTACGTGTCGATATCACTATTTTTGAAAAACCAATGTACTGTAGCGCTACGTGTCGATAGCGCTACGTGTCGATAGCACTACTACATGTTCAAACGGCAGACACTTCCCTTTGTGTGTGCGTGTGAGTGTGTATATATATGTCTGCATGGCTGTCTGTCGGATATGTATGTCTGTCTGTGTGTGTGTGTTGTCTGTGTGTGTGTGTGTGTGTGTGTCTCTCTCTCTTCACCACGTATTTATTTCATGGATGTTGTTGGTGTGTGTGTGTTTTTATTTTATTTTGTTCTTCCCCCATCCTCCGTGGTTTGTATATGAGTCTGTGGCCTTAGTATAACAAGAAATTTAGTTGATCCCAGGATCAACACGAGCCGAAACATTGACAATATCAAAGAAACAGGGAGTTCTACACCTGTTGGTACAGGTAAACAAAATAATAGTGTTGATGTGTCCTGTTAAATTGTCTTTTCGGCGTTTGTACATAAATGGGAGATATAGAGAATACTACATGGCTTGCTGTGTCGTACCAGATTTACACGAGTTGTTTTTTTAAATATTGAACTGCGAGCGAAAGCGAGCTGTTCACTATTTGAAAAAGCAACGAGTGTAAATCTGGTACGGAACAGCAAGCCATGTAGTATTCTGTTTATCCTACATACTGTACTTACGTGTATTTTACTGAAAATGTCCTGCATTCGAGGCAGCTAAATTGAAGACGCTTGTTTTAGAACCTCGATCTCTTCTAAAGCCTCGTGCAATCTATTACGTCAAAGCAAAGAAACGTCACTCTGAAAGTGTGGCGTGACGTGTTAGTTCTAAAGATTCATCGAGGGTAATTAGCGAGCGCAATTTGTGTTTCTATAATGACGTTTGTCTCGGTGACTTTGGCATCATAAGCAGTGGAAAAACAGGTCCCTGCCAGACTTGCTTGACATGACCTCATTTACATGATATACACACGTGTGATTTGAACGATTATTATCTCACGGGTGTCTCTCTCACGTATGTGGGATAAAACAACTATCGCAATATCAAGGAAGAAGATTGTTGTGAAAGTAATGCAATAATGAATAAGAGCTCAATCATGAATAAGACCTATTGGCTTAACAGAAAGGAAGAAGGCTACTCTACCTTTATGGAAGTGATGCAATAATACTGGTATTGGTGACAGAAATATGTTTTCCACCAAGAAACCGATCGATCAACCAAGGAACCAAAAGACAGAGCGAGCGATAGACGTTGCAACAGGTAGGAATGGTATTGTTTTTGGTCTGAATGAGCGTGATACAGTGGCATGTCACAGTGAAGAAGGGAAAGTAGTAAAAGTAGTTATAAATAGAAATGAATGAAATCAAAGTGTATGATGCAAATAACTTTATTTAAAATTATCACTGAGTCACAAAATAATAAAGCAAGAAAGAATACAGTGTTAGTGAAACTGTTGCAAATGGCAAAATGCTGTTGCCATGAATACACATTTGAATGCTAGTAATGTAGCACCAATATATGACATTGCCTGTTGTAAATGGCAAAATGGTTTATGAAAGAGATTTACAGTTTCACTCCAACAAAAAATGTAAGCTTACTTCGTAGCTTTCGGTAGCTGTTGCCATAAATACCCAAAGACACTGGCATACA
The DNA here is from genome assembly GCF_037325665.1 of Littorina saxatilis. NCBI lineage: Eukaryota > Metazoa > Mollusca > Gastropoda > Littorinimorpha > Littorinidae > Littorina > Littorina saxatilis. The sequence goes on along the minus strand of NC_090249.1, from coordinate 9,604,534 downwards.
AATAATATAGCATCAATATAGGACATTGTATTGATATTACCTACAATGATATCTGTCGTCAAGGTTAACAAATGCTGACTAGATGTAACAAAATAGATACAATATTATAATACTAAAGTGAGTGCTTAGTCATGCAGAGTGGCGTTTGCATAGAATTGAAGTCTATTCGTCACGAGGGTGAACAGCATGATAACTTTCCTGTATAATACTTCTTCAAAAGGAACACTTTATTATATTTAAATATCTGGGAAATTGTGGTTAAAAGACTTCGTTACTTCTTGATTGTTATTTACTATTATATTGAAGTGAATAGCAAAACGCTGTATTTGAAAACAGCATGGGATTTATATATATATATATTTTGGTATCAGGTAATGCCCTAGTTTTTACAAATTGTAGCAAAGTCGATTAACTTTACTATGTACGATGTTAACTATTTGTAGAGTTCTAAGGCATTGCAGAAAAAGCAACTGCAAGAAAGTCAGGTTTTAGCAGTGTGAAAATCCGCTGAAAACGGTCTTATATCCCTTCCGTTAACATGGCTTCGTCCGGCCATACATGTAGGCTCTTATGACACTGACCCTGAGCTGACCCTGAGGCACTGAAAAGGTTTTCACGGAAAAAGTCTCTCGAAGAACGAAATGGGTTCGGTGCATTTGTCAGTCTGTCGGGATATAAGACCGTTTTCAGCGGATTTTCACACTGCTAAAACCTGACTTTCTTGCACTGTCGTGTTTTTCCCAAACCTAGTGCACTACCGTTCTCACGAGATAAGTTACTTCTGTTTTGTTCCGGTTTTTCTCTCCAATTGACACCATGTATGAGAGATGAAACAGAAAAGCCTGTTGTGAAAATGCAAAAATTTGGAGGTAAAAACGAAACAAAACAAAAGTAACTGTTCTCATGACAACGGCAAACAACGACACCGCCCTCAGCTAATTCAAGAAATCACGTGCATACAAGTTAACCTCTGCTTTGACCTGTGTGCCAAGAGTGAGATGAGAGAGAGCAGAGACACACACACTCCCGCGCCGTAGATCAGATTAATAGGTGCTTGATTTTGGTATTTTGATTTTACATAACATTAAACCTTTCTTATTATTATTATGGTGAGCTTATATAGCTTTACATATTAATTTCTGCCGTGTGAAATGGAATTTGTTTACAGACAGACAGACAAACAAACATTTTTTACACACAATATATAACGCATTCACATCGACCAGCAAACCTCAAGCCTGTTAGGCGAGCATTCACCTTTCGCGGCTTTTATTCCAAGTCACACGGGTATTTGATGGACATTTTTATCTGTGCCTATACAATTTTGCCAGGAAAGACCCTTTTGTCAATCGTGGGATCTTTAACGTGCACACCCCAATATAGTGTACACGAAGGGACCTCGGTTTTTCGTCTCATCCGAAAGACTAGCACTTGAACCCACCATCTAGGTTAGGAAAGGGGGGAGAAAATAGCGGCCTGACCCAGGGTCGAACACGCAACCTCTCGATTCCGAGCGCAAGTGCGTTACCACTCGGCCACCCAGTCCCATGGGGTTCATGGTCATGGCAACAGCCTTAATAATATTATATCATGTATAATATTACATTTCAGCATATGTGAATTACATGTCATCATACCAAACTGTCATACATTTTTATTCCCACATCATTCTGATTGATCACAACCAAACCTACTATCAGTGGACACATCCAAATACAAGCGCCTGTTCTTGACAACTTGCGACTGATCTAAAAATAAAAACCAGTGCAATTTCCTCGGTCTGGCTTTGCCACGACACTCACGGTTTGGCCTGTAGGTAAAATGTACAATGTATTTTCTGATTTGTGCACAAAAGCTTTTTTCTTTTTTTTAACATAACAATGTTTAATGTCATTGTTTGTTTAAAAGACCATGGTCACATTTGTAAAAAAAAATTTTAAATTAGAAAATAAATAACATTTTGGTTCATGATTTTTCCTACACCTGTGCTGAAAAAAAGAAATAACAAGTCGCGTAAGGCGAAAATACAACATTTAGTCAAGTAGCTGTCGAACTCACAGAATGAAACTGAACGCAATGCAACGCAGCAAGACCGTATACTCGTAGCATCGTCAGTCCACTGCTCACGGCAAAGGCAGTGAAATTGACAAGAAGAGCGGGGTAGTAGTTGCGCTGAGAATGATAGCACGCTTTTCTGTACCTCTCTTCGTTTTAACTTTCTGAGCGTGTTTTTAATCCAAACATATCATATCTATATGTTTTTGGAATCAGGAACCGACAAGGAATAAGATGAAAGTGTTTTTAAATTGATTTGGACAATTTAATTTTGATAATAATTTTTATATATTTAATTTTCAGAGCTTGTTTTTAATTCAAATATAACATATTTATATGTTTTTGGAATCAGAAAATGATGGAGAATAAGATGAACGTAAATTTGGATCGTTTTATAAAAAAATATTTTTTTTACAATTTTCAGATTTTTAATGACCAAAGTCATTAATTAATTTTTGAGCCACCAAGCTGAAATGAAATACCGAAGTCCGGGCTTCGTCGAAGATTACTTGACCAAAATTTCAACCAATTTGGTTGAAAAATGAGGGCGTGACAGTGCCGCCTCAACTTTCACGAAAAGCCGGATATGAACATCAAATACATTTATCAAAAAAATGAAAAAAACGTATGGGGATATCATACCCAGGAACTCTCATGTGAAATTTCATAAAGATCGGTCCAGTAGTTTGGTCTGAATCGCTCTACACACACGCACGCACGCACATACACCACGACCCTCGTTTCGATTCCCCCTCGATGTTAAAACATTTAGTCAAAACTTGACTAAATGTAAAAATGTCGGTATATAAGTCACTCAAATACAGCAATGCATGAATGGCTCGGTTTGAGTTTGTTGCGGTTGACCCTGCACAAATCGACCTATGATGTTTTTGTTCAACAATTTTGCCGTCACCCCTCCCATAGGGTGACGTATTCCACAACTTCCTGTGTTGCTCAGTGATTTTGTTAGAATTCAAATTCTTGTGACACACTTCTTCTTGTTCATTTCCTGTGCCTGTGATTTGTTTGAGCACATTGTGAGGTATTTCACCACAGACTACAAACGGCGACTTCCTGTCACGTGTTCGCCCATGAACACAAATTTCTCCTCCTGCACGCTACTTACCCCTCGCCAAAGACGACCCGCTGGTGCGGCTCGTCAATAAACCATTCTGAGCTCTCTCTCTGTCTCTTTTTCTCTCTCTCTCTCCCTCTCTCTCACACACACACACACGCACACACACAAACGCGTACGTACACACGATATCGTACACACAAACTCACACACAGAAAAACATCCGAGTATGTATATATATATACGGTATAATGCAAGAGAGAGAGAGAGAGAGAGAGAGAGAGAGAGAGAGAGAGAGAGAGAGAGAGAGAGTAAGAGAGTAAGAGAGAGAGAGAGAGAGAGTTAAGAGAGAGAGAGAGAGAGAGGAGAGAGAGAGAGAGGAGAGAGTGGGGAGGGGGAAAGAGCGAGCGAGAAAGAAAGACAGATGGGGAGAGAGAGGGGGAGGAGAGCGGGAGAGACAAGGAGAGAGCGATTTTAAAGAGGTACAGAGAAAGAGTGAGTAAGAGAGAGAGAGAGAGAGAGAGAGAGAGAGAGAGAGAGAGAGAGAGAGAGAGAGAGAGAGTACTCAGAACTGAATGGTTTATGATATTAAGGCCAGAGAGAGAGAGACAGACAGACAGACAGAGAGAGAGAGAGACAGACAGAGACAGAGTGAGTGAACAAGCGAGTGAGCAAGAGAGAGAGAGAGAGACAGAGACAGAGAGAGACAGAGTGAGTGAACAAGCGAGTGAGCAAGAGAGAGAAAGAGATAGAGTCACACACACACATACACACACACACACTGAAACAGACATACATATACACACACAAATCAGGAGTGAGAGCGAGAGAAACAAGAAGAGCAAACGCTCGATCGAGTCACTTTCGCAGTTCTGAATATTATATGAGGCATCAGATGGACAGGAAGAAATTGCTATTCACAACACAATGAGTCACGTTCACATAAAATTTGAGCCCGGTCACTTTTGTAGTTTCCGAGAAAAGCCCAACGTTAAGTTGTGTGTTGCCGAACAGAAAAGGCTAGTTATCTCCCTTGTTTTTCTGATAACGTTCGTAAAAGGCTACAGATGTAAATACTTTGATGTAAAGAATAATCCTACAAAGTTTCAATCACATCCGATGAACTTTGTCAAAGATATAAAATGTCTAATTTTTCCTTTGACGCTGACCTGTGACCTTGAAAAAGGTCAAAGGTCAACGAAACCATCGTTAAAGTGTAGAGGTCATTGGAGGTCACGACTAAACAAAATATGAGCCCGATCGCTTTGATAGTTTCCGAGAAAAGTCCAACGTTAAGGTGGTGTCTACGGACGGCCGGCCGGACGGCCGGCCGGACAGACTAACACTGACCGATTACATAGAGTCACTTTTTCTCAAGTGACTCAAAAATGAAAGAGATCGAGAGTCGTCAGTAAGTAGTGGTATTGACACGTAGCGATAATGACACGTAGCGCTAAAAGATGTAGTGCTGTCGACACGTAGTGATAATGAACGAATGATAGCGCCTCATAGACAAATTATTTGTAGCACTAATCAACGTAGCGATAGCGGCACGTAGCACAAATGACACGTAGGACAATTGACACGTAGCATAAATGACACGTAGCGCTAGCGATACGCACCCTTGGTTTCAGGCCGACAGGTTGACTGAATAGTTTTCATATCTCTTGAAACGACTTGTTTTCTGTTGTTGTTGTTGTTGTTGTTGTTGTTGTTGTTGTTGTTGTTGTTGAAATGTCTTCTTGACGAACCGCCTAAAACCAACTTTGTAGCTCCCCTCCTGCATCTTCCCCCATAGCCCCTCAATTTGACCTCTGTTGTTAAAATGCACGCAGCCTAATGATTTAGGAGGTAGAATATTGTGTCTACATTGACAACACTATTTACCCAAAGACGGACAAACTGACAAAGAGTCGGAAAGGATCTGCGGAAACAGTGTTGACCACAATGTTATGCCAATTTTTGAACCAGAAACGGCCTAACCATTGAAAAGTGTTCACAGTGTGGTTGTGACGAATTTGAAAACTTACCTGTCGTCGTTTGGTGTGAAAACACTCCCTGTTACTATAAATAGTGCCTAACGATTGAGAAATGTTGAGTTTGTTTTGTGCAAACCGAGGCCGGGTAGGAGTGTTTTGATTCAAGAAGCACGCATACATGTCTGTCTTGTCATCCCGTCTGCACAGTCAGCTTTGCCGATATCTTGTCATCTCTTGTGTCTGGCCGTGCAGTGTTTAGCCTACCTCAGTTTGTCTCAGCCCGCGAAGGGGATGGATACATCATGGCACTTCAATCAGTTTTTCTCGTTACCCTTTCTTCTTCGTCTATTTCCAGCATTTAAAAAAAATAGAGTTAAGTTTCTTGAAAAACGTACGTGGGACTGTATCAATGCGGGATGGGATAAAGAGTGAGCATTATGAAGAGGCGCTCGCGCACACGTGCGCGCATGTGTGTGTGTGTGTGTGTGCGTGTGTGCATGTGTGTGTGAATGCTTTTTTGCTGATGACAGTGTTATATGAGCAAAACAGGCAGGTAACAGATACATGAAGAAATTAAGCGTTATGAAGCACATTTTTCTTCGTGTAACTTGACTGTCTGCTCATATTCCTGTCTGTTTGTCACTTTCTGTGTTTTGTGTGTGTCTCTTTTTATATTTAGTCAAGTTTTGACTAAATATTTTAACATCGAGGGGGAATCGAAACGAGGGTCGTGGTGTATGTGCGTGCGTGTGTGTGTGTGTGTGTCTGTGTGTGTGTGTAGAGCGATTCAGACTAAACTACTGGACCGATCTTTATGAAATTTGACATGAGAGTTCCTGGGTATGAAATCCCCGAACGTTTTTTTCATTTTTTTGATAAATGTCTTTGATGACGTCATATCCGGCTTTTCGTGAAAGTTGAGGCGGCACTGTCACGCCCTCATTTTTCAACCAAATTGGTTGAAATTTTGATCAAGTAATCTTCGACGAAGCCCGGACTTCGGTATTGCATTTCAGCTTGGTGGCTTAAAAATTAATTAATGACTTTGGTCATTAAAAATCTGAAAATTGTAAAAAAAAATAAAAATTTATAAAACGATCCAAATTTACGTTTATCTTATTCTCCATCATTTGCTGATTCCAAAAACATATAAATATGTTATATTCGGATTAAAAACAAGCTCTGAAAATTAAATATATAAAAATTATGATCAAAATTAAATTTTCGAAATCAATTTAAAAACACTTTCATCTTATTCCTTGTCGGTTCCTGATTCCAAAAACATATAGATATGATATGTTTGGATTAAAAACACGCTCAGAAAGTTAAAACAAAGAGAGGTACAGAAAAGCGTGCTATCATTCTTAGCGCAACTACTACCCCGCTCTTCTTGTCAATTTCACTGCCTTTGCCATGAGCGGTGGACTGACGATGCTACGAGTATACGGTCTTGCTGAAAAATGGCATTGCGTTCAGTTTCATTCTGTGAGTTCGACAGCTACTTGACTAAATATTGTATTTTCGCCTTACGCGACTTGTTACATTTAGTTAAGTTTTGACTAAATGTTTTAACATTGACGGGGAATCGAGACGAGGGTGTGTGTGTGTATGTGTAGAGCGATTCAGAGAAAACTACTTGACCGATCTTCGTGAAACTTCACATGAGAGTTCCTGGGTATGATATCCCGAGACGTATTTTTCATTTTTTTGATAAATGTCTTTGATGACGTCATATCCGGCTTTTTGTGAAAATTGATATCACTATCACGCCCTCATTTATCAATCAAATTGCTTGAAAGTTTGGTCAAGCAATCTTCGACGAAGTCCGGACTATGGTATTGAATTTTAGCTTGGAAGCTTAAAAATTAGTTAATAGGTTTGCTCATTAAAGTTATCATTAAAATCAAATTTTTACCGACAGACATATTACTCATCTTCTCCTGAATTTAAAAATATATAGATATGTCATGTTTACTCTAAAAATATGCTCAGAATTACGGAAAATAGGTTAAAGTAAGTACAGTACAACGTTCGCACGCTTCGCGGAGACGAGCGTGCCCGTCTCGATCTTCGGGTGTTGTCAGTCGAGACTATCTAAATATAGTCTCAATGATGACTGTTTTTGTGTGTGTTGATCTTTTAGTTTGATGCTGACAGATTAACAAAATGATTTTATAACGCATCACGCGACTAAAAACTCATAAATTGCTTTAGAAGAAAAGTTGCTCAGTACGATTAGCACCGTCAAATTTATACCCAAAAGAGCCCCACGCTCAACGTTTGATTTTAATAAACCAGGCAAAAAAATCATTTTTCGTTTGAACTCCAGTGCTTCAGAACCTGCACACGGCACACCTGGCTGGCTGGAGAGGTCAGTGTTGGTGCTTCCCCTGAGTTGAAAGGTACCCATTTTTGTTCGTTTGTCTCAACAACTTACCAGGAGCAAAAACGATTAAAAATAGCACTTAACACTTTTAACACAAGATGGTACTAATCGTCTTCAACAACGTTCAAGCATGATATAAAAGTTGTTGCTGAGATTTTTTTCTTAAACACACACACTCACAAAAACCCAGCCCACCCTAAGCCAGACTATACAGATTCTTCGCAAAGTACACTGCTAATGAGCTGCTTGTTGGAGAGTTCTTCCCACTGTGTGTTCACACAGTATGTTGCTGTTGGTGGGACACTTCTTCTCGTATCACGTCGGCCAAGACACTGAGACCCTGAAACAACACATAATTTAATTTCACAGGAAGAAGACAGCATCTCCAAATCTAAAGCAAGTGAACAGATTTATCATTTTGAAATGAATGTGTATTTGTGAGTGCTTGAAAGAGATCTACGAAATCAATGCAACTTGGTGGGCATGTGTGCGGAATTAGACATCTTTTGCACTGTATATTGGTAAATCTCCAGAGCTGGGTACCAGTTGAAACCATGGTACGCGAGTGCTATTTCTTTATTTAACTGAGACATTTTAACCATTCAAATTGATTTCGTTAATATATGTATGTCACAGGACAAACGAGTATCCAGGACAATCCAGAATTGTCCTAGGACAAACGCGGATCCTTGTTTTTCCTAGGAGAAACAAGGATCCCTGTTCTTCCTGGAAAATATCAAGTACAAATGCAGATCCTTGTTCTTCCTAGGAGAAATGAGGATCCCTATTCTTCCTAGCGGCCAGTAGAAACTGAGATCTGGTACAATCCAAGATTGTCCTAGTGCAAACTGGAATCTTACAGAGGGAAAACACTAGAACAATAAATCAAGGGTTTAATAATCGACAAAATAAAACAGCGTGTAATGTTGATTAAATAAACTTTGCTTAGAAACTATACATTTACATTTTACATTTACATTTACATTTAAATACATTTTCTACATTTGATATTGATCCATACAGAACGTGCTCAAGCAGTAAAGTGTGAAAATCATCTGCATGGAAAACATAATTAACTAAATTAATTAAAGGTTTGATCAACACCAATAAGCAAGCCCATGATCAAGGCCTCCTGCCCGGACTAATAGTAGGGAGAATAATAAAAAGTCTGAGATCGAAAATGAACTGAATAAATTGACAGTGTCATTAGTGTAATTGTTCGCCTCAAGTTACCCTTTGGGTCTGCCCAATGCAACATGTGCACACCAAACTCAGTTCTTGCAGCAAGAATTTGATGGGTGACATTTTGTCCCACACATGATCCCAGCTTTCTTACAACAACATATATGCACTTGCTGACGTTTGACGCAGAAGAGCTGGAAGATGCATGCCATCCAGTGCACGCCAGTGAGGCTTGTATCAGACTGATCTCTATGAGACTGCTGGGTTCCACGTGATTTAGAGTTGGAAAATGTACGTTGTTCATATTAATCAATTCCTCTGGTCTGAACCAGTTCTTTATTATACCTTATTAAACTCCTTTCCAGTGTCGGACTGCATGATTCTGGGAGATCCAAACACACAAAACTGAGTTATCAGATGGTCAGCTACTTCTGCGGCCATTTTGGTTTTCATTGGATACAGCCCGCTAAACTTTGTGAAATGGTCTCTAGCGTGAAGGATCCACTTGAACTCGCCGTCAGGTTGGCTACGCATGTCTACGAGATCGATCTGCAGCCGCAGAAGAAACTCCAGGTTTATCATCGGTCTTCCTGCTGGAGGACTCGTTGAGGGCTGTCGTTGGGTACATGCTGTACAAGTTTTCAGAAAAATATCGAGAACCGAATGCTTAATACCCGCATAGTTTGCTCGAACCTCACTCCAAGTCTTATCTCTTCCAGAGTGTCCCACTTTTTCATGACATTTACTTATTGTTTCAAACATTTCCTCGTATGTTACAACAGGATAAGACGCCTTGGTACACAATCTGCATCGATCCAATGTGCTCAAGTTTAAACTATTTCTTGCACCACATTTTAAATGTTGGCCCGTCTTCACACAATTCTCCTCTCTGCAAGCGCAAAGCTTGGACGATCTTGTTGTATTTATCTGTGAATATGCTGAAGGGTTCCTGTTTACACTTCATTGTTTCAATATGTTCTTTCAAAAGGCTGTAAAAAGTGTCCTTTTGAGCCATTTTGACACTTCAACAACTGCACTAAAGTCAGATCACAATAATTTATCATCGACCAGCAAAAACGTTGTGAACCTTACAGCTCAATGTCAATTTCAATGTCAACAGGTATTCGAATACAACTCACTTCCCGAAGAAAAGTCCTGTTCCATACATTGCACAGCAGGTATTCAATACAACTCACTTCCCGAAGAAAAGTCCTGTTCCATGCATTGCACAGCAAGTATTCAAATACAACTCACTTCCCGAAGTTTCCCACTGTAAGCAATATGTAAATAGGACAATCCGGATTTGTACTAATTCTTGGTTTCTACTGGCCGCTAGGAAGAATGAGGATCCTCATTTCTCCTAGGAAGAACAAGGATCTGCATTTGTACTTGATATTTTCCAGGAAGAACAGGGATCCTTGTTTCTCCTAGGAAAAACAAGGATCCGCGTTTGTCCTAGGACAATTCTGGATTGTCCTGGATACTCGTTTGTCCTGTGACAGGTATATTGGTTAATCTCCAGAGCTGGGTACCAGTGGAAACCATGGTACGCGAGTGCTATTTCTTTATTTAACTGAGACATTTTAACCATTCAAATTGATTTCATTAATATTTATTGTTTTCAAATATATATCCTTGGCCTGCAGAGAAAGAATTAGAACTTGCATTTTTGATTGTCTACGTTTGGTACATTACAAGCATTTCAAAATACATCACTCGCGTTACATGGAAACCAGAGGATGTGACACAGATTTAAATACCAACATTTTAAATGTTAAAAAAAAAAAAAATGTATACTTTAGTTTTGTTGAATGTCTTTATCATTATCGATTTGCAGTTTTGAAGACAAAAGTAAAGCGAATACATGTTAGTTGCCAGTGAATATACATTATAATCATTCAAAGAGCTGAGAATGACACAGAATGGTACCCATGCAGCTCTGTAAAATGAGGCGTATGTGTTTGAAAATGTCAACTGGATACACCAATCTACTGAACTCGGACACACACCCACACACACTTATACACGCGCGCGCACGCACGCACGCGCGCACGCACGCACGCATGCACACACGCACACACACACGTAACCTTCTCGCAATCCTCTTCACTGGTTGTGCCAAAACTGATGCGGATGCAAGCGCTCTTCTGATTGGCCGGTGTGAAGTGAGTTCCAGCCACAAAGATCACATGACGTTGAAGAGCTTTGTGAACGATGACCTCAGTGTCCTTGACCCCGAGAACACGTAACCATAGAAACATGCCTCCACTGGGGGCTGTCCACTCGGCAAGACCTGGAGACAATAGGTCAAGTGTGACAGGCGTAGAGTCGTGTAGCTGATCATGAAATGGCATTCCGTGCAGGGCCACAATGGTTAACTCCGTGCTGATGAAATGGTGGCATTAGTTGCATGGTCCACATCGACCTGTTGCAAATATTAAACTGTGCACCGAGACACTGCCCTTTCCTGCTTGTTGTTAACGTGAAATTGTGCCATGAAAAGAACTGGCCAAACCTGGAGTGTCTATGTCGACCCGCTCTGCTGCTCTGCACATGTACATGAGTGATGGGACACCAAGTAACCATACTAGCAGCATACTCAACAGTCCATTGTAAACCTTAAAGCTGTGTACTGTACGTCTTTTGGTGTCTCGTACAGCCGAACAGCTTATCGGCGATGTTACTTTCGTGTCTTGACACTTTCGCGATGGGACACTGATAAATCAGTAACAGCGCTGACACGCCCATGGACGGGACGCTTATAAATCAGTAACAGCCATACAGGGTACACGACTCGTGATTGCTTCCCGGTTTTTGAAGCTTGCAGTAAATTGAGTTGTTTCCCTTGACACACTTTGCGTGCCCTTCCGCCATATGTAAAATTAGCCTGATTTGTGTGTTTTTTTCGAGAAAAAGAATGAATCGAAGGCGAGCCTTGTCACGGGAGGAGATTCTCCGGATGTTGGATCTTGAGGACCCTGTAGATCATGATTCCGACGTGTTGTTTTCACCTCAAGAAAGCGATAATAGCACTGATATTGAGGAAGAAACAGTCCTGTTCAGTGTTGCTAGTATGAGTCGGCAAACTACACGTGTTAGGGTGGCACTGCATGAATCTTCGAATGTGTAGTTGCAAGGGGGGCGTGGCAGCACTGATAACAATGGATGGCTGGAGCGTCCTAATCTTTTTGGAAATGTTCATAGGTGTACAGTTGGGACTTTGTTGTGAAAATGTGACTTATATTCAATATGGATTACCTAGACATCATTTGGTGAGTGTCACAGTTTTGTTTCATTTGAGTCAGGATGCTGTGAGTGAATGCGGGATTTGCTTGTTTTTTTCTTTGTACCGTCTCCTTATTTCTGTGTAGAATTTTAACAATATTTCAGCTAATTCATAGGTTTTACACCTTGTTTGGTTATAAAATTATTTATAATACTTTCTGTTAAAAAATAACTTTTAAAAAAGCAGTGGAAAAGAAAACACACACAAAAAAAACGTTAAAAAATACAAATTATCCCCCTTTCACCCCCCCTTGGCTAAAAGAAATCGCGTGACAAACTTATAAATAGCACGACTGAACTGGGCATCCATTTTTTAATTAGTACAAAAAATTTGGTGGTGATTGGACTTAATTCAAGCTTGCTAGACAGATTTCTTTACAGTTACTGATTTTTGGTAAGTTTCTTGGTGGCAAGCTTGGGCAGGCAGGACGTCAACGCCGTGGCAGAGCTAGTCACAATAGTGTTAACTGTGAAATGCCCTTAAGCGGTGCTACCTACTGTTCCTTTCCTTGGCACAAAGGGTCAAAAATCCAAAAAATAAGGCTTTAAATGAATAAGGCCTTATTTAAGGAAATATGGGCTTATTTTCAAGAAATAAGGCCTTATTTCTAAAATAAGGGCTTATTTTTCTATGGGCTTATTTTTTAAGGCCTTATGTTTTTAAGGCCTTATTTTAAAATAAGGCCTTACCAGAAATAAGGCCTTATTTTTGCGCCTCTCAGTTGTATGGTGGTACACAGAGAGAGCGGCGTTAGAGAGAGAGAGAGGAGTGACACAGACAAACAGACGGACTGACAGACAGATAGACAGACGGACTGACAAACGAACTGACGGACGGACTGACAGACAAAGAGAGAAAGATAGAAAGAGAGAAAGAGGGAGAGAGAGAGAGTGTGTGTGTGTGTGAGTGTGTGTGTGTGTGTGTGTGCGTGCGTGCGTGTTTGTGTGTTTGTTTTGTAATGTCTTTACGTATCTGTGTGTCTACGTTTGTGTGTTTGTGTGTGTGAGTGCATGTACGCGTGCGTGTATGTGTGTGTGTGTGTGTGTGTGTGTGTGTGTGTGTGTGTGTGTGTGTGTGTGTGTGTGTGTGTTTGCAAATGTGTTAGGGTAGGTACAGGTGTACAGGAGAGTCCAAGTGCGACAACCGATTTCAACCAGTGTCATAATGTTTATCGTTTGAAAATGTTTTCTCTTGTTCCATTTATTATCTCTTTGTTCGCGCTCACGCGCATATATGCGTTCGTGAGTTTGCGCGTGCGTATGAGTGTATGTGTGTGTGTGTGTTGTCGTCTATATGTGTCATTTAGTTATTGTGTGTTGCTATTAGGGTGAGCAGTAGTGATGCGCAGAAAAATAAGGCCTTATTTTTTCAAGGCCTTATTTTTTTACGGGCTTATTTTCCTTAAGGCCTTATTGAAAATAAGGCCTTATTTTATTAAGGTCTTAAAATAAATAAGGCCTTATTTCTTTACGCCCTCATTTTTATATTTAGTCAAGTTTTGACTAAATATTTTAACGTAGAGGGGGGAATCGAGACGAGGGTCGTGGTGTATGTGTGTGTGTGTGTGTCTGTCTGTCTGTCTGTGTGTGTGTGTAGAGCGATTCAGACCAAACTACTGGACCGATCTTTATGAAATTTTACATGAGAGTTCCTGGGATTGATATCCCCGAACGTTTTTTTCATTTTTTTGATAAATGTCTTTGATGACGTCATATCCGGCTTTTCGTGAAAGTTGAGGCGGCACTGTCACGCCCTCATTTTTCAACCAAATTGGTTGAAATTTTGGTCAAGTACTCTTCGACGAAGCCCGGACTTCGGTATTGCATTTCAGCTTGGTGGCTTAAAAATTAATTAATGACTTTGGTCATTAAAAATCGGAAAATTGTAAAAAAAAATAAAAATTTATAAAACGATCCAAATTTACGTTTATCTTATTCTCCATCATTTGCTGATTCCAAAAACATATAAATATGTTATATTCAGATTAAAAACAAGCTCTGAAAATTAAATATATAAAAATTATTATCAAAATTAAATTGTCCAAATCAATTTAAAAACACTTTCATCTTATTCCTTGTCGGTTCCTGATTCCAAAAACATATAGATATGATATGTTTGGATTAAAAACACGCTCAGAAAGTTAAAACAAAGAGAGGTACAGAAAAGCGTGCTATCCTTCTTAGCGCAACTACTACCCCGCTCTTCTTGTCAATTTCACTGCCTTTGCCATGAGCGGTGGACTGACGATGCTACGAGTATACGGTCTTGCTGAAAAATGGCAGCTACTTGACTAAATATTGTATTTTCGCCTTACGCGAATTGTTTATGACTACAGAGATTTTAAGGCCTCATTTTCAAAATAAGGTCTTATTTCTCGAAAATAAGGGCTTAATTATTTCCCAAAATAAGGCCTTATTTTGAAAATAAGGGCTTATTTTTTTAAGGCCTTATTTTGGGGATTTTTGACCCTTTGTGCCAAGGATATGTTCCGACAGGCTGTCTCACATGTGTGCGTTCCACCATCAACACGGCTTACCCGCCAGGTGTCGCTCCGCGCAGCGTGTGGCGCTCTGTGCTCTCTGTCTGTAGAACTCCATCACGCCGTCCACGTGACGTAAGAACCCGTCATGCCCCCAGTGACGTAACAGTTGCACCAGCATGCCCTGCAAGCAGTCATGTCAGACACTGATATCTTTGTCTGACATACTTGACTGAACTATTGTCTCGAGCTTACACTGAACACTTGAAGAGAATGCAAATACAAAGAAGAGGTTTACATCAACACACTAAGATAACATATAGTGAAATAACTATCTTAAACTTGGGTTTGGGAAAAAACGTCTTTCCTAGTGACAAAATAAGAAGTCGCGTGAAGCGATATAAAAACATTTAGTCAAGCTGTCGGCATCAAAGTAACAGATTAACACCAAAAAAACAGTCATCGCCGAGAATATATTAAGATATAGTCTCGACTAACCACAACCAAAGACCGAGACGGGTCAAGCTTGTCTCCGCGTAGCGTGTTAACGCAGTACTTACTTAACCTAATTCATGTAATTCTGAGCACATTTTTGGCTCACGTAAGTGTAGCCTACGTGATGCTAACTTTTGTCTGTCTGTGCGTATGTATGTATGTGGTAGAAACTCTAACATTTTAAGACGTCACATTACATTGACGTCACATTATGACGTAAGAGGGTTTGACGTCACGCGAAGTAATTACTGAAAGTCTCGGTCATTGTTTTTTTGAGCGGGCCGAGACTAGTTGGCAGTCGTGTCCCTGTAAGTAGGCTACATGCAGACAGACAGATCTAGATCTAGTGTCTCGCTTTCTTGCACAGTTTCACCTATGCTCTTTCTGTCTGTGTGTGTGTGTGTGACGGAGTGATTGAGTTTGTGTTACTGTTTGTCGATTTCTTACGTGAGCCTTGAAGGCTTCGCCTCTTGTTAGAGTAAACATGACATCTGTATATATTTTTAAATTCAGGAGAAATTGAGGAATACGATGCAATCAAATTCAAATCTGTAAGTGAAAATTCGATTTTAATAACTTTAATGAGCAAACAAATTAACTAATTTGTATGCTGCCAAGCTGAAATTCCATCCCATAGTCCAGACTTCGTCAAAAATTGTTTGACCAAAATTTCAATTTGATTGAAAAATGAGGGCGTGACAGTGCTGCCTCAATTTTCTCAACAATCCGGATATGACGTCATCAAAGACATTTATCGAAACAATTAAAAAAAAACATCTGGGGATATCATACCCAGAAACTCTCATGTGAAACTTCATGAAGATCGGTCCAGGAGTTGTCTCTGAATCATTCTACACACACACACACACACACACACACACACACACACACACACACACACACACACACACACACACACACACACACACACATAAATGACCACCCTCGTCTCGATTCCCCGTTTATGTAAAAACATTTAGTCAAAACATGACTAAATGTCAAAACACAAACACACACGCCCACACACATACACACACGCACGCACGTACACATACGCTTGTAGCACGCAGACGCACACAACATAAACAGAAGCACACAAACACATACACACACACCAACGCACACACACACACACGCTTGATCGCACGCACGCATACACAACACACACAAGCGCACACACAAACCCACACACCTACGCACACACACGCGCGCGCGCACGCATACACAACACGGCCAAGCGCGCACACACTCACAAACACACACACAAACATGCTAGAACGCACGCACGCACACACAAACACACACACACACACCTGTGACAGACCGCTTGCTGTCAGGGAACCCACATCTTTCTGTAACCTCATCTTGCACAGCAGTGGTGCCGGACCACTGACCATCGCTACACGAAGTCTGCAACAGTCACAACACATAGTCAACAACAGTCACAACACACAGTCCCCAACAGTTACAACACACAGTCTGCAAAAGTAAAAACATACAGTCTACACCAGTCATAATACGCAGTCAGCAACAGTCACAACACACAGTCTACAACAGTCATAACACACAGTCAGCAAAAGTCACAACACACAGTCCTCAACAGTTACAACACACAGTCACAACACACAGTCTGCAACAGTCACAACACATAGTCCTCAACAGTCACAACACACAGTCACAACACAATGTCACAACACACAGTCACAACACACAGTCACAACACATAGTCCTCAACAGTCACAACACACAGTCACAACACAATGTCACAACACACAGCCTGCAACAGCAACAACACACAGTAAACAACAGTCACAACACAGTCCTCAACAGTTACAACATACAGTCACAACACACAGCCTGCAACAGTCACAACACACAGTCCTCAACATTTACAACACACAGTCACAACACACAACCTGCAACAGTCACAACACACAGTCAACAACAGTCACAACACACAGCCTGCAACAGTCACAACACACAGTCAACAACAGTCACAACATACAGTCAACAACAGTCACAGCACACAGTCCTCAACAGTCATAACACACAGTCAGCAAAAGTCACAACACACAGTCCTCAACAGTTACAACACACAGTCACAACACACAGTCTGCAACAGTTACAACACACAGTCCTCAACAGTTACAACACACAGTCACAACACACAGTCTGCAACAGTCCCAACACATAGTCCTCAACAGTCACAACACACAGTCACAACACACAGTCACAAAACACAGTCACAACACACAGCCTGCAACAGCCACAACACACAGTCAACAACAGTCACAACACACAGTCCTCAACAGTTACAACATACAGTCACAACACACAGCCTGCAACAGTCACAACACACAGTCCTCAACAGTTACAACACACAGTCACAACACACAACCTGCAACAGTCACAACACACAGTCACAACACACAGCCTGCAACAGTCACAACACACAGTCACAACATACAGTCAACAACAGTCACAACATACAGTCAACAACAGTCACAACACACAGCCTGCAACAGTCACAACACACAGCCTGCAACAGTCACAACACACAGTCAACAGCAGTCACAACACACATTCCTCAACAGTAACAACACACAGTCACAACACAGCCTGCAACAGTCACAACACCAGTTACAACACACAGTCCTCAACTGTTACAACACACAGTCACAACACACAGCCTGCAACAGTCACAACATACAGTCTGCACCAGTCACAACATGCAGTCCTCAACAGTTATAACACACAGTCACATCACACAGTCTGCAACAGTCACAACACAGTCAAATCACACACTCTGCAACAGTCACAATACACAGTCTGCAACTATCACAACACACAGTCAACAACAGTCACAACACACAGTCCTCAACAGTTACAATATACAGTCACAACACACAGCCTGCAACAGTCACAACACACAGTCCTCAACATTTACAACACACAGTCACAACACACAACCTGCAACAGTCACAACACACAGTCAACAACAGTCACAACACACAGCCTGCAAGATTCACAACACACAGTCAACAACAGTCACAACATACAGTCAACAACAGTCATAACATACAGTTAACAACAGTCACAACACACAGTCCTCAACAGTCATAATACACAGTCAGCAAAAGTCACAACACACAGTCCTCAACAGTTAAAACACACAGTCACAACACACAGTCTGCAACAGTCACAACACATAGTCCTCAACAGTCACAACACACAGTCACAACACACAGCCTGCAACAGCCACAACACACAGTCAACAACAGTAACAACACAGTCCTCAACAGTTACAACATACAGTCACAACACACAGCCTGCAACAGTCACAACACACAGTCCTCAACAGTTACAACAGACAGTCACAACACTCAACCTGCAGCACTCACAACACACAGTCAACAACAGTCACAACACACAGCCTGCAACAGTCACAACACACAGTCAACAACAGTCACAACACACAGTCTGCAACAGTCACAACACATAGTCCTCAACAGTCACAACACACAGCCTGCAACAGTCACAACACACAGTCAACAACAGTCACAACACACATTCCTCAACAGTTTCAACACACAGTCACAACACAGCCTGCAACAGTCACAACACACAGTCAACACCAGTCACAACACACAGTCTTCAACTGTTACAACACACAGCCTGCAACAGTCACAACATACAGTCTGCAACAGTCACAACATGCAGTCCTCAACAGTTATAACACACAGTCACATCACACAGTCTGCAACAGTCACAACACAGTCAAATCACACACTCTGCAACAGTCACAATACACAGTCTGCAACTATCACAACAACAGTCACAACACACAGTCCTCAACAGTTACAACATACAGTCACAACACACAGCCTGCAACAGTCACAACACACAGTCCTCAACATTTACAACACACAGTCACAACAAACAACCTGCAACAGTCACAACACACAGTCAACAACAGTCACAACACACAGCCTGCAACAGTCACAACACACAGTCAACAACAGTCACAACATACAGTCAACAACAGTCACAGCACACAGTCCTCAACAGTCATAACACACAGTCAGCAAAAGTCACAACACACACTCCTCAACAGTTACAACACACAGTCACAACACACAGTCTGCAACAGTCACAACATATAGACCTCAACAGTCACAACACACAGTCACAACACACAGTCACAACACATAGTCACAACACACAGCCTGCAACAGTCACAACACACAGTCCTCAACAGTTACAACACACAGTCACAACACACAGCCTGCAACAGTCACAACACACAGTCCTCAACAGTTACAACACACAGTCACAACACACAACCTGCAACAGTCACAACACACAGTCACAACACACAGCCTGCAACAGTCACAACACACAGTCACAACATACAGTCAACAACAGTCACAACATACAGTCAACAACAGTCACAACACACAGTCCTCAACAGTCACAACACACAGCCTGCAACAGTCACAACACACAGTCAACAACAGTCACAACACACATTCCTCAACAGTTACAACACACAGTCACAACACAGCCTGCAACAGTCACAACACACAGTCAACACCTGTCACAACACACAGTCCTCAACTGTTACAACACACAGTCACAACACACAGCCTGCAACAGTCACAACATACAGTCTGCACCAGTCACAACATGCAGTCCTCAACAGTTATAACACACAGTCACATCACACAGTCTGCAACAGTCACAACACAGTCAAATCACACACTCTGCAACAGTCACAATACACAGTCTGCAACTATCACAACACACAGTCAACAACAGTCACAACACACAGTCCTCAACAGTTACAATATACAGTCACAACACACAGCCTGCAACAGTCACAACACACAGTCCTCAACATTTACAACACACAGTCACAACACACAACCTGCAACAGTCACAACACACAGTCAACAACAGTCACAACACACAGCCTGCAAGATTCACAACACACAGTCAACAACAGTCACAACATACAGTCAACAACAGTCATAACATACAGTTAACAACAGTCACAACACACAGTCCTCAACAGTCATAATACACAGTCAGCAAAAGTCACAACACACAGTCCTCAACAGTTAAAACACACAGTCACAACACACAGTCTGCAACAGTCACAACACATAGTCCTCAACAGTCACAACACACAGTCACAACACACAGCCTGCAACAGCCACAACACACATTCAACAACATTCACAACACACAGTCCTCAACAGTTACAACATACAGTCACAACACACAGCCTGCAACAGTCACAACACACAGTCCTCAACAGTTACAACAGACAGTCACAACACTCAACCTGCAGCACTCACAACACACAGTCAACAACAGTCACAACACACAGCCTGCAACAGTCACAACACACAGTCAACAACAGTCACAACATACAGTCAACAACAGTCACAACACACAGTCCTCAACAGTCACAACACACAGCCTGCAACAGTCACAACACACAGTCAACAACAGTCACAACACACATTCCTCAACAGTTTCAACACACAGTCACAACACAGCCTGCAACAGTCACAACACACAGTCAACACCAGTCACAACACACAGTCTTCAACTGTTACAACACACAGCCTGCAACAGTCACAACATACAGTCTGCAACAGTCACAACATGCAGTCCTCAACAGTTATAACACACAGTCACATCACACAGTCTGCAACAGTCACAACACAGTCAAATCACACACTCTGCAACAGTCACAATACACAGTCTGCAACTATCACAACACACAGTCAACAAAAGTCACAACACACAGTCCTCAACAGTTACAACATACAGTCACAACACACAGCCTGCAACAGTCACAACACACAGTCCTCAACATTTACAACACACAGTCACAACACACAACCTGCAACAGTCACAACACACAGTCAACAACAGTCACAACACACAGCCTGCAACAGTCACAACACACAGTCAACAACAGTCACAACATACAGTCAACAACAGTCACAACATACAGTTAACAACAGTCACAACACACAGTCCTCAACAGTCACAACACACAGCCTGCAACAGTCGCAACACACAGTCAACAACAATCACAACAACAGTTACAACACACAGTCACAACACAACCTGCAGCAGTCACAACACACAGTCAACACCAGTCACAACACACAGTCCTCAACTGTTACAACACATAGTCACAACACACAGCCTGCAACAGTCACAACATACAGTCTGCAACAGTCACAACATGCAGTCCTCAACAGTTATAACACACAGTCACATCACACAGTCTGCAACAGTCACAACACAGTCAAATCACACACTCTGCAACAGTCACAATACACAGTCTGCAACTATCACAACATACCAACTGCAACAGTCACAACACATAGTCATAACACAGGGTCACAACACACAGTCTGCAACGGTCACGTCATACTGGGTGCAACAGTCACAACACACAGTCTGCAGCAGTCACAACACACAGACTGCAGCAGTCACAACATACTGTGTGCAACAGTCACAACACACAGCCTGCAGCAGTCACAACACACAGTACGCAACAGTCACAACATACTGTGTGCAACAGTCACGACACATAGTCTGCAACAGTCACAACATATTGTGTGCAACAGTCACAACACACAGTCTGCAACAGTCACAACACACAGTCTGAAACCGTCACAACATACTGTGTGCAACAGTCACAATATACTGTGTGCAACAGTCACAACATACTGTCTGCAACAGCCACAACACACAGTCTGCAACTGTCACAACATAATGTGTGCAACAGTCACAACATACAGTCTGCAACAGTCACAACACACAGTCTACAACAGTCACAACATACTGTCTGCAACAGCCACAACACACAGTCTGCAGCAGTCACAACATACAGTTTGCAACAGTCACAACATACAGTCTGCAACAGTCACAACACACAGCCTGCAAGAGTCACAACACACAGTCTGCAACAGTCACAACATACAGTCTGCAACAGTCACAACACACAGACACAACACACAGTCTGCAACAGTCACAACACACAGCCACAACATATTCAGTCACATCACACAGTCTGCAACAGTCACAACATACTGTGTGCAACAGTCACAACATACTGTGTGCAACAGTCACAACATACTGTGTGCAACAGTCACAACATACTGTGTGCAACAGTCACAACACACTGTGTGCAACAGTCACAACACACAGTCTGCAACAGTCACAACATACTGTGTGCAACAGTCACAACACACAATCTGCAACAGTCACAACATAATGTGTGCAACAGTCACAACATACAGTCACATCACACAGTCTGCATCAGTTACAACTTACTGTGTGCAACAGTCACAACATACTGTGTGCAACAGTCACAACATACTGTGTGCAACAGTCACAACACACTGTGTGCAACAGTCACAACACACAATCTGCAACAGTCACACAAAGCTTTTATCACACAAAAATTGCTATATATATGACAGCTAAGACCGTATTTGTTACATTTTAGCAGTGTTGACTGTTGACCCCGAGTTTCTACAGCAAACAAAACATAATAGCAACATCTCAAAGTATGTGGGAGTCCCCTGATATGGACCACCTTCAACAAATGGAAGAAAATAAAAGCTAAAGGCTATTTTCATTATTTCACTAAGAAGCTTGCTGGAAATAACCTATAACAAGCCCTCGAGATTTAAAAAAAAATATAATAAAAAGTCTTCTTTTTGTGGAAGTTGATAATTTCACTTATTTTTACTCTGTTTTTGATAAGCTTCTTTAGTTTCCTGGTGTGCTTCAAATAATGCTCTCATCAAACCGAAACAGATAAATCTAAAGCATATTTTGATTAATCTGACTTGTACACTAAGTTGCATCATGTTATTTTGAAGTATAGGGGGCTTTTTACAGTGATTCGTGAAGGCCGCTTAACTGGTCCATATGCTCCTAATATGGACCATTTGTGATTTTGTCTGTATTTAATTTTTACTGGCACAAAGCTATTTTACTCTAATTAGGCCTAACTGTTAACCTAAGAGAGAAGGACTACCAAACACAAAATTAAACTTATTTGCAAGAAAACAAGCTAGTTATCAGCATGAAACAAAAAGTGGTCCATATTAGGAGCCCTTCCCCTACACATGGTTCCAAAGTGCCATAGACGTTACAAAACAGTGCCACGTCAGTGACGCACTTTGTGCACAACAAAATGGAGACAAACAAACACAAATCACATAGTTGGACTCCTCCATTTAAAAGCTAAGAAAACTCAAAAAAAAAAAATAAATAAACCAATCCGTTCATCGCCACAAAAACATTTTCTACCCAAAACGTCACTGACATGGCACCATTTTGGGGTGGAAAATGTTTTGCTTATATCTCAAAAAGTATTATCAACTGATATTTGAAAAACGCTTAGCTACTTCAGTTGCTTTTTTCCGCAGTCTAAAAAAAATGTCGTGCACACTGTCACAAAAAGACCTCATGACAATTAGTTACACGCAAAACGAAAGAGACTTTGACGTCATTTACTTTTGTTCGGACTTTGCCGTCTGTTCCTAGCTTACAAGTCAGTGCAGACTTGACGTGAGTACCCAAAACGTCTTTGTTCTCTGTTCGCATTGCAGCTGTGAAATAATCTGTCTTGTGTCTCAGTCGTGTAGGTACAAAGTTTGCTTCTGCAGTCGTTGTGTTCGTGTTGATGACGGCTTCGTTAGACAAATCAGCAAATCTGTCGTGTGGGAGACATTTCTGTACAAAACACCGAACCCAACAGGAGGCATTGATGCGTTTGCAATTTTCTGAAGAAATAAACTGCATGTGGTTAATTTCATCCGTTTAATGCTTGTCGAAACGAGCCATAAGGCTTTAAAATAAAAGATTCCACGCATTGCTTGGCAATCTGATCACAAATGAAGTCGCAGTTTGTAGGTTGAATCTATGAATCGGCACGACCTGAGATAGATCTGCATCTCTGGTACGACCTTCCAGATTATCAACAGCGGGTTCATGGTCGGAATTAAGAGGTCAAATTTGTGTGGCTCCCAATCATTTCATAAAAGATTTCCTTTTTCTTGTTTCTGCGGCTGCGCAAGTTATTTGCCTAGGTCATGGCTGAACTTTAGGCCTACGGAGCAATATCGCTGGATATTTTCTCACTAGAATAAGTTGAACAGAGACAAAGAAGGAAAGTCATGCTATATATTATATGGTACTAGATGAATACCCGGCTTTGCCGGGTGGATCGTGAGACAGAGTATGCAGCGTGGCCGTTCGCCGGCTTAGAGCACGTGTTGAAAATTTTCATCGACCAGTTTGAATGACTCGCAAGAGAGTACAATGCGGTGGTGGTTGGTAAGCCATGTTTGTTGCTGAAAGAGAAAAGGGCACAGTGTTGAAAGTGATTTGATCTTTTTTAAGACAGACACAGAAACACCGGCAAAGCTCCTGACTATTAATGTTGCAATCGAAAATTTTAGTAATAAATTTTCATTTGATTAATATACTTACCCAACTCACATATAGCAATTTACTTCAGTCTAGTGCTAGGACGCTGCATCGCGTCACCTTGGTAACAAGGGGAGGCAACCCTAAAAAGAGAGCTACCTTGACCCTATAACAGGACAAAGTCACGTGACTTTCCGACCTTGCCGCCATCTTTGAATCATTCGCCCGAAAGCGTATCCA
The DNA here is from genome assembly GCF_037325665.1 of Littorina saxatilis. NCBI lineage: Eukaryota > Metazoa > Mollusca > Gastropoda > Littorinimorpha > Littorinidae > Littorina > Littorina saxatilis. Next base: position 9,579,886 of record NC_090249.1, on the reverse strand, counting down.
AAAACTACCCTCTTTTTTTAGAACAACCCACTAGCGGGGAAGGAGGGAGGGTATTAACTATGTGAGTTGGGTAAGTATATTAATCAAATGAAAATTTATTACTAAAATTTTCGATTAAATTACATATCTTATCCCAACTCACATATAGCAGATTGCTAATGAAGGCGGTGGGATGCTCAAACTATGAGCTAGGCAATAATTTGCCCCGCAACTACCGTTGCCGAAAGCGCAATAGAACCATACTGCGCGCCCTGTAAAAGTAACACAGGTAAAGGTTGATAGAGAGCTCCTACGATCTCCGACAGGCGGAGTCAAGGACTTCAGAATATCCTACCGATTCTAACGCCAAAGTAGATATGACCCTATCTACCATTGTGTCCAGAGATGATAAGAGTAGTTTTACTTATGACCCTAAACCACCTGTAAAAACAGGATGGAGCAGTGATACAACTGGTCAGATTCATAACAAAGGATCGCCTATGGTGAGAATCTTATAAAGAGGAAAACTATACAACCATCAGAGATGCATGCATGGCTATCCCCACTGTTGAAGCCTAACTAAGAAGTCTGGCCAGAAACAGAGTGAGGTAGGGAGCCTCTATTGAAACCGACATATCCCCAAAAGCCAAAGAGTGTGTGAATCTCGCTACCTCTGCACGCTGCGGCTAGAAGTAAAACGGAGAACGTTTCACATAATGTTTATGAAGATTGGCAGAATGCAACAGTTCAGAACCTGTGGAGCATAGACACTCCGATACCAAAAGGCTCAGACTTGTTCTGCTGCGATCTTTTGTATTGAACCCTATCCGGTATAACGGTCTCCCTGTGAAAGGAGACCTGCCATCTTACAATGCGAGCTAAACAAGTCACACTGACAAGATTAGGGAGAAGCATAGCCTGATTCACATAAGGCCTAGAAGTAGGCCCATGTTCTATCCACACCGTCTGGACAGAGCCCAAAGAATTGTCCAAGATACAAAAACACCCCCCCCCCCCCCCCCTTTCTTTCCCTTAATTACTGCCTTATCTCAAAAGGCGAAAGAGTGAGGAGGAAGGACCCGTTTGCGAGAATGTGACATAATGCCACTGATCTTTCAAAGAAAGGCAGAAGTTCTGAGAGGAAATCAAGCACCAGAGAAGACAACTGTTGTCCTCAATAGCTAAGGGAGTGGTAACAGTGAGAGCCAAATCCCCATCTCCCTACACACTGGCTTGAAATAAAGAGGGCGAACTTCTGTTAACCGGAAATGAAGCCCTCGCAGGAGCGAAATACTGCTGAATATGAGTGTGAGTAAACGGCTGTACGATAGCTGAAGCCATAAGGCCGCAGCTTGAAACTTAGAAAGAATGCCTGACAGGCCCATATACCAAAAACGGTCACAAATCCCGGTAGTAACCGAGACCGATGCCGCTTAACCTCGGTGGTAGGAACGAGACCGTGTTGCGGCCTTTTGCTGAGCAACGATAAAGACTATGCCTAGGCTGCAAAGATGAGGGTAATCTTTCCCTTCTGCAAAATCAGGAGTGAAAAGCCAGGAGTATTGAAAACCTGATTGCGTGCGAGTACTAAGTTAGCCCAGCCCGCAATTGGGAAAGACACGTGAGTGTATCAGTAACTTGATCCGCTCTCAAACTATGCTCCTATCGCTCCCCGAGCCAAGAGAGGGGTGCGTGAGCGTCTTTTAAAATTTCAGTTTCCCGATGACCGTAACGCTAGAGGCCTTACATGAAGTTAGTTCAGAAGCCGTGAGAAAAAACCTCAAGGTAAAAGAACCAGCCTAGGGAAAGATAAGGCCTCTACAACCAAGGTTTCTGTAACTAGTCAGTAACGCAAGTGCTAGAAACCGAAAGTTGGGTCACCGCTGAGGGAAAGGTAAGATGTAACCTCCCTCTGCCCTTAGAGCAAAATTGGCTCGGGCTAACTTGCCGCTTAAAAACGCGTGCAGAAAGACCTGATAAATTATCCCAAGCTGAATACCTGCAGCGGAATACCATGATTCAGCCCCCAGATAAAACGAGGAATAGGCGCGGTAAAGCCTGAAGCCTGTACCATCATACTGTGACAAGTGTGACGTCACTTCAAATGGCTTAGCCGAGACGGCTAAAGAATGCAACAGGGCGAACAAATGCGTACTATTCTGCGATGTGGGAGAAAAAACTCCTAGCGCATTGCAAATTCAAGAAAAATCCAGGGGCCGCCGCGTGAAGGCTACAAAAAGAGTGTAGCCTTTTCAACTCGCGGGAGAAAGCCCTGAGAGGCGTAACGCCAAAGTTGAATCACTGAACCTCAAGGAACTGTGATTCTAATTATTACTGGCAAAAACATAAAAGTTCACTGTCTTTTGCATATGGGAAAAAAACAAACCCAATGCTAAAAACTTCTGTGCCAAACCTAAGTTTAGCCACAAGATGGTGTCCATAGTTCTTTCCGTAACCTCTTAAAATGAAAACGCTGAAACTAAGGACTTTCTGCAAGTCCTTTGTGTTGCGCAGTGAAAGTCAATAACAGAAGCCACTACCATAAGAGGTAGGCTTCACCGGAAAAGTTCCGTCTGAGAGGTTACGGACAGTGACTCAGAGGCCCTAAAGACTTCCGAGTCAGAAAGTGACCAGCAAGTATGGACATATTCTGGCGAGCTGTCGAAAAACCAAAGCTTATGACTCTTATGAGAAAGCGGGCGATTCCGTAAACCATAAAAGCTGAGCATGCCTTAATGGCTTGACTTGCTTCCACTGCTAAGGCGAAAAAATAGTGGCCTTAGCAGCTTCATCCGAGAGGGCGGAGAAGAAGAGGTATGCAGCTTCACCGTAGATGGGCGTACATACCGCAAAGTCCTCCTAAGCCAGAGGGACTAACCCTATATGTGTGCTTGCTTAGCTTCCATATCCTGCCTAAAGTGAGGTAGCATGTGGCAAGCTGAAGCAGTTCCCGGAATCTTGCCAGAATATTGGGAGTAACACAACGTAGCGTAGACGTGCGAACACTCCCCTGGCGAAAAACAAAAAGTGAAAAGTGCCGGAGTAAATCCGCCTCTTACTTGTACCTAGAGCCAAGCGAAGGCTGACCAAGCAAGCAAACCGTCCCAAAGGTGCTTTATCTTGAATCCTAGCCAAAGAAGAACCTGTGCGCGTGCACAGAATGTGCAAATTTAAGAGAAGCGCTGGGAGGCTCAGCTGCTCAGCAGATTTTAGCCAAAGTGGCTAGCGGCGTCATAATATCCGTCTCCCCCGCGTCACAACGAAACTCAAAGTTTGACGAGAGCAGAGGGGATGGAGCACGAGAGAGATCTTCGCGAAGTTTCCGAAAGAGAGGATAACTCGACAAGATCATGTGCTTATTCCCTCAGAGACAAAAGAGAGGCTCAGTATAAAGAACAGCTCTGTTCTACCGCAGCCGTCTCCCTAAGTGTAACCAGCTCCGTTGTATACAGAAGCGCAGCACGCAGGAGGACAAGTGTCAAAGAGGTAATGAAAATGGCTGTTGAAGCGAACCTCTGTCAGATAACCCGAGAGAGAGGAGTGGAATGCTTCACAAGAGCAAACCACAGAAAGACTAAGCCCAAAAACCGTACTGTAAGCTGCCAAAAGAGGCACTGTGACAGTCGGTGAGTTGACCTTGCCGTAGGTTAAGCTCAGAATCATTGCCATAAAAGAGGCAACAGAGGGAGAAATACGGATCCAAAAGGAACGCGATTTTCCCGAACTGAGCGAAAGTCAACCAAAGCTGAAGGTGTTGGTAAGGCCAAGTTGCATAAGCAACCGCAGCTTACTCAATGTGAGCGAAACTACTTCCGTTGCCTATGCTAAAGCATGGGTAAACTCGGATAGTAGCCGAAAACCGGTGTCTTCTCCCTGAACGGAAGCACCGTAATCAAATCCTTAGCCCTGCACATTCGTGCATGCCGGAATCACGCTACCACACTGACTACTATAGTCTGGTGAAGCTTTCCGGAAAATACGTCCTTAACCGGACGGAAAGAAGGTGAGGCAGACAAACCTGCCGGCGTTGCCACACCTTCTTCAAAGTTCTACGAAGGCGACTCACGGAAACGGAAGTGCTGCCTCTCGTCTTTCGTAGAACCAAAATCCCCCAAGGCGGAAGGAGGTTGAGCACACAAGCCTGACGGCGTTGCCACACCCTCCTCAAAGTACCTTGAAGCGACTTCCGCTGCCAAGCTCAGAGCTAGCGGAAGCTGCAATGGAAACACGGAAGCCGGTGTCTTCATCATCGAAATGAGCGGAAGTGCGCTACCAAACTCCGAACAGTCCTCCTGCACTTCCGTGCCATCCGGAAGTCCACTACCGCCCAGGCAATGATAGCCAGGCGAAGAGACGACCGGAAGGGAAAACACCCGAGGGAATTTATACCCAAGCAGTGTATCCCTGAGGACTGCTTCCTGCCCACCGGGCGGAAGCGGGGAAGGCTGTGCCGATCTGTCCTCGTACCCAGGTACGGAGGGTGCCAACGACAGCCTATCCCGCGTATCTGGACTTTCCCCCCGAACCTGCCGCCCACGCATTCGAGACGGCCCAGTAAGGGGAGAAAAGCTTTCACTCACCGCCCCGCAACTCGGAGCGGCTACGTGACCCAGTATACGCCCTTCGCGTTGGCCGGAGAACCCAGCTACTAGCAAAGGATAAATACCTTGAGCGTCATCAGGCCGACACGCAGACGAAGCCTGGGTACGCAGCAGCGCATCTCCATCACCGTCATCAAAGCCCGCATGAACATCGGCCGTCGTCACAGTCGCCGAGGGAGGAACACGCACCCTGCCAAGGCGACGTGCATCCGAGACACCCGAAGGCAAAGACAAAAGCTCTGCTATGGTGGACGTAAGATCCGCTGAAAGTGAAGAAATCTGTGCGCTCAGAGAGCGAAGAATAGCAGTAACATCTTGCTTATCGCTAACAACGCTAGAACCCGCGGACACATCCGGCAAAGCCTGAGCAGGCAGTTTAGGCATAGATGGAGATTTTGGCAAATCAATAGTAACGTCAAACGAATGTTTTGATGAAGGGTCTAACACCTTAACCACCGCATGACTAGAAGGAACTTTAGACTTGCGCACTGGCTTTTGACAGGAGAAGGCTCCGCAGCTGACTTAGAAACTTTCTTTTTACCGCTCTCCGACATGGCGGATGAACAAGTAAACAACAACAAAAATTTCTAAACCTGGCAAAACCTAAGTCAAACAACAACGAAAATAGCAAAAAAGCTCACCCCAAACACACAAAGGAGCAGAGGAACGTGCACGGGAAACCAAGGTGAAGTCAACTCAAAGTAAGAGTCTGACAAACGGCTGAAAAGCCTGAGCGAAATGCAAACACGTCCATACCCACGGATCGCTGAGGAAAGAATGATTCAAAGATGGCGGCAAGGTCGGAAAGTCACGTGACTTTGTCCTGTTATAGGGTCAAGGTAGCTCTTTTTTTAGGGTTGCCTCCCCTTGTTACCAAGGTGACGCGATGCAGCGTCCTAGCACTAGACTGAAGTAAATTGCTATATGTGAGTTGGGATAAGATATGTAATTTAATGAATATTTACGATGGGAGGGGTAGTATTAGTAGCAATATTTTGAAGATGGGAGGGATTTTGTACACGAAATGCAATACTTAGATGTACTACCTGTGCAGAAAAGCGCTGCTTAGATTCGTTTTCGTTGTGTGGCGGAAGTGAAAGAAGTGAAGAAGTAGAGCCGAAAAAAAAAGTGTTTAGTTTCGTAATTCGTATTGCGAAACAGAGTATTCACCGCGGTTCACCGCGCCGCGCTTATAGCACGTGTTCAAAAACTTTCATCGACAAGTTGGAATGACTCGCAAGAGAGTAATAATAATAATAATAATAAAGTGTATTTATATTGCGCCTATCCCTTACAAAAAACAAAAATATTTGGCTCTAAGCGCATTACAACATGTGAAGGACTTGGTACAATCAAGTCTGACAAGTACAACAGCACAATATACAGTCGGTCTCTTAGGTAAAAGCAGCTTCAACAGTTAAACACTTCTACTAAAAGATCCTCTAACAATTTACAAACATAGTTAAAGAACATCGAGTTAATAGGAATTAAAAAAAAAGGTTCTTATAATAAAACTATCTAGCGAACGACGAAGAAGAAGAAGAATAAAACTATCAATGTCAATGTATAACAAGTCATTCAACGTAAATGGCCAAAGAACAACAATAAAACAATGGTGATAAAACAGTTATACTCAATGGCTAATAACGAGGCAGAGTTAAATAGTATCGACACAAGATTAAAACAAAACATATTTCTGGAGACGAATTAACAACAATAAAGCAATGGTGATAAAACAGTTTTACTCAATGGCTAATAGCGAGGCAGAATTAAATAGTATCGACACAAGATTTAAACTAAACATATTCCTGGAGACGCATTTAATAATTATACATGTATCAAATAATCAATGTACAAAATACAGCCCTCGCAAGCAACCCGCCCCCAGCCGGCCCACAGCGCGCTACGATGGCAAGCGACCCCTCTCCTTAATGTGGCAAATACTGAACAGTGCACACAACCAATTACTCGCATATACTCGTGTCGCTCACTCGCACACACACACAAACACACACACGGACAACATCGAATCACTCGCACAGGCTAGGGGTTGAAGTATTCCCGGAAGAGGTGTGTTTTTAGAGAGGACTTGAAGGAAGGGAGAGAGGTAGAAAGGCGGACAGACATGGGCAGAGAGTTCCAAATAGAGGGAGCTGTGTAGGTAAAGGCGCGCTTGCCGAAAGCGTTCAGTTTGACGCGTGGGACAACAAGGTGCCCTGCGTCAGCGGATCTGAGGTTGCGTGTGGGGACGTGTGGCTTTAAGAGCGAAGACAGGTAAGAAGGGGCAGAGTCTTGAAGGCTACGGTAACACAGGGTAGCTATTTTATATGTAATGCGTGCTTTGATTGGTAGCCAGTGAAGGGTCATGAGGAGAGGGGTGACATGGTCGCGCTTGCGCTTGCGCAGCACAAGACGTGCTGCATTGTTCATGATGCGCTGTAGGCGGTCTAGCTTGGCGTCTGGGAGGCCGGCTAGGAGCGAGTTGCAGTAATCCAGTCTCGACAAAATAAAAGCCGAAACCAGTGTCTTGGTTGCGTACAATGCGGTGGTGGTTGGTAAGCCATGTTGTTGCTGAAAGAGAAAAGAGCACAGTGTTGAAAGTGATTTGATCTTTTTTAAGACAGACACAGAAACACCGGCAAAGCTCCTGACTATTAATGTTGCAATGAATATTTACGATGGGAGGGGTAGTATTAGTGGCAATATTTTGAAGATGGGAGGGATTTTGTACACGAATTGCTATACTTAGATCTGAACCAACATTGAAAACTCGGCAGGTTTCAAGTAGAAGGGAAGCTACTGCTTCAGCAACCTAACGTTGTTGAATTGCGTAGATTGTTTCCCTTGGCACAGAAGCCGTATTCGCGGTTCACCGCGCCACCGCGCCGCTCCGCGCTTAGAGCACGTGTTGAAAATGTTCATCGACCAGTTTGTGCCCAGGGTCCACCTGAATACACCTACCAAATTTGAAGCAGTCGATTCACAACAAACACACAGACACCAAAACACATAGACACACAGACCGACACGCACACAAACACACACACACAAAACACACAGACACACACACACGTGAGTGCACAGACCCCGGCGCCACCAGTTTGGTAAAGGTATCGAATCGTAATACGCGCCCGTCAACATCAATGGACAGGAGGCTGGGCATCAGTGGCTGTAAAAAGAGTTACATACCTTTACACAGACCGCCTTATACCAGTTATGACTGTACACAGAACAGCATAACACAGTTCTGACTGTACACAGAACATCATAACACAGTTCTGACTGTACACAGAACAGCATAACACAGTTCTGACTGTACACATAACATCTTAACACAGTTCTGCGTTGTACACAGACCGTCATATCATGGTTCTGAGAGTACACAGATCATCATAGCACAGTTCTGAGTGTTTACAAACCATCATAACACAGTTCTAAGTGTACACAGACCGTTCTAACACAGTTCTGCGTGTAAACAGACCGTCATAATTCAGTTCTGACTGTGCACAAGACCGTCATAACACAGTTCTGAGTGATCAGAGACCGTCATAATACTGTTCTGACTGTACACAGACAGTCATAACACAGTTTCGAGTGAACAGAGACCGTCATAATACTGTTTTGACTGTACACAGACAGTCATAACACAGTTCGGACTGTACACAAGACCGTCATAACACAGTTCCGACCATCATAACACAGTTCTGACTGTACACCGACCGTCATAACACAGTTCTGAGAGTACACAGATCATCATAACACATGTAGTTCTGACTGCATGTACACCGACCGTCATAACACAGTTCTGACAGTACACAGACCGTCATATCACAGTTCTGACTCTACACAAACCATATTAACACAGTTCTGAGTGTACAGACCGTTCTAACACAGTTCTGCGTGTAAACAGACTGTCATAATTCAGTTCTGACTGTGCACAAGACCATCATAACACAGATCTGAGTGAACAGAGACCATCATAATACTGTTCTGACTGTACACAGACAGTCATAACACAGTTCTGAGTGAACAGAGACCGTCATTACACTGTTTTGACTGTACACAGACAGTCATAACACAGTTCTGACTGTACACAGACCCTCATAACACAGCTCTGACTGTACACAGACCGTCATAACACAGTTCTGACTGTGCACAGACCCTCATAACACAGCTCTGACTGTACACAGACCGTCATATCACAGTTCTGACTGTACACAGACCGTCATATCACAGTTCTGACTGTACACAGACCGTCATATCACAGGTCTTACTGTACACAGACCGTCATAACACAGGTCTTACTGTACACAGACAGTCATAACACAGTTCTGACTGTACACAGACCGTCATAACACAGGTCTTACTGTACACAGACAGTCATAACACAGTTCTGACTGTACACAGACCGTCATATCACAGGTCTTACTGTACACAGACCGTCATAACACAGGTCTTACTGTACACAGACAGTCATAACACAGTTCTGACTGTACACAGACAGTCATAACACAGTCCTGACTCTACACAGACCGTCATAACACAGGTCTTACTGTACACAGACCGTCATAACACAGGTCTTACTGTACACAGACCGTCATAACACAGGTCTTACTGTACACAGACCGTCATAACACAGGTCTTACTGTACACAGACCGTCATAACACAGGTCTTACTGTACACAGACAGTCATAACACAGGTCTTACTGTATGTACACAGACCGTCATAACACAGGTCTTACTGTACACAGACCGTCATAACACGGTTCTGACTGTACACAGACCGTCATAACACAGTTCTGACTGTACGCAGACCGTCATAACATGGTTCTGACTGTACACAGACCGTCATATCACAGGTCTTACTGTACACAGACCGTCATAACACAGGTCTTACTGTACACAGACCGTCATAACACAGGTCTTACTGTACACAGACCGTCATAACACAGGTCTTACTGTACACAGACCGTCATAACACAGGTCTTACTGTACACAGACCGTCATTACACAGGTCTTACTGTACACAGACCGTCATAACAGGTTTTACTGTACACAGACCGTCATAACACAGGTCTTACCGTACACAGACCGTCATAACACGGTTCTGACTGTACACAGACCGTCATAACACAGTTCTGACTGTACGCAGACCGTCATAACACGGTTCTTACTGTACACAGACTGTCATAACACAGGTCTTACTGTACACAGACTGCCACAGCACAGTTTGGACTGATAGCAGGGTATGTTAAAACAGTGGAATGCATGAAAGCAGGGACTTTAAAAAGGCAGTTCTCATTGTACACAGAGCGAGACTGCCACAATGGGATACAAACCAACCATCGTGTATAGTGACAAAATCGAAAATTTCTTAATAAATTTTCATTTAATTAATATACTTACCAACTCACATAAATAGCATTAACTTCAGTTTGATGCGTAAGACATTGAAGTACTAACCCTGGAAACAGGGGGAGGTAACCCCCAAATCAAAACAAAACCTTGACAACAAGGCCCTGGTAGTTACCTCCCCTCACCGGTAGCCCGCGCATGCGCGGCACATATCACCGGCAAACTCATTCCCAATGAAACACCACCTTCAACCATTAACAAAAAAACGATTGCGGGGTAGGATGGGAGGGCATTAACTATGTGAGTTGGTAAGTATATTAATTAAATGAAAATTTATTAAGAAATTTTCGATTAAATAACATATTCTTACTACAACTCACATAAATAGCAGATTGCTACATAAGGTGGCGGGAATCTCACTAAAAAAGATAAGAAACCAGCCTGCTTCAACCATAATTGGTAAGCAACTACTACCATTGCAGTGGGTACTAAAACACGCACAAAAGTAGTAAAGAAAGACGTCTAAACATGACGTCCAAACACCACTGAGGTGCCATACGAGAATTGTCTGGCAACAGAACCACCAGATAAAGGGTCCAAGCTCAGGCCCCATGAATTCTAGACAACCCAGAGGAAGAAAGAAAGCTCCCCCCCCATTTGACTGCCGCACTCATAAGCCTGTTAATGAGTGTAAAAGCCCATCTAGTCAGGGCTGCCTAGCAATAATTTGGTTCTATCCGTTGAAACGCAAGAACCAAAAGGAGCCATGCAAGACAAGTATGTCAAATACTCAAATGAGTCAAAACCTTGAGCGAGACCCAGAAGTATGTAAAACGCTACACCCTTAAGGGGAAGTGAACACTGACAAAAAGGAGTCTGAGAGCCTTCCTATAAAGAAAGGCTAGCATGTCTCAAAATCTATGGCTCTTAAAAAAGAGCTTAAAAAACAAAAAGAAATCCCAAGTTGGAATTAATTTTCAAAAGACAAAAGCTTGGACGCAGGGCCCTTACCACGCAGGGCGTAGAAAGAGAAAAGTCTTGTCAAGACCTGACGACGTTCCTCCAGAATAACGAAACATAGACTTCCTACGATAACAACAGTTCGTGGAAAGTCTTAACATCCTCCTGAACTGGAGAATGCTAAAGCCGATGCCCAGAATCTAGAACTTGCACTAATGCAGGTGCTGGAGGAAGGGCTGACTGCCCCCCCCCCCCCCTTTTATTTGCACTCATAGAAAGTTAATGATGGCAAAGAAACCACCAGAAAAAATCAACCTAGATAAATGTAAGAGGTTCACATTTACATGTGTACATGATACTGTTTAAATCTTGAGATGTATTTTCATTTATTCCAGTGGTGCAGTCACTTTGCAAAGAGAGTCCCTAAAATACAAATTTTGATTATCTCCCCTGCACTACTCCTTAGTCTAGACTTCTGTGTTGAGGATAACTCTGGTGTGACCAGTGTTCTTGTCTTCCCCTGCCCTGAAAATGCCTGTCTTGTGTAGGGATACAAACAATTTATAAGCAATAATGTACTTTTTGTATTAAAACATTTAAAGTTAATATTTTGGAACCTTCTCCTATGTTATTAATGAATAATTATAGTATTTTGAGGCACTGAAAGTAGTTGAGTGTAAGGAACTAGTTTCTTCTGGCTACAGGATAAGACAGTGCTTATCCTGCAGTTCTACAACTGTTTTCCCTCCATTTTCGGCCATTGTTCCATTCGACTCCAAGAGAGAAGCGTGGTTTAGTCAATTAGTGATGAAGGTATGTTTGTGTGCTTTTAATTTTATTCATTCTGGTAATTATGTATGAAATTGTTGTTTAGGACTGTGTTTTTAGGATTTTAATAATGTATTTGTCTAGGTTTTCTAGAAGGTTTGCATGCTTGGTAGTTTCCAGACAACAGAAAGTGGACAAAGTTATTTTGTTCACAAACTATGGTCTCTTTTATTCCTATTATGAACAGAAACATTTTCTTTGGAAGGATTGTATTGTTTGGCAAATTATGTGGTGAATTTTGAGTTTACTGAGAATTCTATGGCTGTCTGGAAGAGGAAGATTTCCCGCCATAGAGCTGTGTCTATTTTTAGACTCATAAGTAGACCGGTTTTAGCATTGCCGGGTCAAGGTTGTAAGAGTGTTTCCGGTGTAAACAAAGCAGACGACAACAGATTCAGAAAATGTTCTATTCAATCTTTGTCACTTTTTCTGGTGTGGTTTCTCCTACCTTTGAGTGGAATGCACATATGTGGTGTGTTATTCTTGTGTAATTTGTAGTTTTTCTGATGTTTGATATTATTTTATTGGAAGATTTTCTTGGTTTTGAACTTAGGTTATTTTCTTGTGGTTGTTCGTTTTGCTTCAACCTTAAGAGTTGAGTGCATGAAAGAATGGTTAAGGAATGCTTGCTGTCTAGCAATGTAGTATGTTTATTGACATTACAATGTATATTTTCAGCTGTACTGTTGTCAATTGCGGTCATGTGGCGGAGTGCATAGCTGACCAGGCTGGTGTTGCCTAAATTGCCTTGAGGTGTGTTTCAGTCTGACGTTTAGTATGATGTGCACTTTGATGGTAACATGTTTACTTTATTATTGAGTTACATGCCTCTGAACTTAGATCTGTTATTAAACCCGTTTTTATGCTGTACTTGATTGCATTTTCATGCAGTTGTGTAATTTCACTGGTGATGTGTTAGTCATCACCATTGATGATCCATTTTTCCTGTATTCTGATAAGACTACATGCTATTTGTGCATTCATTGTTTACTACTTAGATCTGTTATTAAACCCGTTTTTATGCAGTACTTGATTGCATTTTCATGCAGTTGTGTAATTTCACTGGTGATGTGTTAGTCATCACCATTGATGATCCATTTTTCCTGTATTCTGATAAGACTACATGCTATTTTTGCATTCATTGTTTCGACCATCAACATTGAACGCAGAAGAAGAAGAAGAAGCATTCATTGTTTGACACTTTCTTTGTATAATTATAATGATGGTTACTTGCTGTCATGACTTATTTGCATTGTATTATGTTACAGGTTTTTTGGTTACTGAGGTAATAAACTACTGGACTTGAATTGGTGTCTTGTGACCCTTTGGATGGATGTTTTCACATAAATAACCCCTTACACGTAAAGCCTGTTGAGACCTAAGCTAAGTGAAAAGGCCTAAAATACGCTGTCTTGGTCGTGACTGACGAAAAGAGAAAACAATCTCTTACAAACGGCTAGACCAGAAAGACAGCTCTTAACTCAAAAAAAGAGCCGTGCAAGTTCGGAAGACAAACAGATATGTCCTCCGAGGCGAGCGAGTAATAAAAACGAACCTTTGCGTCTCCCCTTGAAGAGAACAAGAAGTTCCAAACGACCACAAGTGAAACACCCTCCACGGAGTGAAGCACTAAAAGATATGGCTTGAGTAAACCACAGCACCATAGTCCAAGGGGAAACGCTAAATGTTCGCAATGAACCAGAGACAATAACTTGCCCCTTGTTCAAAGGATAGAGCAAGACAAATGTCGGAAAACATCTGGCCTTGCTAGACTCTCCCACAAAAGAGTCGAATGACTTAAAGCCGAAAACAAAGGCAACAATTTGCAGGTCGGCGAGAATGCAACCTCTCATCAAGAGATGAACCGAGATTGCTCATCAAAACCAAAGCGACTTTAATCGAAAGCGGCAAAAGTCTAACTCAATACTCACTAGCAATAAGCTATGAAATTTAATCGACAAGAAAGGAAGCAAGCATACAGTGGGAGCTAGCTGTAGTGCCGAACGTGGAACGATCAGAGCCTAAGTTTGTCAACACAGAACTGAATAGGACAAACCCTGTAGCGACCGTTAAAACATAAAGTCGCTATGTTACACCCTGGGAGGGTGTGAAGCCCGCCAGGCCTAGGAGATGACGTCAGTTCGTGACCGATCTCCTACCGAAAACAAGTGATACCTGAGAAAAAGATATCAAGCCCTCATCGGTGAGAAAAATCTCAAGAACGAGCAAACGTGTTCCTGAAGTACCCAAACTACCAGAACACTCACCCTCTAATGAACCAAGCTGTGAACCCAACATGATCCAAACGGTTAGCCAAAAGTAGGCTACTGCTGGTGCATGACCTGCTTGAGCAACTACCCAATCAAGACCGAGCGAATGACGCAGTAAAACTTCCTGCGTTAAGAGTCCAAGTCTAGCAAAGACAAGCACTCATAACTTCGTGGGTCGTGGCAGAAAGCACCAATGAATGACTATGACTATGAACTGGACCGTCGCTACCCGTAGGTAAGACAAAGTCGCCGAAACCGGCCGTCATGTTGCCCCCAAACTGACTTCAGACGCTTCTTGTCAAAACAGAGGAAGTCAAAAGAAAGTCCGAACAACCTCCTCGAGAGGACAAAAACGATGAACGCTCAAAAACCGACAGCTGTCGTGAACTAAGGAGCATCCTTAAGAAAAATCCGGAATAAATTTCGCCGCCAATCAAGAAACACCCTGAATATGGCCGAAAACCCAGAACGCGTCTGATCCGCTGAGAGACTAAAAGTCAGACGCGGGGACCTACGCAAGCAGTAATCATAGATGCCATCACGTACAAAACCTTACCATCCTAAACAGCCGCAGCAGAACAGGAAGTAAGATACACGGCATCACTGCTCCCAACAACCTGGACCCCAAAGGGTTGACATCAGAAGTTGCGGACAGGCAAGAACAAAGTGCTACGATTACCTGGAACGTCAAAAAAAAACGAACCAGAAATAGGCAAAATCCCTAGTACAAAACACCCGCAACACCTTGACAGTGTGGGCTGATGCTAATGCGTACAGTCCTTCACTCCGAAAACAGAAGTGAGAGACGGGATACCAAAACCACCAACAACCTGAAACCCAAAGGGTTGACATTGGAAGCCTACTTGGCAAAGAGTCCTTGTTCCCAGAACCATCATTGGCCGAAGCCGTAAAAGATTGTCCCCCAACGCAGGAGTGACCTGAAGCGGGGAACTCGGAAATGCAAAAGAATCAATAGAATGATTGGACTTCCCGTTCAGCTTTGGTTTACGAAGCATGAAAGACGACGTGCGAGAACAATTGCTCGGAGAAGCCAGCCATGGCTGAACAGACTCCGACGCATCCCCATGAGCAGTGAACAGAGGAAAGATGCTAACAGCACCGGAACTCAACACCTTAGCCATCTCATAGGCTACAGAGGGCGACTCCCGAAACCGGAAGTGAACGCTAGTCTCATTGTCACCCTGAAAATCGCCAAATGCGAAAGGTGGTGCCGCTAAACGAGAAGACGAAGTTGTTACCCCTTCTGCAAGAACCTCCTCTCAACTCGAAAGTTGTGTTCCGCCTCGGAAGAGTCATCACAATCCTCGTCAACATCCACATCATCAACAAAGATGTCCGATGAAGCCCGATCATGACCGGAACCATCATTGCCCCGCAACGGAACTGATGAACTCGCCGTACCGGAACCCTGAGTAACCACACCAAGGAGGACCGGCAAAGCCGAGCTGCTACCATTGCCCGGAACCAGAGGTAGCTGGCAATCCGGAAGGGAAGGCGACCGGAAACACACCTGTGCTTCGCCCGGAAGCTGACCCATCCTGTCCCCCACCGTACGCAACCGCCTGAGCGGAAGCGTAGGCAGGAAACGGAATGCCATTACCACCAACGACCGGAACCCCCGTAGGCTGTGAACCGGAAGTCGATGGTAACGATTTGAAAGTGCCAAGATCTCCCGAAAGAAACCCTGTGGCCGGAAATCCCTTTGCCGAAGCAGTTGAACCCGAGTACGAGGGACCGGACGTACCAGTTCCAGCGTCAAGGGTGGAATAACCGTCGAGACAAACAACACGCTCGTGTGCTGAGTGCCCCGAACTTCCAAAAGTCTACCCCGGAACCGGCGGACCGGAACCAGCGGTAGCTGGCAATCCGGAAGGGAAGGCGACCGGAACACACCTGTGCTTTACCCGGAAGCTGACCCAACCTGTCCCCCACCGTCCGCAACCGCCTCAGCGGAAGCGTAGGCAGGAAACGAATTGCCGTTACCACCAACGACCGGAACCCCCGTAGGCTGTGAACCGGAAGTCGATGGTAACGAAATGAAAGTGCCACGATCTCTCGGAAGAAATCCTGTGGCCGGAAATCCCTTTGCCGAAGCAGTTGAACCCGAGTACGAGGGACCGGACGTACCGGCCCCAGCGTCAAGGGTGGAATAACCGTCGAGATGAGCAGCACGCATTTGCGCCGAACACCCCGAACTTCCACGAACACGTACCTGATCGGCCGAAGCCGAAAGCTGAGGAACAGCAACGTCCGCCGACGTAATCGTAGCAGAATGAACAATCCTCGACAAAGAGGCAGCGTTGCCAACCCCTGGAGGCAAAGCTGGAATGGTGGAGTAATTAAGACACACCCCTGTCAGTTGCCAGCATCTCCCTCATTTGATCCTTGAAAGTAGAAAAAAAAGAGCAAACAATTCATCGCGCGAGACCGCCTGGGTCTCTTTCTCCTGCGGCGACAAAACGGGCAAGCTAGCAGGAGGATCAATCGAAACACGCAACGACTCCTTGCTCACCGGATCGAAAATTTCGCAAAAATAATTACAAAATACTAAAATGCAAATGGCGGCATGCACCCGTAACACCGGGCACTGCCTACACTAGGTTGAAGCAACAAAAAACTCCAGAAAACGGAGCCAAAAGTTCAACAACCGGCAGAAAAAATAATGCAAATGGCGGCACGTCACAACGCAAGTCCGCCATGTTGACGACTAGAACTCCGTCAAGACGGAGACATGTAGTAAAAAACAGAATACCAACACACAAAGGTCGGCACAGGTAAAGACAAAATAATCTGTAAAAGATAAGTCATAAGACCTAAGCTTACAACAGAACAAACTGCTCAGCAGGTAACAAAGTACCCTGCCCGACAGAGCTAACGCTAAAGACCGCCATGTTGAAACTACAACTCCGAGAACGGAGAACAAGCTTAAACATAACACGAACAAAGGCGGCGCAAGCTCAACCAAGCCTGTAAGGAGTAAGTCACTAGACTTAAGCTTAACGAAAGAACACACTGCTCAGCAGGAAAACGAAAGTCGCCTGTCTGGCAGCACTACAGTAATAGTCGCCGTGTTAAAAGTACAACTCCGTAAGACGGAGCACGAAGTACAAAGCCATTTACCAACAAATGCAAATGGCGGCACAAGCTATAACAAGAAAACGTTACAGATAAGTCACTAGACTAAGCTTGAACAACAAAATAACTGCTAGGCGGGAAAACGAAAGTCACCCGCCTGGCAGCACTACAGTAAAATCCGTGTAAACAGAACGACTCCGTAAGACGGAGCACAAAGTACGACGCCATTTACCAACAAATGCAAATGGCGGCACAAGCTATAACAAGAAAACGTTACAGATAAGTCACTAGACTAGGCTTGAACAACAAAATAACTGCTCAGCGGGAGAGACAAAACATGTCTGAGAGAGCAACAGCTCTCTCCCGCCCAAGTGAAAACCAAAACAAACTCCGAGAAACGGAGAAAGACATTTTCACAAGTGAACAGTTACCATAAACAAACGTTGTAAACAAGAAAGATCTCACCAACAGCTAGCAAGATGAACCAGGGTCAAAAGGTCGTCCTCACAGGAGACCCAAGGCTGAAAAGCCCAGCAAGTACCAACACGTCTGTACAGCACGGTGTTGAAGAAGGGAATAAGTTTGCCGGTGATATGTGCCGCGCATGCGCGGGCTACCGGTGAGGGGAGGTAACTACCAGGGCCTTGTTGTCAAGGTTTTGTTTTGATTTGGGGGTTACCTCTCCCTGTTTCCAGGGTTAGTACTTCAATGTCTTACGCATCAAACTGAAGTTAATGCTATTTATGTGAGTTGTAGTAAGAATATGTTATTTAATAGGAAACACAAGGATCGTGTTCAACATCAACGTGAGGTACGGTGTAACAACAACAATAATACTCAATCATTTCCTTGCAGAACTGTATCAATAATGCGCACACATTCCATAAAAAGGAAAACAAAACCAACAGAAACAGTACTTTAAAAGACAGCTATACAGACCCTGGAAAACTGCAGGAAGTAGTAGGCGTCGTCTTCCAGAATAATCAAGTCATGTGACCTTGCCACGTCATACACTTCCCGTCGTCGTTCCAATGACCACGTGACTCCTGTCGGGTTTCCACCGGAAGTGACGGCATAGAGTACCTTGGGTTTCTTGGAGCCCGGATGTAGGTCGCTCCATGACGCGAGGACTCTGACAAGATCCTCAGTGACCATTCCCCCTTCGTCCGCCGTGATGCCGTGAAACCTGGCAGCGTGCGGCGTCAACTGTTGAAATATACTCAGGGACTTCAACTGTAGACTCTTAGCTAGGGGTGTTATCTAGTCAACGTCAACATTAGCTAGTGGTGTTAGTACAAAGCTTCTTATTTTCCCCACACATGACGATGGTAATTTCACCAAGTAGTTAATTCTTTTTTACTTTAGTATTATTGGGGAGGGTCGTGAATGGGGTGGGTGTGTGTGAGTGTGTGTGTGTGTGTGTGAGTGTGTGTGTGTGTGTGTGTGTTGGGGGGGGGGATTTGATGATCCTTTTGGATTCATGGGTGAACAGGTACACACTCACAGTGACAAATTCTCAGTTTTTCTTCGCATCATTTCGGTAACGATCAGGATGGTGAAATTTCAATTGTTAATTGTCCTGGTCGTTGTTTGCCTGTGCCCACCACACACGCCCCAATCATATAAAATGCGGCCATGAAGCCGCCCAAGAGAGGTGGGCATGGCGAGACCAAGAACGAGCGTGTGGAGTGCTCACCATGCTGAGTGCAGAGGAGTAAGTGGCTTCCTCACACAGCGCCCAGTCCCCCTCCTCCACCAGCATCTCCAGTGCCTGTCACACACATGACACACATAACGCTCACTGTCACACACATAACGTTCACTGGCACACTCATCACACTCACTGTCCCACACATCACACACACTGTCTTACACACACATATCACACACACTGTCACACACAGCACACGATCACACACATGACACACATAACGCACACTGTCGCACACATCACACACACTGTCACACACATAACGTACACTGTCACACACATCACACACACTGTCACACACATCACACACACCACACACACATAACGTTCACTGTCACACACATCACACACACTGTCACACACATCACACACACATCACACACATCACACACACTGTCACACACATCACACACACTGTCACACACATCACACACACATCACACACACCACACACACACCACACACACTGTCACACACATCACACCCACTGTCACACACATGGCACACATAACGTACACTGTCATACACATCACACACACTGTCACACACACCACACACACATAACATTCACTGTCACACACATCACACGTACACTGTCACACACATCACACACACATAATGTACACTTTCACACACATCACACACACTGTCACACACACTGTCACACATATCACACACACACATAGCAAACACTGTCACACACATCACACACACTGTCACGCACATAATGCACTGTCACACACAAAACGCCCACACATCACACACACTGTCACACACATCACACACACACATAATGTACACTGTCACACACATCACACACACTGTCACACAAAATGCCCACACATCACACACACTGTCACACACACACATAATGTACACTGTCACACACATTACACACACACACATCACACACACTGTCACACACATCACACACACATATAATGTACACTGTCACACACACTGTCACACAAAACGCCCACACATCACACACACTGTCACACACATCACACACACACATAATGTACACTGTCACACACACATCACACACACTGTCACACACATGACACACATAATGCACAATGTCACACACATAACACACACTGTCACATACATCACACACACTGTAACACACATCACACACATAACGCACACTGTCACACACGTAACGCACACAGTCACACTCATCACACACACATAACGTACACTGTCACACACATCACACACATAACGTACACTGTCACACACATCACACACACACACTGTCACACACATCACACACACATAATGTACACTGTCACACACATCACACACACTGTCACACACATCACACACACATAACGACTACACTGTTACACACATCACACACTGTCACACACATGACACACAGAACACACACTGTCACACATATAATGCACACTGTCACACACATCACACACACTGTCACACACATCACACACACTGGCCCACACATCACACACATAACGCACACTGTCGCTCACATAACGCACACTGTCACACACATCACACACACATAACGTACACTGTCACACACATCAAACACACTGGCCCACACATCACACACATAACGCACACTGTCGCTCACATAACACACACTGTCACACACATCACACACACATAACGTACACTGTCACACACATCACACACACTGTTACACACATAACGCACACTGTCACACACATGACACACACACACACACACATAACGTAGACTGTCACACACTCTGTCACACACATAAGACACACATGACACATAACATTCACTGTCACACACATCACACACACATCACACACATAACGCACATACACTGTCACACACATCACACACACTGTCACACACACACATCACACACACACATAACGTACACTGTCACACAAATCACACATAACGCACACTGTCACACACATAATGTACACTGTCACACACTCTTGTCACACACATGACACACATAACGCACACTGCCACACACATCACACGCGCTGTCACACACATCACACACACACATAACGCACACTGCTACAGAGAGAGAGAGAGAGAGAGAGAGAGAGAGAGAGAGAGAGAGAGAGAGAGAGAGAGAGAGAGAGATCAGGGCCCGTATTCTTGAAAAGTCTGCAAAATTGTGTCCGTCAAAGTCAAACCCTCGTGTAACTTAACCGCCCGGTATTTGTTTATATCGCCCGGTAATTGTTTATTTTTCCCTGGTATTCATGTGGATCTGGTAGAAGGTCGGCAGCTACCAGTGTTTGTTATTTTTAGAATGGGAGATTCCCCATGCTTGTTCTTATCTGCGCATGCGTGTCAGTTTCAAAGTCGAGTGGTAACGCACTTGCGCTCGGAAGCGAGAGGTTGCGAGTTCGACCCTTGGTCAGGGCGTTAGCAATTTTCTCCCCCCTTTCCTAACCTAGGTGGTGGGTTCAAGTGCTAGTCTTTCAGATGAGACGAAAAACCGAGGTCCCTTCATGTACACTACATTGGGGTGTGCACGTTAAAGATCCCACGATTGACAAAAGGGTCTTTCCTGGCAAAATTGTATAGGCATAGATAAAAAATGTCCACCAAAATACCCGTGTGACTTGGAATAATAGGCCGTGAAAAGTAGGATATGCGCCGAAATGGCTGCGATCTGCTGGTCGATGTGAATGCGTGATGTATTGTGTAAAAAATTCCATCTCACACGGCATAAATAGATCCCTGCGCCTTGAGTCCGAGTCTGGAGATATGCGCGCGATATAAGACTTCATATATATCCAAACAAACTAAATGAAATAAAAACAAGGGGTGAATCTTTTTTTTTTCTAACCTCAGTTGCATGTTTGCTGCTACCGTTACTTTTTTTGCCTTCTCTCTAATTTTGTTAAAAAATAATTTTCAAGCCGGGAGCCTCCTTCTTTATTGGTCTTTATTTTTTCTCCATCAAATGTTTACATTTTTAATTTAACAAACTTTATCAATAAACTAATATCATGTTAACCAAAGATTTAAAAAACTAATTCCTGCCTAAAATTAATGTTAAAAATCAATTTTGATATTCCTTACAACGTACTCTCTTGCACATGAAGAGAATAAACAAAAATAAACAAATAACAGAGAGTAAAAAATAATATTGGCCAGATGGTGATTTGAACTCGACTCAATCGCGTATCAGGCAAATGCGATAACCGTTCGGCCACGATATCAGTTTACACATTCTCGACACTGTAATGCATTAAAGAAGACGCTTGCACGCTTTCGCAACAAAGCCGGTATGATCGAGCATCGGTTGAAATCTTTTGCAAGCAATATCTGGTATTTGTCCGCAATGCATTGTGTGACCATGAGGGACATAAACCTACTAACAAGATGTGATAGGGTGGAGTGGAAGGGGGAAAATAGGCCAGGAAGCATATATGAGACGCCAAGACAGAGGTTGCGATAACGTGACTTAATTTATTTAACGTACACCAGAAATAATGGGAGAGACGGGACTAACTCCCTACACAATAGGTAACTGAGGATACGCATAACGCCTTACGGTCTTAAACCATCGGAGCGTGACACACTGACAAGGACCGATAACTTCACAAGTTACTACAGGGGGCGCTACGCTATCTATAACGTCACACAGGATGTGACGCGCCCGCAACACAGGACACGCTATTACAAGACAAAGAACTAGGCTAGCGCGGGAAAACTGGGTCTCAACGGCGAAACAACGACACTGACGCTATAACGCCACTAGGATAAAATAGCTACATACATACGTGCACACCATAGCATCATTCATACGATCAGAACATATTATAGACAAGCAAAATTCAATATAAACAAAAGAAACAGCATCTACTTACACTACAGTTCACTCCTCAATGAAGAACTAAACACACACAGAGTTACGCCGGTCTGAATCACTCACCTCGCTGATGGTAAATCAGCTATTAAACCACAGGTCAAAGATGATACTCACAATCCAGCATAGGCTATCTGTATTTTAAAAGATGTCACACCAACACAAAGAACTGTTTCAAATAGAACACCGGTCTCAAGGCTAAAGCGCACTGACACGTCTTCACACTTCGAAATCACCGGTCAGACTGACCGAACTCGCACTGTCGGGGGTGGATGCGCACGCATCCGTTAAGGGATTAACCAATTAAAATGCAGCATCTACGCACAAAGACATACACGCATCACGGAACAACGACATACACGACACCACGGAACAAACACATACACGCATGGTCAAGGGGAATAATTGGGGTAGGGAACGAGAGAAAGGAACAACAGTACGTCAAATCGCCACACGGCTATTCACAATTGACGGTTTGAATAACGTATGAAGTGTCAGTTTAGAGGAACGATAAATTGTTTTTAAACTGAAGGTGATGCGATGGTATTTAGGACTGGACAAGGATGGAGAGATTAAGGGGGAAGGAATGGAGATAGCGGATGTGGGCGGGACCTAGAAGTAAGGAGGGAGGGGGAGGGTGTTGTAGTGGAGGTTTTGGCGCCAAACGATTCTGGCGAGAGTGCCAGAGGATATACGCTCTTGCATTATAGCGGCAAAGCAGCAGCAGCATTGAAGTGCGCGCGTCAGCAAGTGAACATTATTTGTAAGATCATGTCCGAAATAGAAGAATGGTGTAAGGAGTCAAACCTTCCTTCAGCGGTGATCAGCGTCCTCGTCAAAGAGGGGTTCGATTCGCTGGCGGCCCACAAATGTGTCGAGCCGGAGGATTTGGAATCTCTGAGTGCCAACATAAAAAGGGGGCATCTTGCCCTGCTTTGGGCAGGGATCAAAACCCTGCAAGCAAAAGATGGGGGAGGCCCCATGAGCAACGACACCGCCAGAGGTGCCAGTGGTTTGGCGGAATTGCTGGGGCGACTCAATATGGAGGGTTCGCCAGTGACGCCGGCAAGACCAAAAGGTGAGGGATTGAAAATCATCGACTTCGTTTCAACCTCGTTGGCTGTGGAGGAGGATGTGTCTCTAGGCGGAGGGGTGACAATCAAGTTACCCAATACAAAGCCGAAGTTAGATCGGGTGTCACCCTCCGCCTGGATTGTGGCAAATGCCAGAATCATGGCCACACTCCTGTCCCGTGATAAGGATTTTGATGTAGCGGCCTATCTACGCTACACCGAGATGGTGGGGGAGCTAGGCTGTCGTTTTACATGGCAGTCTGTGCTCATCTTTGATGATGAGTATCGTCAGCGTCAGGCGGCTGACAAATTGTCCTGGGGGACCGAAGCACCACACCTGGCAACAGTTGTGCTTCGGGAGCGGATTACGCCAACCACCAAGAAGTCTGGCGGCAACGGCGGAGCCAGTGGCGCGCACTGACAGCGACCGACAGGACCGGGGGGCAAAGAGGTGTGCCTGCAGTACAACAAAGGGTCATGTGCCTATGGTCCACGTTGTATCTACGAGCACGCGTGCAGCAGCTGCGGCAAGGACCATCCCACAACCCAGCACTCAGCAAACCCTGGCAGCCACCCCCTGATATAGGATCCAGCACAGCAAATTGTCTCTACGGCCAAGGTAGGCCCCAACCACTCTAGTCCTTATGCAGCACAGAACCCTGACAATCGTAACTTTCTCTGTGGTAGTTCTTCCATTAGCGCAAAACTTCATATTTGGTAAAATGAGCTTGTAGATGATAGCGATAAGACCTTTTTGTTGGATGGCATAGAACACGGTTTTCGTATTATTGAAAGAGGCAGTGTTAGGAACACCAGTAGAACATAAGAACCACAGATCAGCGATACAGCATAAAGTAGCAGTAGAGCAGGAACTTGTAGATCAGATAAATAAAGGAAACTACGTTATTGCTTCAAAGAAGCCTACCATAGTTAGTGCTTTGGCAGCTATACCAAAAAACGATAAAGAAATTAGACTCATTCACGATGGCAGCAGACCTTTTGGGCCAGCAATGAACGATTACTCAATACCGGAAAGTGTTAAATTTCAAACATTAGGAGATGCCTGTAAAGAGCGGATATTGATGCGCTAAGGTTGATCTTCAAGCAGCATACAGATCTGTGTGTATCCACTCAGAGAACTATCAGGTAACTGGACTCAAATGGGTTTTTGGTGATGACAAAACACCTACTTATCTTTTTGACAGCAGACTGCCTTTTGGCAGTAACGTAGGTCCCGCTCATTTCCATAGGATTTCACAGGCTGTGAGACGGTGTATGATTAGACGAGGAATGAGTGGAGGAGTGGCCTATATTGATGATTTTTTGTTAGCAACAGAAACAAAAGAAGAGTGTGAAAAAAATGCTTTTTACATTGATTAGATTACTCAGAGAATTAGGGTTTAACATTAGTTGGATGGAAGAAAGTGGTGGGGCCTACCCAGCGCATCACCTTCCTGGGGGTGGACATTGACACCCAGGCCTGCACACTGTCGTTGGGCAACGACAAGATACAACAGCTACGACAGAAGCTACAGCAGTTTCAGCGGAAACAACGCGCAACCAAGCAGCAGCTATACAGAGCCTCGCAGGCTCTCTCAACTTGGCGTCATGTGTGGTTTGGGGAGGCAGATTTTTTCTCCGTCGCATACTTGACGCACAAAAACCTTTGCAGCAGCAAAAGCACAAAACTAGACTTTCATGTGGACTTGCAATGGTGGTTGTCTTTTCTTACAGTGTTCAATGGTACCGTGTATTTTTATCAACATGCTACGCAGCATGTGTATGTCGATGCGTGCAATACAGCAGCAGGAGCCTTTTACCAAAGTGACTGGGTTTATTCTTGTTTTGAAAATGACATTCGCGCAGCAAAAAACCTGCACATAAATTTCAAGGAAATCATTGCAGTCGTGAAAGCAGTTGAACGCTGGTCGCACTTGTGGGCAGGGAAAAGCGTGGTTTTCCACACTGATAGTACTGTTACAAAAGGTGTCATAAACAAAGGACGATCGACGAACACTTACGTTAATTGTCTGTTACGAAAAATGGCGTGGGAATGTGCTAAGATAAATTGTAATAGTATATCATGCCTCCACGAAGGGAAGTTGGACCAATTAGTGGACTTGTTATCATGGTACCACCACGGACGCAGACCCCCAATCTTTTTGGAAGATCATATGTCAAGTGCGACGCTTGCCTTTCCTGGATTGCACGTGCGGCTACGGCTAGTCTGGGTGCGGAGCTGAAGAGAGAGGTGGCAGGTTATCGCGCCCTGAACTTTGCGGACAGTACCAAAAAGACTTACCAGACTCACTTAAAATTCTTACCTACAGTTCTGTGACTCGAACATTCTTCCGGTGCCAGCGTCAGAGCAAACTGTGGCACAGTATGCTGCGTTCCTTGCGAGGCGCATCAAACCAGCGTCAGTGAAACAGTACCTCAACATAATTCGCATTCTTCATTTGGAATGTGGCGAACAGCACCCATATAGAGACTCTTGGTATGTCAAAACCACCTTGAAGGGAATTGACAAATGCATGGGGAGAAAGACGAGAAAGACGCCGATTACTCCTGAAGTACTACTATCTATTCGCAAAGAACTGCCCCTTTTTGCATGTTGAAGACTGTGTGTTTTGGGTGGCTTGCTTGGTTCTTTTCTTTGGACTGTTGAGGAAGTCAAACCTCTTTCAAGACGATGGCACTTTTGACCCGACAAAACAGCTGACTAGAGACAGCTTCCTTATGACCGAACATGACTGTGTTACAATGGGGTGACTTGGAGTAAAACGATCCAACTCAAAGAAAAAACACTAGCTATCAGATTACCTGTGTTATTGGATCATCCTCTGTACCCCGTTACCGAGGTAACTGCAATGTTTCGGATCTTGGGCGCGGCACCCTTGAAGTCCCAAGCCTTTCCACTCAAAGGTTCCAAATTTAATAAACGCTTGCGTCTTGTTACTGCAGCTGCTGCGGGGAATTTTAGTAGTCACAGTTTTAGAAGGGGCGGCGCAACGTGGGCTATGTCTTGCGGAGTCCCGGGGGAAATTGTTAAACTCATAGGAGACTGGGCTAGCACCTGTTACTTAAGATACTTAGACCAAATACCAAATAATATTATAGACAAGTACAGATCTCTTTTCGCCGATAAATTACCTAAACACTGATTACCGATTCTCGTCTATTGGGCAAAGGAAGGGCTTCCTTGGTTGGGAGAAGTCCACAGACAACTGTATTGTTGATGTCCGTTAAGTGATATCAAATGTATGTATGTGTGTTGACCTGTATGAACAAGAGGAAAGTAAATGGCCCCCCTGGTTTTGCCCAATGTACGAGACTCGTCAACAGTCGTTATCTCTTGGAATGTCTGCGAGAGAATGGAGGGAGAGTCACTGAGTACATCTCTGGGGTGAGAGTGTGTGTGTGGCCGTAGTGTGATTGTGTGTGTGGATGGGGAGTGGCCCACTGACAAGGGCGGACCGGGTAAGATGAGGGGAGGTGAGGGGGGGGGGTGCGTCATGGAGCGGAAGTTTAAAAGTGTGACATGGACAGTTTTGGTGAAGTTACCTGACAGGTAGCGACTTTAGAGGAGGAGGAGGGGTCCTCTAACTTTACAGCTCGGTGACACCCCGGTAAGGCCTTATCGGGGTTTCATAAATAACATTTAGTGGACTTATCGAGCGGAAGTGGTTCTACAGGCCAGTATATGAGTTGCAGCTTGTTCAAGAATACGGGCCCAGAACTCAGAAAGTTTAATCGCTAAAACCTGATAGTTCATTGCGATGGGGTTTGCGGTGAAGAAAACAATTTCGAAATCAACAGCCGTTTTACAAAGTACAGATCACTCGGGTGGTACACGGTTTCCGCCCATTTTTACTCGACATGATCATTTCCCCATCACTTAATTATTGTCTGTGTTTTGTTTTTCTCTCTCGTTGTGATACAAATTTAAGCGTTCTCTCAAATGTCTAGATGAGAACAAAAGTCCCGAAACATGCGATCGAACCGAACTGTCAAACGAGGTAGAAATTGGTTACGTCCCTTAGCACAGCCTCAACTTTCACTAAAAACTGGATATGATGTCATCAAAGACATTCATCGACACATTCACGCACCTACTTACACACACACACACACACACAAACGCACACACACACATAGCACTGACCAGATTGATTCCTTCGTTGGCACCATTTGTAATGATGAGATCAAACTGACCCGGATGTTTGGGGTCAAATGTTGGAGGAGTGTGAACTCTGTTTTGAAAGTCGATAAGCCAATGGCGCAAATCAGGATATCTGTGTGGAAGAACGAAGAGGAAACAAAATCGATTACTGATCAGCCATGTTCCAAAAAGATGGAAATTTAATCGATGATGTTATTGTGACCATGTGAACAAACGGTACCCTTGTGCTATCGTGGGTTGACCTTTTTATTTTTACCACACAGTACCCCTAAGCTATCGTGGATTCAACTATTGTGACATCACAGTACCCCTAAGCTATCGTGGATTCACTACTGTTTCCGAGACTATTCTTTCTATGTGTTGAAATGGTCTGGCGGA
The DNA here is from genome assembly GCF_037325665.1 of Littorina saxatilis. Lineage (NCBI taxonomy): Eukaryota > Metazoa > Mollusca > Gastropoda > Littorinimorpha > Littorinidae > Littorina > Littorina saxatilis. The sequence continues at coordinate 9,551,607 of NC_090249.1, read as the reverse complement.
ATAGCCGATTCTGTTATTTGCATAGGTAAAATTGCTGTCTGTTTGTCATGACACCCCTTCAGGCCGAATTCATTTTGATGTATCACGCGAGACTTTTTCTGGGGCTTTACTTTTTCGGACGATTCTTCTAGAGATCGGACGTATTTTTCTGTCGGGCTGATTTTTATAGCGCTGTGTTTGGTGTTGCGTGATGTGTCTGTCACAAGCGGAAGATGGAAACTGAGATGTGAGCGTTATGTTGTTCATATAATTTCCTCTTTATGTTCAATTGGGTAAGCAGTGGTAAAAAGAGTATGCTGGTTGTGGCATGCTTGGGGAGGATTTATTTTGAATGTTCAAGAAGGCTGTATTGTGAACTGAATTGTTTTGAATGTTTAAGAAAACTGGATTGTGTTGTTGAAGAAGGAATGACGTGTTTTTTTGTTGTTAGAGAATTTAGCTTTGGATATTTGAATTTGCTTCTATCTATCTATATATATATATACGACGTGTGTGTGTGTGTGTGTGTGTGTGTGTGTGTGTGTCCGCGATGCACGGCCAAAGTTCTGGATGGATCTCTTTCAAATTTGGTGGCCATATTCAGGTACACCCCGGACACAACCTGGTCGATGAGATATTTCAACACGTGCTCTCAGCGCGCAGCGCTGAGCCGATTTTGGTTTTTCTCTGGATCCATTCCCAGTAACTCTTCCTTATCTTCTCCAGTGTTTTCAGCGTTTATCTCCCTTCCCTTCGCGTGGCGTCAATCCATATTCCCGTTACTACGTTACTATTTTTAGAAGGTCACTGCACTGTCCAGAACGCTTTCCTTGCACCCGTAAGTTGTCGTTACTGTAAAAGTGAAAAGGTCGAATCAATTTATAGCTAGCCACGCGAAAAATACACTGTCATCTATCTCTATATATTTATAGATATAGATATACATATATATACACGGCTTCTCTGTGTGTGTGTGTGTGTGTGTGTGGGCAACACCTGTGGATTGTAGAGTTCTGTTTGTGATGTGGTCTGGCGGCTTTGGTGTGTCTGTATATGTTCAGGCCTTCCTATATGACAGTTATTCTCAATCCCGTTTGAGTGGACTTCGCCTTCAAAGGTGATTGTGGTGTTTCGGCACTCAGTTACATTTGGCGTCGTCGACAGCGATGGGACTTGACATGAAATGTTCAGGCCACTGAATCATTTTTGTGCTGTTCCCATTCCACCTGGGAGGGACCTAAGCTTGGCGGGTCCATTTCTTTCTTTATTATAAAATTTCAAAAGTAAATTTTCATTTAATTAATATACTTACCAATTGACTCACATAGATAGCAATAACTTCGTTTGGTTGCTAAGACATTGAAGCACTCTTACATGGTAACATGGGGAGATAACTCTAAAACAAAAACCACCTGCCATATAAGGCATGATCCGTGGTAGTTATCTCCCCTACCGGTGCCCGCGCATGCGCAGGCCGTATACCGGTAATACTCATTCCGTTCTGAAACCCATATCCCTTTAAACAAATTGCGGGGATGGCTGGGAGGGAATTCGATATGTGAGTTGGTAAGTATATTAATTAAATGAAAATTTACTTTTGAAATTTTATATTAAATTACATATTCTTACGCAACTCACATAGATAGCAGATTGCTAATCTAGGTGGTGGGTAAATTTACTCACAATTAACATCTTGCCAGTATCTGGTCTGCCGCTAAAATAGCTAGCAGACCGAAAGTTCTGTACTTCCAGGAACCAGAAACGTCCCGTAGGAAAACATAAACAAAGGCATCTTCTGATGTCTAGTAGATGTGTACTAAAATAGCGGGTACTTAAAATATCCCGCAGATAGAAACTCATGACTACGTTCTTGCACGTTCAATGAGCTGCATTCAAGACTTATGTAAGTCTCTAAGCCTTGAGAACAGGTAAAGAAGAGGCTCACACTCTGACTTCTAGAGTCCGAGCTGCCTGAAGAGGGAGGACTGACTGCCCCCCCCCCCCTTTTCTTGCCACCACTGTAGGCATGCCTAATCAATGTGGCAGACCATCTAGCTAAGGTTGACTTCACTAAGTCATTGCCTCTACAAGAGTTGATGGAAATAAACAAAAGCCTTTGTTCTGATGAACTAAACCGATCAGTGCGAGTTAGAAATATATTTAAAACTCGAAATGTTCAATAGGCTAATATGGCTCTAACAGAGCCAATCTATTGCACGTGGATTGAATTGTATTATCAGAGCTGGTTCCTCAGGTTTCTGATTATTTGCCAGAAATTTGAATCAAACCTAAGCGCTATAGATCAGTCTTTCTCCAAAGAGATGACTATAGCAAAACCAGATAGAAAATGCACCTATATATACTCCCGCTTCTCTCAGAAGCTACTAGAGTAAGAATGACCGCTTCTCGTGTTTAGATTAATAAGGCTAATTTTGTCAAGGATTAAACAATCCGATCTCAAAAGCTCGAAAACTAGGAGCAAATCCCAAGTCGGGACTGGAGATTTGTTTTCAGCCAACCAAAGGGAGGCTCCTTTAGTCACGATGGCTATAACGAGCCCAAGTGAAAAACTTTTTGCGACCTAGCTGTTTCAGTGCAACTGATATCGCGTAACGTCTTAAAACAGAGACGTGGGGAAAATTCAGAAAGCCAGAATAAGTGGTTCGCCACCTGCAATGAACAGAGAGAAATGGAGTTCTTTCCGTTAATAATATGCCATTTGTTCCAAGCCAGTCAATGTGACATGGAAACTAAGCCGCTGAACCCTAATGGGATCTCTAGACCAAATCCAGAGTTGAGGCAGAAGCCCCTGAGCGTCTCAATGATTCCCGTACGGTAGACACCCGTGTGGATCGAGTGTAAAAAACAGCGCCCTCTTGCCAGCTTTAAGGGCCTTAAGGGCTGGCAACCAATGAAAAATGAGCCCATAATGTGCGACCGACAGGCCGCTCCGAGTAAAATCGAGAGTATATCCGGGAACGGTGAGACGAACATTTAGCAGAAGGAGATAGTACCGAGAGGCAAAAAACTTCTATCAGCGGCTTCTACAAATTCACCAGAAGGAGTAGAAGCGCGTAAAGAGATAGAGCCCAGTCCGTGTGGACATACTTGTTCGAATGACTTTGAGAGTCTGCCAAGACAAAAACCTCTCAGAAAGGTACTTCGCTGCTAATAAGATCTCGTGGTGGTAACACCACATCAAAATCTCGCATGCTCGATGTGGCAGCGATGGGAAGCGAGATGCCCCTCCCCCCTTTTGCTTATTAAGATAAAAAGGCCACTGAGGTGTTGCCTGATTGAATTAACGCATGTTCTCCCCTGACAAGGGGAAACAATTCCACAAGAAACAGAAGAACTGCTTCGCTGATGGAGAGAGAATCAATGGAAAAGCCTTGCATGAGCAATGGTGTGAGAATCCAATGATTGGTTGTGTCTGAGAACCAGTCGAGAAAAGACACTAACATGATCCAGCTCTTTGTTTGATTGCTTAGAATCAACATAAAAAGTAGCCACTTACGATCTATTTTGTACCAAAGGAGGGAGTAAACATCGGCACGATCTTTGCAAGTGACCCAAGAAAGGAGCTAATCCCCCTCCAGCCGCTGTGGTAGAACACAAAGGCTGAAAGCAGAGTGATGACAAGCACTAAGACTCCAGTTGACAGAACTGTCAATAGTAAGAATAACAACATGCTATTGTTTGCCCACTGAACCCCACGCTAAATTGCGGTGGGTATTTGGCAAAGCGCCATGCCGGGAAGAAGATAAACAAACCCGACCTCTGAATCGCCCCGAGGGGATAAAGTGATGGGTATTTGGCAAAACGCCATGCTGAGAAGGTAAAGGGCAAAGCTGAGAACAGCCAGATTAGTGCTCTTATAGATAAGAAAAGCCAGGCCTGCCGTGGGCTTTTATTTTGCTGTGAGTTCTCTTTGTTAGAGAAGAGTCTGCGTGCACAGAAGAGGATTCGAAGAGAACCCTCAAGCAAGGAAGAGAATAACGTCTCACCGACAGAACAATACTGTCGGTCGAGGACTTCTTTCCGGTAAACAGCAAAGTTAAATCCTTTGTAAATGTGTCCCAACAGACACAAAGGCATCCCGTGAGCACGTAACCGCACAAGGGAAAGAACAAATCAAAGACTTGTTCAAAGACGAAAATAGAAAGAAGTGCGGCCACAATCTTTCACAGCCAGGAGATCATGATCTTGAAAAAAGACAGTTTCTCCTTGCTATGAACATAAAGATGAATGATCGTCAAGCCCGGTGTAGCCGGGAGCGGTTCCGTATTAAGAAGAAAAGAATACGCTAAGTTCTTAGGCTTGGTGTAACCGAGGCCTACAGATAGCGCTCAGCGAGTGATGCGTTACTTGCGCGGGTGACGCAAGCGAAAACAACGCCGCCTCGCTGCCCACAAGGAAGTGGAGGCAAAGGAGAATCATTTGAAAAAACTTCCACAAGTTCAAATGCCCCCGAGGGAGGATCTAAGAACTTAAAGTTCTAAAATTTCCTGAAATAAGGCTCAAATCAGCTGAATGTGACGCAAGCCACAGCAAACCTAAAGCAGGAGCCTTCCCCATATGATGCCGTAAAAGGCAGAAGTGGGGCAAAACATCGTGTGAGAAAACTTTTATAAGTTGAAAAAGCCACGAAAGACTCTAAAACTTAAAGTTCGCAGATTGTTCCTGAGAAGGAGCAAAATCAGCTAAAGCTGATGGTGAAGTAACGCAGATGACTATGCTACTGCTAACCCCTCAGGGAAACAGTGCATATTAACCTCTGCTGCTAGTGCCAAAACGATGGCAGCTTCCTGTTCAGTAATATCCCAACGATCGTTGAAAAGATGAGAACCGAAAACCAATCCCGACAAGGCAACATATGCCGAAAACGGAAAGGTTGGGGAAAACAAATTTCCGGAAGCCAGAACTCCGCGAACGGATGGACCATCCACCTGCCTTGTGCCAGCCACAAAGCTGGGAGAGGAAGCGGATGCAGCCCGTGGAAAGGCAGAGGAAGCCGCAAAAGCGAAACCGGAAGCCAAAGACTGATGATTGCCGACTGCCAACACCAAAGTGTTAACGGCGGAAGGCAAAACCATCCTGCTACCGGAAGCGATAGCCGCCGAAGCCATCTTGGCTAATGGCATGGCAAAGGAAGACAACAAAGATCTGCCAGTGCTAGCTAGACGAAGCTTCCGGTTGGTGGTCACCTTCTTCCTCCATATCCTGTTCATCCCCAACAGAAGCATCATAACGATCATCTGAGGGATGTCCAGCGGAACCGGCATCCGGTAAGGCAACTTGCGCCGAAACCGGAAACGGTTGTGGAAAAAATTTCCGGAAACCGGAAATCCGTGGATGTGACCACCATCCGCTGCCCAATGCCAGCTGAAAGGCTGGGAAAGGAAGCGGATGTAGCCTGAGAAAGGCTAGCGGAAGCCGCAACAGCGGAACCGGAAGCCAAAGGCTGATGAATGACTTCCGCCAACAGCGAAGCTGCTAACAGCGGAAGTCAAACCTCTCCTGCCACCGGAAGCCGCCCCGACCTTAACGGAGTTGGCGGAACCAGCAGAGGACTGAATGACTTCCGCCAACAGCGAAGCTGCTAACAGCGGAAGTCAAACCTCTCCTGCCACCGGAAGCCGCCCCGACCTTAACGGAGTTGGCGGAACCAGCAGAGGACTGTATAGCATGAGCATCGACCAGCCCCAATAAATTGGAACCGGAAGATCCTGTAAACCTGTCTACCAGCAGCCGCCCCGACCTTAACGGAGTTGACGGAGCCAGCAGACACATGCCCTTCACATCCCATGCCCAGGACCGTGAAAACGGAGCCAGGTTGGTCTGTGGAAACACCCTTTCGGTCAGTGTGCAATTCCGCCGAAACGGAAACTGACGTCAAAGGTTTGCGTACTTCGCCAAGAACACCCGGAGGTGCTGATGTCCCAGACTCAGACAAAAACTTGTCAAAAAACGAGTCCGACATATCCAACACCGTCGTTGGATCTGCGACCACGCCAGCGGACGTGACCATCGCAGTCGGTTCAGAGCGAACCCGCGCAAGCGAGGAAACATTAGCAACACCCGAGGGAAGAGACAGAGCAGCATGTTAGGCTATTTGTCTTTCCGACGAGATCAATTCATGCACTTCTGTTATGAAAGACGATAAAATCGCTAGCAAATCAGCTTTAGACAAAGATGAATCTGCGCTAGGCGCTTGCACTTTAGTTGAAGGGGCCGAAACAGACGCGGCTGGTTTGTCAATCGAAACTGAAAACGATTCATCGTTCGCCGGATTGAAAACAGAGACAGAAACGTTATCGGTAGGAGAAATTTTCTGAGTCCGAGACGGGGTGGTTGTAGCCACCTTAGCTTTGGATTGAGTTGCTTTGCCTGATTGAGAGCTAGGAGAGCACGCCTGTCTGGTTGAACTCCGAGTTCTCTCTCTCTCTTTCTCTTTCGGTTTGTCCGCCATATTGGATGACAACACGAACCAAAACATGAGATGCAAAACGTTCCAAACGGTTAAGAAAACGCGTCTCGGTAATAAAAATAAAAGGTCTCACCCAATGCTTGGAGAAATGAAGAGACAACAAAAGTGTTACCAAGGTCCGATGGTCTACCACTGCCGTGAAGACCAACAGATAGAAAATGAAGACAGAGCGCAACAACACGTCCTGCTCCGCGTGTTGAAGAAAAAGGAATGAGTATTACCGGTATACGACCTGCGCATGCGCGGGCACCGGTAGGGGAGATAACTACCACGGATCATGCCTTATATGGCAGGTGGTTTTTGTTTTAGAGTTATCTCCCCATGTTACCATGTAAGAGTGCTTCAATGTCTTAGCAACCAAACGAAGTTATTGCTATCTATGTGAGTTGCGTAAGAATATGTAATTTAATTGGTGTTTAACGTCGTTTTCAACCGTTCAAGGTTATATCGCGACGGAGGGAAGGGGGGTGATGGGATAGAGCCACTTGTCAATTGTTTCTTGTTCACAAAAGCACGAATCAAAAATTTGCTCCAGGGGCTTGCAACATAGTACAATACCTTATTGGGAGAATGCAAGTTTCCAGTACAAAGGACTTAACATTTCTTACATACTGCTTGACTAAAATCTTTACAAACATTGACTATATTCTATACAAGAAACACTTAACAAGGGTAAAAGGAGAAACAGAATCCATTAGTCGCCCCTTACGACATGCTGGGGAGCATCGGGTAAATTCTTTCTCGTCCCAACCAATATGGGACTCCGCCTAACCCGCGGGGGGGCGGCGGGTCCATGGTTCGGAACTTTGGGGACAAAGTTCATTCAAAGGGGGTCGAGTGTGACAGGGAGACTACCGTCGCCCTTCACAGCAGACTCTGCAGAGTTGTTCGCCTTAGAAGTTGTGGGCTTTCCTTGCATGTACCCGTAAGTTGTCCTCACTGTAAAAGTGCAAAGGTCGAATCTATTTATCGAAAAATCCACTGTCATCTATCTCTATATATTTATATATATAGATATACATATATATATACGGCTTCTCTGTGTGACCAGACAAAAATCTAACTACTGGTACCTATGAGCTGCCGAAGATCCGGAATCAAACTTCTACCTTCGAGCTCATGGAGAGAAAGGGGGAATGTACGTTCTGGCTCACCGATTCCGACAGACCCTAAATATTAACGCAAAATAGGCTTCTGGACTAAACTTTTACTAAAATGAAACATGCGACAAAATCAGAAAAATACTGCATAAATCCATACCAAAAAAAAAACCAGTAAAGTAAGGTTGTTTTGAACCAATGCCGGGTCTGTCGGAATCGGTAACCCAGAACGTACATTCCCCCTTTCTCTTATACAACATTCTTAAGCTCAATACGCTCTCTCATTTACAAACTTTACTTCATGTGTTCTTTCACTTTTAGAATTATATCTGATACATGCAATGTGACTGTCTAAACGAATAGTTAACTCTTTACAAGTGATTCTATTTTTACTTTTTCTTCCCGTCCTATTTGAATCCCCTTTTTTAAAAACTGCTTTTTCAGATCTTCTATATCGATTGGCTTGTTATATTCAGCTCGTGTTTTTGTTTGAATACTTGCTTTCTTACTTTTGTAGTCATCAAAGTCTGTTTGTATCTGTTTGAATTCTTCGTCAGAAACTTTTGAATCTTCAAGTGCTTTACTGATAGACAGTTTTAGGCTAGACAATTTTGATGATGCAAGAGTGGAAATGGATTCGTGTTTTTCAAGCTTTTTCACAATTTTTTTCATTATAGCTGATGCTATAAATGATAAACCACCAACTGCTGCTGCGACACCACCTAGGATTAGAGAAACTGGAGTCCCTACTCCGGTAGCTAACAGAATTGTTCCCGTTACACCTGCAGCTGATGCAAGGATAGTAGAACCAGTGCTGGCATTAGAAAGGCTGTTGTAAGTTGTTGAGTACTTACGTCTAGCGCGAGAATATTTTTCTAATTCATCTTCTAGTTGTTTTTGTATATTACTAATGTGTGCCAGTCTGAATTGTTGACTTTCTGCTGCACTTTCATCAATATTAGGATAAAGCTTCACACTGCTAGTCATCTTTTAATGCAAAATATAAAATATTTATCTTAATTCTCACTGGCCAGTGTTTCTGCTAAGCTTTGAAGCTGTTCATTGCTTAACACCTTATCTGTATAGTAGAAAGCAATCAAATCAAGATAAGTAAGATTAATACTTCTTATTTCTGTTAAATTATTTATATCTGCGTTAACAACAACATTTTGGTTTGACGTCTGTTTTTTTATTGTGTTAGAATCCTTTTGAACAGCAATAAATACTCTGACTTCTTCAACATTTAATGGTCTCCAGTTGAGATTTATTCCTCTCATTAGAACAGTGTTTGTGGTTTCTTCCCTTTTCCTGACAACTATATCAAATATCATAGTTGCATTCTGCCCTATTGGAAGCTTGGGTATAAAATCGACAATGGTGTCAGCGTCCTTTTCAACACTTTGTTTTCTGTGAATGAGATAGTTGTTCTTATGGAAAGGTTTAACTGCAACTTCTCCCCTGCTGTTAAACGCAGGAACAAGGCTAACAATTAGTGGTTTAGCATTGATTGACTTACGGAATGTGTCGTCTTTTCCAACAAGAGTGTATGGACTCACAAATTCAAACTTCATTTCCCAGTCAATCTTTTTCATAACAGGACTAAGTACCCATTTTTTATTCTGATGTTTCCACATGTAGTATATGTCATCGACAATTGGATCAGGTACATTAACATCACGGATTTGACCTAGTTTGAGGAATCTTGGTTTCTTTTCATCGTCGATTTCCTTTCTCTTGTAATGACCAGTGTCTGTAAACTCGAATGCATACACTGCACCAACTTCAGCATTGCTCTCAAAGTCGATAGCGTCTGCTAAATCTTTCAACTCTATAGTTGAACATGCAACAGGATAAGCTATTGTAGGTCCACTCGACATTTTAATACTCAATATTTTATGGAACTATTTCCAATGTAATGTTAAACAAACAATCAACTGGTTGTCCACTTTGATTTTTCAGATCAATGTGTAGGAATTCATGACACCCTTCCTCCAAGTCCTTGAACTGAAGTGTCTTAAATGTTGGCACGTGCATTTTACAAAAAGAGGCATCACTCGGTGGAAGAATCCTAAGCAGATCAGAACGCTGATCATTAAACAGATTATAGGATGTGTTAAGCTCTCTCATGTGAACAAACAGTACACTGTTAACATCCATGTCAATGGGACGTGTTCCCTTGTATATATTTGTAATTCCAAGCATATCAAGGAGTTTGGTTGGAAACTCAAATGATCTGTTTACTTCTCTAGTTTTGGGCATAGTAAGAGTAGCAATGAGACTTGCATGATTTAAACTCGCTGTAATACCTACTGGAGCAAACAATTCTTTCTCTAAAGTGCAGAAGTCATAGTAACCATCTTCTACAGAATGTGTTTTACCATTAATTCTAACCCAGTTGTTAGCCTTTTTTTTACTGATATTATACCAAGTAACCTTGTACATAATTTCATGCAGTGCAACTTTCATTCCTCCATTTTGATTGTTGATAGGGTTTGCAAGTTTAACTGGCACACCAGTCTTCACATTTGTTAGTGTGATAAACATTTTTTATTCAACAACAAAAATGATTCAGTATAAATTCAACAAAGACGTTAAATACAAAACTGGACCATATTACAATCCAAAGACTATTTCTTTCCATGAGTTGGACTTTGCTGTAACAGAAACACAATCCATTCGCGTTAAAGTGCCTGACCCATTCCATTCTTACCTAAATCCCCCAATCAAAAATGATAGTGTTCCAAAGATGTGGAACTCTCACCCAATTCAGTTCTATCAGAATCAGTTAAACTTTGCAATATTCTGTGCAACCACAGGATGTGGAGTGTCCTATGCAGACCACATGAATAATTCAAACTTACTGACAAAGTGTGTGTACACATTTCACGTTTACTATCAGTGCAGGAGAATCTTGTCTGAACTTCAGGCACCAATGCCGCATGAAAAGAGCTGGAACCCATTCAACAATAGGATAAACATGAAAGTGTATGAGCGTCTCTGCAATGAATTCAATATAGATTTTAAGACCGACTTTAGGCAAAAGCAAGACAAAAACCATGGCATGGGAACACTATATTTATGGGGTGTCCACAGGAGGTATAATTTTGATTACTGGCCAGGTCATACATCTTTTTCTTCAAATGTGCAGGTACAGTTAGGATCAATAGAACAAGAGCACCACAATGCATGGACTACTTTTATATTAGACACCGGCAAAGGTTTCACTGGATCAGGTGTTGAAAGGATCAATGAATCTATCCGAACATATGCGTGGTGCTTGCTAGGCTCGCAGGCACAGACACGATCAAACATAATGAGAACAAGCACAGGGTTTGATGCACAGAAACAGTTGTTATCAAATTTAGAAGATGTCATAAACTCTGCAGTTGATCTGCCTTCCAGCATCAAAAGGTATCAAGACTCTCTCCGTTATGCAAGATCAAAAGTTGACTTTGCTGTTGGTAACGGCCTTTACATGTTACCTTCTGATCTCCAGCTGCAGATTGGAACAATAACAAATTATAACAATGAAATCATTATTGCTAGTGACACCCAGCCGCTTGGAAAGGGTGAAGAACTGAATTCAGAAATCAGAACGATGCTACAGCCATATCACAATGAACAGAAACAAAGCGTGACAAGTGAAGATCACGCTGCAGGTGAAGATCATTCTGTCACTAGTGATGATCAAGCTGTTAGTATTAGTGATGATCATGAATCGCAGAAGACTGCTCTAGTAATTGGTGGAGTGGGTGTAGGCTTACTTTTGCTTTATTCTCGTTAGCAGAACACCTGCAATTAAAACTATTAGAGTCCAGAGATGTTCAGCCATGAAACCAACAACTTTACCTGCAAAAGATAACAGCCAGCTAACAATTGAACCAATGATTCCTGGAAGTGCATCCAAAGCTTTTGCTGCTAGTTTCTTTAATAGTTCTGCAATGTGTTTGAGTTGTTTCTTTACCCATCCCGGATCAGATGGAGATGAAGGTGAAGGTGGAGGTGGAGGTGTGACAGTGCCACCTGTGAGTGTTAACACTAATGTGCTTATTGCAAATCCTAACGCAGTTAGTATACTAGCTATTGTGATTCCCTGCTCTCTGAAAAGCGTTCTAATTCTTTCAGCAAGAGTTGTGTCTTCGTAAAGGATTCTTTGAATTGTATTTTTTATTCTGCTGACCTGTGTTCTCAGTTGTTCTCTATTGTTACTTAGAACTTCTAACCTTATGGCTTTCTCCTCCTGCAAATCTTTTAAACGCTTAGAAATTCTGTTTTTTACTTCTTGTTCTAGGTTCAAATCATCAGCATCAGCAAGTTTTTGTTTCTCTTTGTTTATATCTTCATCCAGCTGACCTAGTTTTGACAGATTATTTGCTATTTCACCTCTGATGGTTTGTAGTGATTGATTAAGGGCTTCTATTTCTCTCATAGGTAATAGTTCATGTGGAGTCTTCAGTGAAGTTTCCTCAGAAAAAGAAGTCTCTATCTCTTGTATAAGTTGATCAGCCTCATCTGCAAGTTTATTAAGATCTTGCAATGGAACAGATTCTATTTGAGTAGCAGTTGGTAGTCCTAGTTCTGCTTGTTGAAGTAAGGAAACAACATGGGAAGATGATGACCGTGTGCTAGGCACAATATCTAATTGCCTAAGTCGATTAGCAGTAAGTTTTTGTTTTAGTGAAACTTTTGATAGAAACTTAGCAGGATTAGATTTATATGTAAGTTGGACTTTTTCTCCTTTATCGCTAGTTGTATATAAATGATTTGCTTCCATTTTGAACTGGTTTGGATCTAAAACATCAGGTTCTTCTCCTAAACTTTTGTAGAAATCTCTAACTTTACCTTCCAGAAGTTCATGTCGTGCCACCTCATAATGCAGTGAATGATGGTAGGGAACCAAAGGGATTGCTTCGCTCATGTCGTCCGCTGGCTCAAATAAATCTTCAAATCCACCTTCTGCCATTTGTAACTTATTTTTTATTTTGAAAATAAAAAAAGATGGCACAATCGTTCGGTTCTGTTCTTGATCCTTACAGAAGGCTGAAAGAACCTCTCGGGGTAAAAGGAATAAGGCAAACAGTTATAGTTACAAATAATCCTTCTACTATTGATCAGAATGAAATACTTACTGTTAGGTTTCCTAATCTAGGTAAGAACGATGTTATTGTACCGGGCACTGTAAGACTATCATTCAAATTAGAATTAGAATCTGGCTCAGATGAAAATAGGACTTTGGCTTATAATGTAGGAAGAGCAATTGTGAGGAAGATTACTGTCAAACTGGAAGGGCGGGAAGTGATGTCATTGAATAATGCAGATGTATTTTTAGTTTACGCAGATAATTGGTTGACCGACAATGAAAAGAAAAACAGAGTGTTTCAAGGGATTCAGTCAGACAATGGGATAAAAGTTAGAATAGGAGCAGGAGATAAAGCTGACAACAAAAAAGATAACGCTGTCAATGTTGCTTTTGGAAACAAATTTTGTATTCCACTTGACTTTGAACTCATAAATTCACATCCTCCCTTCTATCAAGGAGCATTGCGTGACAGGCTGTCATACGACCTGACTTTCAATAGTTATGATCGTGTTATGCTTTCACAAGACCCGGAAGCAAAGTATAAGGTGTCTGGAATTTCTTTAGAGTTTGATGTTGTAAACCATCCTGAACTGGCTAGACTTATAGAAAATCAGTACAGTTCTAAGCTGCCTATCTATTATGAAAGAGTGTTGAATCACAGTACACTTTCAAAAAGCCAGGCTGATCCAATCTGGAACATTAACTTGAATACACCAGCTAGGTCAATGAAGGGAATACTTATGTTGTTTGAGGAACCAAAAGATTCATATGAAAGGCAAATAGAAAAGTTTTACAATCCACTAATCAATAGAGTATATTGCACAATTGAAGGGCAGCCAAACCAAATATTTGCATCTGGCATGCTGCCATACCAACACTATGATGAAGCAAGAAAGTACTTTACTGGAGGAAGATTGAAAGACCCAACATCTGATCTTGTGGCTAAAGATCTACATTTACACGGTGTTGGCGTAGAAGATTTCTTGACAAATAAATATGCGTTATGGCTGGATCTCAGAACAACTGACGACAACAAACTGCATGGAAGTGGAAGGCGAATTGAAAACGGATCAGAAGGAATCACAATACAAATTGAAAAGGAAGTAGGGAGTAGTAGTAAATCAGTTAAGATCTACGTGTTTGTTGTGTCAGATGCGCAGTTAAACATCTCTGAAAGCAGATTACAGGATATTGTTTATTGAACGTGTTAAAATGAAGTATCTAGATTTTCTTCCAAAAGATCCACACTGTTCTTTGATTTGTGGGGCAACAGGTTGCGGCAAAACAAGATATGTTTTGGATTTATTACAGACTGTTTACATAAATCACTTTGAACACATAGTCATATTCTGTCCAACCATAAAGCATAACAGAACATACAAGGAGAGAAAATTCATATGGTCTGATCAAAATATATTTATTGTAAATCCTTCTGATCGTCTAAATGTTTGCTTGGAGCATTATTTCGATCTTTTTCAGAACACGCCAACACTGTTTATTATTGATGACTGTGCAGCAGAACGTGACATTGTTAGAAAGAAAAGTGCACTAGCAAAGCTTGCATTCAGTGGACGACATGCATTAATATCAGTTTGGATATTAACACAAAAATACAATGCAGTTCTGAAAGACTTTAGAGAGCAACTCAAAACAATAACATTGTTCTATTCAAAGGACCGTGACAGTTTTGAAGAGTGTCTTCGAGAAAATGATGTCATTGAAAACAAACAGGAGAGAGAAAGAATAAAGAATAATCTGAAATCTTCTAAGCACTCGAAACTGGTTTTAAAAACTGATCAACCAGTTCAGTATGTATGTTTGTAGAAATCCTTGCTAAGTTCTTACTCAAGTTTTTACTAAGTTCTTGTCAAGTTCTTACTCAAGTTCTTGTCAAGTTCTTGTCAAGTTCTTACTCAAGTTCTTGTCAAGTTCTTACTCAAGTTCTTGTTAAGTTCTTACTCAAGTTCTTGTTAAGTTCCTACCTAAGTTCTTACTCAAGTTCTTACTCAAGTTCTTGTTAAGTTCCTACCTAAGTTCTTACTTAAGTTCCTACCTAAGTTCTTGTTAAGTTCCTACCTAAGTTCTTACTCAAGTTTAATTACTAGATTTTAATTTTATTCTGCATCAGCAATTCATCACAGTTCATTTTATTTTGATGCAGAATAAAATTAAAATCTAGTAATTAAACTTGAGTAAGAACTTGGGTAGGAACTTAACAAGAACTTAGGTAGGAACTTAAGTAAGAACTTAGGTAGGAACTTAACAAGAACTTGAGTAAGAACTTGAGTAAGAACTTAGTAAGAACTTGACAAGAACTTGAGTAAGAACTTAACAAGCACTTGAGTAAGAACTTGACAAGAACTTGAGTAAGAACTTGACAAGAACTTGACAAGAACTTGAGTAAGAACTTGACAAGAACTTAGTAAAAACTTGAGTAAGAACTTAGCAAGGATTTCTACAAACATACATACTGAACTGGTTGATCAGTTTTTAAAACCAGTTTCGAGTGCTTAGAAGATTTCAGATTATTCTTTATTCTTTCTCTCTCCTGTTTGTTTTCAATGACATCATTTTCTCGAAGACACTCTTCAAAACTGTCACGGTCCTTTGAATAGAACAATGTTATTGTTTTGAGTTGCTCTCTAAAGTCTTTCAGAACTGCATTGTATTTTTGTGTTAATATCCAAACTGATATTAATGCATGTCGTCCACTGAATGCAAGCTTTGCTAGTGCACTTTTCTTTCTAACAATGTCACGTTCTGCTGCACAGTCATCAATAATAAACAGTGTTGGCGTGTTCTGAAAAAGATCGAAATAATGCTCCAAGCAAACATTTAGACGATCAGAAGGATTTACAATAAATATATTTTGATCAGACCATATGAATTTTCTCTCCTTGTATGTTCTGTTATGCTTTATGGTTGGACAGAATATGACTATGTGTTCAAAGTGATTTATGTAAACAGTCTGTAATAAATCCAAAACATATCTTGTTTTGCCGCAACCTGTTGCCCCACAAATCAAAGAACAGTGTGGATCTTTTGGAAGAAAATCTAGATACTTCATTTTAACACGTTCAATAAACAATATCCTGTAATCTGCTTTCAGAGATGTTTAACTGCGCATCTGACACAACAAACACGTAGATCTTAACTGATTTACTACTACTCCCTACTTCCTTTTCAATTTGTATTGTGATTCCTTCTGATCCGTTTTCAATTCGCCTTCCACTTCCATGCAGTTTGTTGTCGTCAGTTGTTCTGAGATCCAGCCATAACGCATATTTATTTGTCAAGAAATCTTCTACGCCAACACCGTGTAAATGTAGATCTTTAGCCACAAGATCAGATGTTGGGTCTTTCAATCTTCCTCCAGTAAAGTACTTTCTTGCTTCATCATAGTGTTGGTATGGCAGCATGCCAGATGCAAATATTTGGTTTGGCTGCCCTTCAATTGTGCAATATACTCTATTGATTAGTGGATTGTAAAACTTTTCTATTTGCCTTTCATATGAATCTTTTGGTTCCTCAAACAACATAAGTATTCCCTTCATTGACCTAGCTGGTGTATTCAAGTTAATGTTCCAGATTGGATCAGCCTGGCTTTTTGAAAGTGTACTGTGATTCAACACTCTTTCATAATAGATAGGCAGCTTAGAACTGTACTGATTTTCTATAAGTCTAGCCAGTTCAGGATGGTTTACAACATCAAACTCTAAAGAAATTCCAGACACCTTATACTTTGCTTCCGGGTCTTGTGAAAGCATAACACGATCATAACTATTGAAAGTCAGGTCGTATGACAGCCTGTCACGCAATGCTCCTTGATAGAAGGGAGGATGTGAATTTATGAGTTCAAAGTCAAGTGGAATACAAAATTTGTTTCCAAAAGCAACATTGACAGCGTTATCTTTTTTGTTGTCAGCTTTATCTCCTGCTCCTATTCTAACTTTTATCCCATTGTCTGACTGAATCCCTTGAAACACTCTGTTTTTCTTTTCATTGTCAGTCAACCAATTATCTGCATAAACTAAAAATACATCTGCATTATTCAATGACATCACTTCCCGCCCTTCCAGTTTGACAGTAATCTTCCTCACAATTGCTCTTCCTACATTATAAGCCAAAGTCCTATTTTCATCTGAGCCAGATTCTAATTCTAATTTGAATGATAGTCTTACAGTGCCCGGTACAATAACATCGTTCTTACCTAGATTAGGAAACCTAACAGTAAGTATTTCATTCTGATCAATAGTAGAAGGATTATTTGTAACTATAACTGTTTGCCTTATTCCTTTTACCCCGAGAGGTTCTTTCAGCCTTCTGTAAGGATCAAGAACAGAACCGAACGATTGTGCCATCTTTTTTTATTTTCAAAATAAAAAATAAGTTACAAATGGCAGAAGGTGGATTTGAAGATTTATTTGAGCCAGCGGACGACATGAGCGAAGCAATCCCTTTGGTTCCCTACCATCATTCACTGCATTATGAGGTGGCACGACATGAACTTCTGGAAGGTAAAGTTAGAGATTTCTACAAAAGTTTAGGAGAAGAACCTGATGTTTTAGATCCAAACCAGTTCAAAATGGAAGCAAATCATTTATATACAACTAGCGATAAAGGAGAAAAAGTCCAACTTACATATAAATCTAATCCTGCTAAGTTTCTATCAAAAGTTTCACTAAAACAAAAACTTACTGCTAATCGACTTAGGCAATTAGATATTGTGCCTAGCACACGGTCATCACCTTCCCAGGTTGTTTCCTTACTTCAACAAGCAGAACTAGGACTACCAACTGCTACTCAAATAGAATCTGTTCCATTGCAAGATCTTAATAAACTTGCAGATGAGGCTGATCAACTTATACAAGAGATAGAGACTTCTTTTTCTGAGGAAACTTCACTGAAGACTCCACATGAACTATTACCTATGAGAGAAATAGAAGCCCTTAATCAATCACTACAAACCATCAGAGGTGAAATAGCAAATAATCTGTCAAAACTAGGTCAGCTGGATGAAGATATAAACAAAGAAAAACAAAAACTTGCTGATGCTGATGATTTGAACCTAGAACAAGAAGTAAAAAACAGAATTTCTAAGCGTTTAAAAGATTTGCAGGAGGAGAAAGCCATAAGGTTAGAAGTTCTAAGTAACAATAGAGAACAACTGAGAACACAGGTCAGCAGAATAAAAAATACAATTCAAAGAATCCTTTACGAAGACACAACTCTTGCTGAAAGAATTAGAACGCTTTTCAGAGAGCAGGGAATCACAATAGCTAGTATACTAACTGCGTTAGGATTTGCAATAAGCACATTAGTGTTAACACTCACAGGTGGCACTGTCACACCTCCACCTCCACCTTCACCTTCATCTCCATCTGATCCGGGATGGGTAAAGAAACAACTCAAACACATTGCAGAACTATTAAAGAAACTAGCAGCAAAAGCTTTGGATGCACTTCCAGGAATCATTGGTTCAATTGTTAGCTGGCTGTTATCTTTTGCAGGTAAAGTTGTTGGTTTCATGGCTGAACATCTCTGGACTCTAATAGTTTTAATTGCAGGTGTTCTGCTAACGAGAATAAAGCAAAAGTAAGCCTACACCCACTCCACCAATTACTAGAGCAGTCTTCTGCGATTCATGATCATCACTAATACTAACAGCTTGATCATCACTAGTGACAGAATGATCTTCACCTGCAGCGTGATCTTCACTTGTCACGCTTTGTTTCTGTTCATTGTGATATGGCTGTAGCATCGTTCTGATTTCTGAATTCAGTTCTTCACCCTTTCCAAGCGGCTGGGTGTCGCTAGCAATAATGATTTCATTGTTATAATTTGTTATTGTTCCAATCTGCAGCTGGAGATCAGAAGGTAACATGTAAAGGCCGTTACCAACAGCAAAGTCAACTTTTGATCTTGCATAACGGAGAGAGTCTTGATACCTTTTGATGCTGGAAGGCAGATCAACTGCAGAGTTTATGACATCTTCTAAATTTGATAACAACTGTTTCTGTGCATCAAACCCTGTGCTTGTTCTCATTATGTTTGATCGTGTCTGTGCCTGCGAGCCTAGCAAGCACCACGCATATGTTCGGATAGATTCATTGATCCTTTCAACACCTGATCCAGTGAAACCTTTGCCGGTGTCTAATATAAAAGTAGTCCATGCATTGTGGTGCTCTTGTTCTATTGATCCTAACTGTACCTGCACATTTGAAGAAAAAGATGTATGACCTGGCCAGTAATCAAAATTATACCTCCTGTGGACACCCCATAAATATAGTGTTCCCATGCCATGGTTTTTGTCTTGCTTTTGCCTAAAGTCGGTCTTAAAATCTATATTGAATTCATTGCAGAGACGCTCATACACTTTCATGTTTATCCTATTGTTGAATGGGTTCCAGCTCTTTTCATGCGGCATTGGTGCCTGAAGTTCAGACAAGATTCTCCTGCACTGATAGTAAACGTGAAATGTGTACACACACTTTGTCAGTAAGTTTGAATTATTCATGTGGTCTGCATAGGACACTCCACATCCTGTGGTTGCACAGAATATTGCAAAGTTTAACTGATTCTGATAGAACTGAATTGGGTGAGAGTTCCACATCTTTGGAACACTATCATTTTTGATTGGGGGATTTAGGTAAGAATGGAATGGGTCAGGCACTTTAACGCGAATGGATTCTGTTTCTGTTACAGCAAAGTCCAACTCATGGAAAGAAATAGTCTTTGGATTGTAATATGGTCCAGTTTTGTATTTAACGTCTTTGTTGAATTTATACTGAATCATTTTTGTTGTTGAATAAAAAATGTTTATCACACTAACAAATGTGAAGACTGGTGTGCCAGTTAAACTTGCAAACCCTATCAACAATCAAAATGGAGGAATGAAAGTTGCACTGCATGAAATTATGTACAAGGTTACTTGGTATAATATCAGTAAAAAAAAGGCTAACAACTGGGTTAGAATTAATGGTAAAACACATTCTGTAGAAGATGGTTACTATGACTTCTGCACTTTAGAGAAAGAATTGTTTGCTCCAGTAGGTATTACAGCGAGTTTAAATCATGCAAGTCTCATTGCTACTCTTACTATGCCCAAAACTAGAGAAGTAAACAGATCATTTGAGTTTCCAACCAAACTCCTTGATATGCTTGGAATTACAAATATATACAAGGGAACACGTCCCATTGACATGGATGTTAACAGTGTACTGTTTGTTCACATGAGAGAGCTTAACACATCCTATAATCTGTTTAATGATCAGCGTTCTGATCTGCTTAGGATTCTTCCACCGAGTGATGCCTCTTTTTGTAAAATGCACGTGCCAACATTTAAGACACTTCAGTTCAAGGACTTGGAGGAAGGGTGTCATGAATTCCTACACATTGATCTGAAAAATCAAAGTGGACAACCAGTTGATTGTTTGTTTAACATTACATTGGAAATAGTTCCATAAAATATTGAGTATTAAAATGTCGAGTGGACCTACAATAATTTATCCTGTTGCATGTTCAACTATAGAGTTGAAAGATTTAGCAGACGCTATCGACTTTGAGAGCAATGCTGAAGTTGGTGCAGTGTATGCATTCGAGTTTACAGACACTGGTCATTACAAGAGAAAGGAAATCGACGATGAAAAGAAACCAAGATTCCTCAAACTAGGTCAAATCCGTGATGTTAATGTACCTGATCCAATTGTCGATGACATATACTACATGTGGAAACATCAGAATAAAAAATGGGTACTTAGTCCTGTTATGAAAAAGATTGACTGGGAAATGAAGTTTGAATTTGTGAGTCCATACACTCTTGTTGGAAAAGACGACACATTCCGTAAGTCAATCAATGCTAAACCACTAATTGTTAGCCTTGTTCCTGCGTTTAACAGCAGGGGAGAAGTTGCAGTTAAACCTTTCCATAAGAACAACTATCTCATTCACAGAAAACAAAGTGTTGAAAAGGACGCTGACACCATTGTCGATTTTATACCCAAGCTTCCAATAGGGCAGAATGCAACTATGATATTTGATATAGTTGTCAGGAAAAGGGAAGAAACCACAAACACTGTTCTAATGAGAGGAATAAATCTCAACTGGAGACCATTAAATGTTGAAGAAGTCAGAGTATTTATTGCTGTTCAAAAGGATTCTAACACAATAAAAAAACAGACGTCAAACCAAAATGTTGTTGTTAACGCAGATATAAATAATTTAACAGAAATAAGAAGTATTAATCTTACTTATCTTGATTTGATTGCTTTCTACTATACAGATAAGGTGTTAAGCAATGAACAGCTTCAAAGCTTAGCAGAAACACTGGCCAGTGAGAATTAAGATAAATATTTTATATTTTGCATTAAAAGATGACTAGCAGTGTGAAGCTTTATCCTAATATTGATGAAAGTGCAGCAGAAAGTCAACAATTCAGACTGGCACACATTAGTAATATACAAAAACAACTAGAAGATGAATTAGAAAAATATTCTCGCGCTAGACGTAAGTACTCAACAACTTACAACAGCCTTTCTAATGCCAGCACTGGTTCTACTATCCTTGCATCAGCTGCAGGTGTAACGGGAACAATTCTGTTAGCTACCGGAGTAGGGACTCCAGTTTCTCTAATCCTAGGTGGTGTCGCAGCAGCAGTTGGTGGTTTATCATTTATAGCATCAGCTATAATGAAAAAAATTGTGAAAAAGCTTGAAAAACACGAATCCATTTCCACTCTTGCATCATCAAAATTGTCTAGCCTAAAACTGTCTATCAGTAAAGCACTTGAAGATTCAAAAGTTTCTGACGAAGAATTCAAACAGATACAAACAGACTTTGATGACTACAAAAGTAAGAAAGCAAGTATTCAAACAAAAACACGAGCTGAATATAACAAGCCAATCGATATAGAAGATCTGAAAAAGCAGTTTTTAAAAAAGGGGATTCAAATAGGACGGGAAGAAAAAGTAAAAATAGAATCACTTGTAAAGAGTTAACTATTCGTTTAGACAGTCACATTGCATGTATCAGATATAATTCTAAAAGTGAAAGAACACATGAAGTAAAGTTTGTAAATGAGAGAGCGTATTGAGCTTTAGAATGTTGTATAAGAGAAAGGGGGAATGTACGTTCTGGGTTACTGATTCCGACAGACCCGGCATTGGTTCAAAACAACCTTACTTTACTGTATTTTTTTTGTATGGATTTATGCAGTATTTTTCTGATTTTGTCGCATGTTTCATTTTAGTAAAAGTTTAGTCCAGAAGCCTATTTTGCGTTAATATTTAGGGTCTGTCGGAATCGGTGAGCCAGAACGTACATTCCCCCTTTCTCTCATGGGGATCCAGTTTTCTTTGCGTAGTATTTTAGTTAGCGTCCCTTTTGTTTTCTTAATGCAACCTCTTTCCTGAAATTAGTAAATTGAGTGTTGCTCTAAAACTATATTTCTGTCCCTTTATTCCGACAGCTCAATAGTTTCAGTCAGAAATCTAAATAAATATAACTTTCTTCTCCGGTCTAGTTTCTTGTCACCTACTTTCTCCTCATGTTTAGTATTCGTACAATTTATCCTTGCGCCTTCCGAGTGGCTTTCCCACGGAGAGGGAGAGCGAAGCAAGAGTGTGCAAGATCTTTGTCCCAAGGTATGTAATATGATGCATTGTTATTTCATTATTGACGATGTATGCTCATTTGAGGCTTTTCTTCATGGTTTGTCGGTTAGAGCCATTTGAAGTGAAGTCAGGCAGTAAACATGTGCTTTTTCAACCGGTCTATGAAAATGTATACTGTAAACGGAATCAGCAATTAGCATTGATTTTTTTATGCTTTGGTTATTCCGATATGAGATAAGTGCGTAAATCAGCAGGAAACAGTTTCAGATGATTTTTAAGACTTTTCCCAAGCTAGGCATAGTGATCAAGTACAACCCCTTTTTCCCTTCTTCTTCCCCACTTTAGCTATTTTTTGGACGTATTTTTAGATTGTGACGTCAATAGATCTCGTGTAACCTGTGATGTCATAAAAAGGATTTCCATGCACAGACCCATGACGTCACCGGAAATGGTGTATTAGTTTACTCATAGAGTAGTGATGTCGTAGAAATGTGTGTAGTTGGGGAAACCCCTTTTTCAAAATGTAAACAGTTCTGTTTGATTTCTGAATGTCAGCAATCAAAGCTTAGATTCTTTTTATGAGACTTTATAACATTGTTAATCAAATTGTAAATTCGTTTTTGGAACATTATGAAATATTTCCATTGAACATTTGCACTTATACAGACACTCAGCCAGATCACATTCAAGCAATTGTAAAACACAGGCATTCCAACTCAAGGTTGTTTTATAATTTTATTTGAACTTGATTCTTGTATAATTTTATTAGAACAAATACTTACTAGTGTTTCTTGTATGTTTTCAGGCCCTTCAAACTTCAAGCTTCTAGCTTCTAGCTTCTAGCTTGTATGTTTACAAGTTTACCGGAGGTTATGTCAAGTTAAATATGGAATAAAGAGCAAGAGAAATGGCAACGTCTTAGAGACTTCTTTGTCGTCTTTATTTTCCTCCTCCTCCTTCCACCCTTCTACAAGTGGCGTCGCCGACAACAGGATGGACACAGGGCCTTGTGGACGCGGGAACGACCTCAACAACTTCGAGGGCAGGATGGGCGCAGTAACACCGCGCAGGACAACAACATCCTGAACGACTTCAGCAACTTCGAGGGCAGGATGGGCGCAGTAACACCGCGCAGGACAACAACATCCTGAACGACTTCAACAACTTCGAGGGCAGGATGGGCGCAGTAACACCGCGCAGGACAACAACATCCTGAACGACCTCAGCAACTTCGAGGGCAGGATGGGCGCAGTAACACCGCGCAGGACAACAACATCCTGAACGACCTCAGCAACTTCGAGGGCAGGATGGGCGCAGTAACACCGCGCAGGACAACAACTACATCCTGAACGAGATCATGGCAGACGAAGCCGCGGAAGCCGTTGCGGCACTGCAACGAGAGGTTGCGGAACTTAAGAAGCAGCAAACCAAGCTGATTATCCTACCATCCGAACAGAGAGAAGTAAAAAAATTTTACGGACAAAACTTTGATAAATTTCAACAAGATATCGCGAGATTGCTGTCTGAAAGAAGCTTGGAAGAAGACGAACAGTATGATTTTATCATAAGACACGTGTCACAAGACGTGAGAGATGAGGTAGCCTGTAGGAATCCTGATAGAACGGCTGAAGCATTACTTCAAACACTACAAGATGCATTCGGAGAAAAAGACAATGTTAGCGACTTGCTAGAAAAGTTCTACTTAGTAAAACAGGTAGAGGGTGAAAGTATAACATCATTCTCACATCGTCTGAACAGTGCTTTCATGAAGTTGCAACAGAAACTGAAAGATGAGAAGCAGACAGCCATGGCTGCGGATGTATTGAGAGACAGGTTTGTCGGTGTGCTGACGAACAACTTCTTGCGCAAGCAGTTGCGCGAGGAGATTGAGAGGAAAAAAGGCGTCACGTTCCTCGCTCTACGAGACCAAGCAGTAAGATGGGCAGAAGAAGACTCTAGCAGTACGTCCGCTAGCAGCCAGAAAGTTTCCACCAACTTGGAGCTGGAAGCGAAGGTGACCAAGGTGTTGGACCTTCAACAACAGGTGCTGTCGGGACTGCAGAAGCTGACCACCCGAGTCGACCGGTTGGAGAGGAATCGGCGTCCTGACGACCGTGAAGGCGGCCAGCGCGACCCCGGCCAGAAGTTACCTTTCTCCAAGGATGGGCGGCCGTACTGTCTGGAGTGTGGGGTTCTGGGCCATATTCGGCGGTCATGCCCACAGTTAAACGGAGGGCCTCCACGGCGCAACTAAGGAGTCGGCACGTGGAGGATGATGAACTGAGCCGTGACTCCTTTCTCACCAGAGCTGTGGGGAAGAGCCCTAGAACGGTGGTAGACATTGGCGGCCACAAGATTCCTGCGTTGATTGACACGGGTTCCCAAGTTAGTTTAGTTAGCGAACGCGTGTTTGCTAAATTTTCACGCAACGTGAGATCAGTGCCATTAACCATGAAAGTAACAGCGGCAAATGGGTCAGAAATCCCATATGATGGTTATTTCGAATCTGATGTGATTGTGTGGGGACAGTTGGTCCGGAAAAAAGTTTTTCTTGTGGGAAAGGAGTCGGCCAGCAGTCAGTCTAGCGAAGACGTTATTATAGGCATGAACATTTTGAGCGAGTTGAAAGAATTCGAGTCGTGCCCAGAGCTGCTAGGGACAGCTAAAGTAGCCGGTAGAGACTCTGTTTTGATCCCTTCTGGATCCGCCGTCCGTGTACGTGTGGGTGGGTTGCGTGAGACTGACCTCCGGCCGTCTCAGGTTTTGATTGAGCCCCTACCCATTTCTCCCCATGGCTTGATTATACTGCCGACTGCGAGTGAAGTGCGTGGGAGAGATGTGTGGGTGCAAGTGGTGAATGTGAACGTAGAAGACATAATTTTGAAACCAAAGACAAGAATAGGCACTTTCCACTTTGTTTGCGGTGAAGCGCCTCGAAGCTCAGTGGAGCTTGAAGTGAAATGTGACAGGGTGGTAGTGAACGCAGCAGAGGAACATTGTAGCATCCCTTTTGATTTGTCGGAATGTGATGTTGCCCCCTCAGATAAGAAGAAGTTAGAAACGCTTCTTTCCAAGTTCCCCGACCTGTATTACACCCCTGAAACCGGCCTCGGTTACACAGAGGTGAGCAAACACCGTATCCATGTGACAGATGATGTCCCAGTCACTTCCCCTTTCAGGAGAATTCCCCCGAATGAAATTCAAGAGGTCAAGAAACATATTGAGAGTTTATTGGACCAAAACATCATCACCAAAAGCACTAGCCCTTACGCGTCGCCCATCGTGATAGTGCGAAAGAAAAACGGAGACATCAGAATGTGCATAGATTACAGGAAATTGAACGCCAAAACTATCCCTGATGCTTTTCCCCTTCCCAGAATAGATGATTCACTGGACGCTTTGGGCAAGGCAAAGCTTTTCACCACTTTGGACTTGGCGTCTGGGTACCATCAAGTCGCCATGGACGAAAGAGACCGGCAGAAGACCGCATTCACCACACCCTTCGGGTTGTACGAATATCTGAGAATGCCAATGGGTTTAATTAACTCAGGAGCCACGTTCCAAAGAATGATGTCTTCCACCATGTCCGATTTGGCGTTCAAGATTCTTCTGGTGTACCTGGACGACCTGTTAATCTACAGCAGCAACTTCGAAGAGCACCTCGAGAGACTAGAGATTGTCCTCTCAAGATTGCAGCAAGTCGGGCTGAAAGTCAACCCCAAGAAATGCACATTTGCTCAGAAGTCGGTAGAGTACCTTGGTCACACCGTCTCTGCAGACGGCATCGCAGCGTCCAAAGAGAAAACGAGGGCTGTATCGTCGTGGAAAGTGCCGACCACGCTGCGAGAACTGAGGGCGTTTCTTGGCTTCGCCAGTTATTATCGACGCTTCGTGAGAAATTTCGCCAAGATTGCAGCCCCACTCAACAACCTCGTTTCGTTGGCGTATCAGACGCAGGGACCAAAGAAACGACAAAGCAAGAACGTCGACATCGCCTCAAATTGGACTCCTGACTGTCAAAAAGCGTTCGACACCCTGAAGGCCGCTTTGATTTCACCACCGGTGTTGGGCTATGCATCTTTTGACCGCCCCTTCATCCTTGAAACAGACGCCTGCAGCCAAGGCATAGGCGCCGTTTTGAGCCAAGACCAACCAGAAGGTCGCCGAGTCATCGCATATGCCAGTCGTACGTTACGACAGGGAGAACGGAACACGAGTAACTACAGCAGCCTGAAGCTAGAGTTACTTGCCCTGAAGTGGGCGATATGCGAAAAGTTCAGACATTACCTGATGGGATCAACTGTACTGGCGTACACGGACAACAATCCACTCAGTCATTTGAAGACGGCCAAGTTGGGGGCGATCGAACAAAGGTGGGCAGCAGAGTTGGCGTGTTTCGATTTCACGATCAAGTTCCGCTCGGGAAGGGAAAACATTAACGCCGACGCGTTAAGTCGATTCCCCACCCCCGACACCAAATCGGACAGTGAAGACGACGAACTGATCGCGGTTTCGTGCAGTCAGCAAACGAGGGATCCTGAAATAGAAGTGGTTGTTCATCGAGCATCGGTTGAAGAGCTTAACGCAATCAGCCGCCTCGGAGAGGAACAATTCGACATCACCGGTCCTAAGAACCCCCTGAAAGTGCAAGAGGACACCTACCCCGACCTCCTAGCGACCTGCTTCCCCTCGCTCGGAAAAGCAAGACTTGCCGAGGCTACACTTTCGGACTCCTCCCTCATGTCTCTCGCCCCTTTCATCCGAAAGAAGAACAGACCCTCGTTGAAAGAAGCCGTGACCCTGGGAAGTGGAGCAAAGCCGTATCTCCGTCATCTTGCCAAAATGAGGATAGAAGACAACGTGATTTACAAAGATGCTATAGACCCCGTGCACGGCACGATTTCACAGATCGTTGTGCCAGAAAGTCTGCGGCCTATGATGCTGGACCTTGTCCATCAGCAAGCTGGTCACCAGGGCCCAGACCGAGCCCTCCAACTGCTACGCCGTCGTGTATTCTGGCCGAACATGCACCTTGATGCAGACGAGTGGTGCAGACGTTGCCAGAGATGTCAAGTAGCAAAGAAACCAGGCACGACGCCTAGAACACCTATGGGACACCTCCTGGCGACCAAGCCGCTCGAAGTGGTTTCCATTGACTTCACGGTGTTGGAACCGTCCAGTGATGGGAAAGAAAACGTTTTAGTCATCACCGACGTGTTCACTAAATTCGCCATCACAGTCGTCACCAAGGACCAGACGGCAGCCACAGTGGCAAAGGCATTGATCACACACTGGTTCGCGCACTATGCAATTCCCCAGCGCATCCACTCCGATCGCGGCCGGAACTTCGAGTCGTCCATCATGCAGGAGCTCTGTGCACACTACGGCATCATGAAATCTCGCACTACAGCTTACCATCCAGCCGGGAACGGCCAGTGCGAGAGATTTAATCGCACCATGCACGGTTTGCTGCGAACTCTGGAATCAGAACAGAAGAAGAAATGGCCCGCCTACCTCCCGGAACTTTGCCACGTGTACAACTGTACCCCCCATGCCACTACCGGTTTCTCCCCATTTTACTTGATGTTCGGTAGAGACCCCAGAATGCCTTTAGACCTGTTTTTGGGAGAGAAACAAGAAGCTTGGCAAGCCGTGATGCCGAACGAGTGGTTGGGAAACCACCTCGACAGATTGAAGTGGGCGCATGATGCAGCTGCAAAGCGGTCGGGTGCCAAGGCAGACAAACGGAAGGAACGCTACGACCGTGGACTGGCGAGTTCGGACCTGCGACCGGGCGATTTTGTGTTGCTACGACGGCGTTACTCTGGGCGCAGCAAGATCCAAGACCAGTGGGGAGAACGAGTGTTCATTGTAGTCGAGGCGCCAACGGCAAGTGGCGGTCCCCATGTAGTCAAACCGCAAGATGGAGCTGGCCAAGCGTTCACAGTCACACGTTCAGAACTCCGACCGTACTTTCCCCCCCTGTTTCTCCAACCCATGGGCACCCCCGAGCCAGCAGTGCCAGAGTCCGAACCAGTTCAGAAAGAGTCGGATGTGTATGTAGAATGGACGGTGACCCTTCCCCCTCTCAGACCATCCAGGATTCCAATCCCTGCAGTACCCGTGGTCGCACCGGTACTCCCTCCCCCGGCCCCACCAACAAGATTCCCAGCCTCAGGGCCCAAAATCCCACGTGGTCGTCCACGTGCATGTCAGCCCCCTCCCCCTGACCCAGAGAGACGGTCCCACAGAGAGACTAAGGGTAAACCCCCTGTCAGATTTCAGCAGCTGTAGTCATTTGTGACAATGACATTCAGTATTCTGTAGTCACAAAAACTGTTCTTGTGTGTGTGGATGGATGCCTATAGATACAGGATCTATCATGTGCAATGATGATAAAGACAATAAACTTAGTTATTCAACTTAACAGGTTGCTTTGTCAGTATTAGGGTTAACAGTCAGCTAAACATAGCTAGTGTTACTCGCCTAAATATGAGACTTAGGTACAAGTGTACTGTACTTCAACGGGAAATGGTGTAGCTTTGTATTAGGCTTTCTGATCATTCGGTTTAAAAACCTGGTTTCAGTCAGTTTTGCACTAAGTGGATATACAAGCTAGTGTTTGTTTTTGTCACCTATATGTAGTCGCTAGACTGAACTGATGACTCAGACTCCTCACACATTTGTTATGAAGAATATATCGTCCTTGTCCGATTAAAACCTCGTAACTCGATTTTTTGCGAAATCTACTTTTTTACATCAATATAATCTACGATTTTTTCTCGATTTTTTGGTTATTGTGGTGAAAGCCTAAGATCGCTGGAAGTCAGTTAAAAATGGGTATAAAAATACCTCGTATATCATTTTGGCAAAACCGCGAACCAAAATTACACGTAACTTGAGTTACGAGCTTTTTTTGCTCGCGTGTTTTTCAGTTTTGGCCGATGCAAACCTCGTATGTCGACTTACAAGTTTTCTAATATCTAAACACGGCGGTAAATGAACTGTTTCCGTTAGATACGAGGTTACGGTAACATGTCCTTACGCTCAGAGTTTAGCTAAAATTAAATATTAGCGTCATTAATGAAGCTAGAAGTGCCCACATTACGTATTGTGTAGTAAAATGACACTCTACGACATCAGTTATTGTTCAAATGAGTTTAGTGTTAGTATTTTCCTTTGCTGAGTACAAAAGCATAACTACAAAGAGAGATTAAGCAGTTAAAGTATTCTGACATATCTCTTAACTATGTAACAGTTCAGTCCTGAACTTCTGATCTTATTTGTTAGCTGAAGATGTACAGGTATGCATATGTCACGTACTGAAGTTGTGTTCTAGTGTCTGAATGCAGTCCGTCATGTCTGGCAGTGGGTCCTTCACACCTGAAAGCCAATTCTCTTCGCTTGAAGATCTTAGGTTGATGTGCTGTGTGTGCCTGAATAAAAGTTCTATACCATGGGATTTCGAAACGGAACTTATCATAGATGACATCACTGTTCGTATGGACTCTAATTGTGTTTAGTGGGTGTACTGTGTCCATTATCATGGTCAGTTTCATGTGGACTGCATTGACCCAACAACTGTAAAGCATGACAAAAACTGCATCTGCTCGACTTGTTTGCATTAGGAGTCATGTTTGCTCTGTCTGGTGCAAGCTCCGCATGAGCGAGCAGGAGTCAATTGATGGTGCAGCTTTCGCTTGGAAACACAGTCACTATCTTCCAGGAGTAATGGAAGTAGTGAAGCAAACTAAACATTGTGATTCACCAACCCCAAAACTATGAATGCAACGTTTGCTGTGAATCCAAGTACGGAAACATCCCATAGCATGTGTACCAGATGCACATTCAACGCAAAGACGAAGCTTGCAAATGACAGACCATTGACAAGAGGGTTGCTAAAGAGAATGGTGATGTCCAAGTTTTCACCATGTATCTGCAGGTCGACTTGTTGGCTATGTATATAAGCAAATGACAAATACTTCAAGGCCAAGCTGTGCTGCCACTACTGTCTTCACATTGTACAACTTGAGTGACACAGAGGTTACTTGCTACTTTTAGGATGAGTCAAAAAAGATAAGTCAAAAGCAACAGTTGGCGAAACAACCAAGGCAATCATTATCTACAATGACGGCTGTGGGTACCAGAACCGCAGTTTAATAGTCTTGGGAAACGCCCATCTTTACTTTGCAGTCAGTCAAGGAAAAGTCGTTTTCCAAAAGTTTCCTGAGAAAGGTCATACCTGGATGAAAGTAGACTCTGTACACCCAGCTATCAAAAACAAACTAAGGAGAAGGCAGATAGTCTGGCCTGCCGAATACGTGGAAGTCATCACCTCTGCAAGAAAAAGGCAACCTTACAAAGTTGTCCAGGTAGCCAACACATTCTTCAAGAACTTTCTTGATCTCAGACACTTCTGGGGATCCATAATTGGTGGATATTCGCAGTCCGAAGTACCTGCCTGACGGTACTTGTCGCTACAAGCTCATCTATTCTGAGGAGTGGTGGCCTTTTTCACAAAGAAGAAGGAGAGCACATGGTGAGCCCGATATCATCCCCCAGCTCTACTGAGTACGGCTGACCATCAAAGACATAAAGTGGCAGCATCTTCAGCATGTCAAGGAGGTTTTTCCAGTAGATTCATGCCAATACTATGATGGTCTACCCCATGGTCGTTAAGCTCTGCATTCTCATGAGTGGTCATCCTGCATAACTACTAGCTGTTCGAGGACATTTAGATGACAATTGCACTCAAACTAAGATATCTCATTGTTTTCAAGGAATACCCTGTTTTCTGTGCATACAAAAAGGCTCTTGTATGGATGTTTACGCTTCCCTGCAAGCAAAGAATGTTATGTACTGATAAGCTTCAGTTTACACTTGGTTTTGTTTGTGTGTTAATTGACAAGGTTGCAAGGAGACTGCAAGGACATTTTACACAAGAATGAGTATACATCGGTTTGTACAATCAAAAAACAAATGAAAATTGTGACAAAAGAACGATTGTGTGTTTACTGCGTTTTTTAAACATTGTTTTTGTCTTTTTTGTTCTTTGGCTATGTTATAAAACCTTGTAAGTCTTCAAGTTTGGTCGGGTTTTAAAAAAGAAAAACTCGTATCTTGCAATTTTGTTGAATATCGTGCGTTTTAATTGTGACCAACACTATTTAATTACACACAGTAATTTGTTTGTGTTTGTAGATCATGTGCAGAAAAAAATTGGCTTATTTTGATGACAAGTTATAGACGTTTTTTGTGTTCTTCTCGAAACGCTCAAAATCGATTTACGAGGTTTCAATCGGACAAGGACGATATGCTGCACAGGTTTTTTTGCTTTTGAAATTAAAATGTATGTTTGTATGATATTGCATTTGAGGAACATCTCCAGCCTTACATGTCTTGTTTTTTTATAATTGTTTTTTTTTTGCCTCTGCTCCTAACTGAGCAGGGGAGGTAATTTCATTTTTTATGAGACCCTGGTTTTCATTTGAGCTGGGGAGCATAATGTAAATGCGTTGAAGTTTTTGTTTGTGAGAATAATTCTTGTAAGTATGTTTCAAAAGGACGTTTTGAGGTGGTCCTTCTAGTAAAGTTTTCGGATTTGTTGTACTGGCATCGGTGAAATACTGATGATTTGGTTTTTCTGTTTTGACGATTTCGAGTCAGTTGGCTTAAATGCACTGGTTTATTCTTGTCAGGTTTAAAAACCAACAGATTACCTTTAATCTTTAACGATTGGAAGATTAGCTAGTCGATTTTGTTGGGTGTAAATATTATAGCTGCGTACTGATTTTCTCATGACTGGAGACCTGAGGTGTTCAGGTATATCCGTTTGAGTAGACATGTGTATGTAGCGACAATAGACATTGATTTGTCTGTAACGATAATCCAACTTTGTTTAGCTTTAACGCTCTTCGCCATTTTTATCCGATTGTCGTTGCCTAAAATTGTGTCATGCGGAGTCTGGAGAGTTGAGTTGACGTTACATTTTCAACATGTCTGTATAGAACTTGTAAACATGTTTGCCGGTGGTTTTTAGTTATGGTTTTACTTGGAGACCGTTTTCAGGAAATTGTTGGTGTATTTTATCCGCTGGTTTTTGGGTGCGGACAATAGATTTTTGCTGTTGTAGTTTTTGGTTGTATTCATGGGGACCATGAATATTGAGCAGGGGAGATTTATGTGACCAGACAAAAATCTAACTACTGGTACCTATGAGCTGCCGAAGATCCGGAATCAAACTTCTACCTTCGAGCTCATGGGGATCCAGTTTTCTTTGCGTAGTATTTTAGTTAGCGTCCCTTTTGTTTTCTTAATGCAACCTCTTTCCTGAAATTAGTAAATTGAGTGTTGCTCTAAAACTATATTTCTGTCCCTTTATTCCGACAGCTCAATAGTTTCAGTCAGAAATCTAAATAAATATAACTTTCTTCTCCGGTCTAGTTTCTTGTCACCTACTTTCTCCTCATGTTTAGTATTCGTACAATTTATCCTTGCGCCTTCCGAGTGGCTTTCCCACGGAGAGGGAGAGCGAAGCAAGAGTGTGCAAGATCTTTGTCCCAAGGTATGTAATATGATGCATTGTTATTTCATTATTGACGATGTATGCTCATTTGAGGCTTTTCTTCATGGTTTGTCGGTTAGAGCCATTTGAAGTGAAGTCAGGCAGTAAACATGTGCTTTTTCAACCGGTCTATGAAAATGTATACTGTAAACGGAATCAGCAATTAGCATTGATTTTTTTATGCTTTGGTTATTCCGATATGAGATAAGTGCGTAAATCAGCAGGAAACAGTTTCAGATGATTTTTAAGACTTTTCCCAAGCTAGGCATAGTGATCAAGTACAACCCCTTTTTCCCTTCTTCTTCCCCACTTTAGCTATTTTTTGGACGTATTTTTAGATTGTGACGTCAATAGATCTCGTGTAACCTGTGATGTCATAAAAAGGATTTCCATGCACAGACCCATGACGTCACCGGAAATGGTGTATTAGTTTACTCATAGAGTAGTGATGTCGTAGAAATGTGTGTAGTTGGGGAAACCCCTTTTTCAAAATGTAAACAGTTCTGTTTGATTTCTGAATGTCAGCAATCAAAGCTTAGATTCTTTTTATGAGACTTTATAACATTGTTAATCAAATTGTAAATTCGTTTTTGGAACATTATGAAATATTTCCATTGAACATTTGCACTTATACAGACACTCAGCCAGATCACATTCAAGCAATTGTAAAACACAGGCATTCCAACTCAAGGTTGTTTTATAATTTTATTTGAACTTGATTCT
Source organism: Littorina saxatilis (assembly GCF_037325665.1). Classification (NCBI taxonomy): domain Eukaryota; kingdom Metazoa; phylum Mollusca; class Gastropoda; order Littorinimorpha; family Littorinidae; genus Littorina; species Littorina saxatilis. Next base: position 9,518,060 of record NC_090249.1, on the reverse strand, counting down.
TGTATAATTTTATTAGAACAAATACTTACTAGTGTTTCTTGTATGTTTTCAGGCCCTTCAAACTTCAAGCTTCTAGCTTCTAGCTTCTAGCTTGTATGTTTACAAGTTTACCGGAGGTTATGTCAAGTTAAATATGGAATAAAGAGCAAGAGAAATGGCAACGTCTTAGAGACTTCTTTGTCGTCTTTATTTTTCTCCTCCTCCTTCCACCCTTCTACATCTGTGTGTGTGTGTGTGTGTGTCTGTGTGTGGAGGCAACACCTGTGGATTGTAGAGTTCTGTTTGTGATGGGGTCTGGCGGCTTTTGTCTGTCTGTATGTTCTGGCATTTGAGAAGCCATAACAGATAATATAGGGCTTAGAAATAAGCTCTAAAATTCTCAATCCCGTTTGAGAGGACTTCGCCTTCAAAGGTGATTGTGGTGAACCGCCACGCTGTCTGTCTCTGTCTCGCGATTCACCCCGGCGAAGCCGGGTATTCCTCTAGTTTGTCCATATATGCTGATGGTGTGCATTCTGTGGTTTACAGAGTAGGCGGAATGTGCGACGGGGTTTCTGTAGAATGTTAGATTAGGTTCGTTAGATTATGTTCGTTAGATTATGTTCGTTAGACGGGGTTCGTTATATTGGTTTCGTTAGATTGTTTTTTTAGACTTTGTTTTTTTATGTTTCATTGGGTCTCTTGTTTTCTGGCTCACGTAAGTGTAGCCTATGCGATGCTAAACTTTGTCTGTCTGTGTTTGTGTGTGTGTGTGTGTGTGTGTGTGTGTGTGTATGTGTGTGATAGAAACTTTAACATTTGACTAAACACCGAAATACTAATTTTACCTGGTTATTATCCAAGCAACAGCTTCAAAATATTGAAGCAATGATCAACATTTCGTCGGCACGTATGTAGTTAAAGTGTGTATCCAAAGAAAATGGGTGGTGGGGGGTTTTGGGGGGGTAAAAACAGATGACTGGTTTGTGTCGTGTGTGGTATGTAGACCAGGTCAGGGGTCAAGGTTAGGTCAGATCGCATGAAGGATTGTGGTATAGATACAGTTATCACCGAGCTGCAGTTCGCCGATTCGGAGAAGACGATTTCACATTGTTCGGTTTCGTAGCTCCAGAAAAATAGATAAAGAAGATACCAAAGGAGATTTCCTACAGGTTAATCTGCACAGCGTGTTTCCAGTGTCTGCGCGAGGAAGCGCTGTCGAAATCTGCACAGCGTGTTTCCAGTGTCTGCGCTAGGAACCGCTGTCGAAAGCGCCTGTCGATCTGGCCATCTGGCAGTCGTGTCCCCGTAAGTAGGCTACAGACAGACAGATCTAGATCTAGTGTCTCGCACTCTTGCACCGTGTCACCTATGCTTACTGTCTGTGGGTGTATGTGTGACGGAGTGATTGAGTTTGTGTTACTGTTTGTCGATTTCTTACGTGAGCCTTGTTAGACTATAGTTCTAGAGTGAGGATCTAGAGTATAGTTCTGGAGTATAGTTTTAGAGTGAGGATCTAGAGTATAGTTCTAGAGTGAGGATCTAGAGTATAGTTCTAGAGTATAGTTCTAGAGTATAGTTCTGGAGTATAGTTCTAGAGTGAGGATCTAGAGTATATAGTTCTAGAGTGGGGATTTAGAGTATAGTTCTAGAGTATAGTTTTGGAGTGGGGATCTATAGTATTGTTTTGGTTTGTTCTAGTTTTAGAGAGTAGAATATATTGGAGTTTTTATTGAATGTAAACCCCCGTTAACCACGACATTCAAAGCAGGTTCCACGTTTCATTGGTTGAAGAAAAGAGAAGAGAGGTGGTGGGAGTGTGTAGGTGGTGGGGGTAGTGGAAGAGTGGAGGTGGTGGGAGAGTGGGGGTGGTGGGGGTGGTGGGAGAGTGGAGGTGGCTGGAGAGTGGAGGTGGTGGGGGTGGTGGGAGAGTGGAGGTGGCTGGAGAGTGGAGGTGGTGGGAGAGTGGAGGTGGCTGGAGAGTGGAGGTGGTGGGAGAGTGGAGGTGGTGGGGGTGGTGGGAGAGTGGGGGGGGGTGGTGGGAGAGTTGAGGTGGTGGGAGAGTGGAGGTGGTGGGAGAGTGGAGGTGGCGGGAGACTGGAGGTGGCGGGAGAGTGGGGGTGGTGGGAGAGTGGAGGTGGCGGGAGACTGGAGGTGGTGGGAGAGTTGGGGTGGTGGGAGAGTGGGGGGGTGGGAGAGTGGGGTTGGGTGGGGGAAGAGTGGGGGTGGTGGGAGAGTGGAGGTGGTGGGAGAGTGGGGGTGGTGGGAGAGTGGGGGTGGTGGGAGAGTGGGGGTGGCTGGAGAGTGGAGGTGGTGGGAGAGTGGAGGTGGCGGGAGACTGGAGGTGGCGGGAGAGTGGGGGTGGTGGGAGAGTGGAGGTGGTGGGAGAGTGGAGGTGGTGGGAGACTGGAGGTGGCGGGAGACTAGAGGTGGCGGGAGAGTGGGGGTGGTGGGAGACTGGAGGTGGCGGGAGAGTGGGGGTGGTGGGAGAGTTGGGGTGGTGGGAGAGTGGGGGGGGGGTGGGAGAGTGGGGTTGGGTGGGGGTGGAGGGATAGTGGGGGTGGAGGGATAGTGGGGGTGGCAGGAGAGTGGGGGTGGCGGGAGATTGGGGGTGGTGGGAGAGTGGGGGTGGGAGAGTGGGGGTGGTGGGAGACTGGAGGTGGCGGGAGACTGGAGGTGGCGGGAGAGTGGGGGTGGCGGGAGATTGGAGGTGGCGGGAGCGTGGAGGTGGTGGGAGAGTGGAGGTGGTGGGAGACTGGAGGTGGCGGGAGACTGGAGGTGGCGGGAGAGTGGGGGTGGCGGGAGACTGGAGGTGGCGGGAGAGTGGGGGTGGTGGGAGAGTGGAGGTGGTGGGAGAGTGGAGGTGGTGGGAGACTGGAGGTGGCGGGAGACTGGAGGTGGCGGGAGAGTGGGGGTGGTGGGAGAGTTGGGGTGGTGGGAGAGTGGGGGGGGGGTGGGAGAGTGGGGGTGGAGGGATAGTGGGGGTGGAGGGATAGTGGGGGTGGCAGGAGAGTGGGGGTGGCGGGAGATTGGGGGTGGTGGGAGAGTGGGGGTGGGAGAGTGGGGGTGGTGGGAGAATGGGGGTGGAGGGAGAGTGGGGGTGGAGGGAGAGTGGGGGTGGCGGGAGGGTGGGGGTGTCGGGAGAGTGGGGGTGGGAGATTGGGGGTGGTGGGAGAGTGGGGGTGGGAGAGTGGGGGTGGCGGGAGAGAGGGGGTGGGAGGGTGGTGGGGGTGGCGGGAGAACGGGGTTGGGTGGTGGATAGTGGGAGTGGGGGTGGTGGGAGAGTGGGGATGGTGGATAATGGGGGTGGTGGGAGAGTGGGGGTGGTGGATAATGGGGGTGGTGGGAAAGTGGGGGTGGTGGATAGTGGGGGTGGTGGGACAGTGGGGGTGATGGGAGAGTGGGGATGGTGGATAGTGGGGGTGGTGGGAGAGTGGGCGTGGTGGATAGTGGAGGTGGTGGGGGAGTGGAGGTGGTGGGAGAGTGGAGGTGGTGGGAGAGTGGGGGTGGTGGGAGAGTGTGGGTGGGGGTGTTGGGAGAGTGGGGGTGTTGGGAGAGTGGGGGTGGTGGGAGAGTGGGGGTGGTGGGAGAGCGGGGGTGGTGGGAGAGTGGGGGTGGTGGGAGAGCGGGGGTGGTGGGAGAGTGGAGGTGGTGGGAGAGTGGGGGTGGTGGGAGAGTGTGGGTGGGGGTGGTGGGAGAGTGGGGGTGTTGGGAGAGTGGGGGTGGTGGGAGAGTGGGGGTGGTTGGATAGTGGAGGTGGTGGGAGAGTGGGGGAGGCGGGAGAGTGGGGGTGGCGGGAGTACGGGGTTGGGTGGTGGATAGTGAGGGTGGGGGTGGTGGGAGAGTGGAGGTGGGGTCGGCGGGAGAACGGGGATGGATGGTGGATAGTGGGGAAAGTGGGAGTTGTGGGAGAGTTGGCATGGGTTAGGAAGTTGTTACTTACCCTTCAGACATGGCGTACTGTTGATATGTCATCATCTGCGTTTCGTCCATACGGACAACGGAACCGTCCCTGGAAAAAAAGGATATGTCTTCATGGCAACATTTAATTCCCATTTCTAAACAGTTTTACAATTCAAACCTCTGGCACCGCAACAAGTTTAAGCAAAGGTTAGGTATATTTCAGTGCATCGTCGTTAAAAGAAAACAAGAGGCGAAGCCTTCAAGGGTGAAGGCTCACGTAAGAAATCGACAAACAGTAACACAAACTCAATCACTCCGTCACACACACACACACACAAACACACACACACACACACACACACACACACAGAAAGAGCATAGGTGAAACTGTGCAAGAAAGCTAGATCTGTCTGTCTGCATGTAGCCTACTTACAGGGACACGACTGCCAACTAGTCTCGGCCCGCTCAAAAAAACAATGACCGAGACTTTCAGTAATTCCTTTGCGTGACGTCAAACCCTCTTACGTCTTCAAATGTTAGAGTTTCTACCACAGACATACGCACGCACGCACAGACAGACAGACAAAAGTTAGCATCGCATAGGCTACACTTACGTGAGCCAACAAGTCGCGTAAGGCGAAATTACAACATCTAGTCGATCTGTCGAACCCACAGAATAAAACTGAACGCACTGCATTTTTTTTCACCAAGACAAAACAGCTTCGTCAATCCACGCGGCAAAGAAGTCGCTCATTTTTTCCGTGCAACACGAAGTAAAACTGACATGCAAGAATAGCAAAATAGCGTACTGCGGTAAGCAGGGAAGCGCGCTTTTCTGTATTCGTTTTAACTTTCTGAGCTTGTTTCGAATACAACATATTATATTTATATGTTTTTGAAATCAGGAAATGATAAGGAATAAGATGAAATCATTTTTTTTATCGATTTCTTAAATAATAATCGAAGTAATAATTAACCTATTTTTGTTAATTGTGATCACATTTTAAGAGTAAACATGACATATGTATTATATTTTTAGATTCAAAATTTAATGAAGAATACGATGCAATCAATTTTAAATCTGTTTGCGAAAAATCGATATTAATGACAACTTTAACTCTTACCAGTTCGGGGGTTTTAGGGCATATTTTACAGTGCTGTTGGTGCCTAATTGCCGAGTGGCTATCTGGGGTCATATTCTAAATGAAATATAGACAGTTATATATCAAATGAAAGGAAAATGAATAAGCTTTTCATATTTGCAAAGAGAATTGTGCTATCTTTAAAGGTAAAAAATGTTATGGGGGTGACAACATGATTTTTGTTGAAATTTGTACGTCCATTTTTTGGAACACGTGACAAACACAAAGAAGACATTTTCTTTGTGTTCAGTTTATTTTAGATATGCTGCTAACTAGTCTGTTTTGGCATTCATTTTACATAACATAGCAAAGTTTTATTGAGTTTTGCTGATAAACAAAAAAGTAATTGTCACCTGAATACCCCCACCCAAATTTCAAAGTTGGACGTTTCATGACATACGCATGCCTAAGGCCCAAAAAAAAATAGTCTGTTTACGGTATCCCGACCGATCCGATTTTTTCCCGCGACCCTAGACTGTTTTTTTGGCAAAATAACTTAAAAATATGTTTTTTGGGGGAAAACAAAAATAAAAACAAAAAACAAAACAAGTCCCGACCTACCGACCCTATTTTATTGGCCTATGTTACCGTTAACAGACTTTTTAAATTTGTTTTGCCTAATAATGCATTCCTATAACTAACTTATAACAAAAACCCAGCTTGTTTTTGTCATAAAGTGTGTCTAACATATGAGTTTATCCACTGTCCAACCCATCCAATGTAAAATAACACTTCTTTTTTTTGATAATTAGAGAATTGGTCAGTGGAAAACTACAGGGGGGGCATCGTAAGCTTGCTTACGATGGGTAAGGGAGCGAACTGGTAAGAGTTAATGAGCAAATTCATTAATTAACTTTTAAGCCTCCAAGCTGAAATGCAATACCAGAGTCCGGGCTTCGTCGAAGATTACTTGACCAAAATTTAAACCAAATTGGTTGAAAAATTAGAGCGTGACAGTGCCGCCTCAAATTTCACAAAAAGCCGGATATGACGTCATCAAAGATATTTATCCAAAAACTAAAGAAAATTCTGGAGATATAATACTCAGGAACTCTCATGTTAAGTTTCATGAAGATCGGTCCAGTAGTTTCTCAGAATCGCGTTATACACACACACACACACACACACACACACACACACCACTTGAATTTTAGAAGTAAAAGATATTTCTGACATTCTACCAATACTTTTTGATTTTCTTGAGATGTGGATAATCAAATTAAGTTCATATTCTTTTTTACATTTAGTCAAGTTTCGACTAAATGTTTTAACATAGAAGGGGAATTGAGATGAGGGTGGTGATGTATGTGTGTGTGTATGGATGTACTAGAATAAATACCCGCTTCGCCGGGTACCCGGCTTCGCCGGGAAGAAGTAGAGCCGAATGATACCCGGCTTCGCCGGGAAGAAGTAGAGCCGAATACCCGGCTTCGCCGGGATGAAAGCGTTGTGGACAGTGACCTTCTAAAAATAGTAACGGGAATATCCGGCTTCGCCGGGATGAAAGCGTTGTGGACAGTGACCTAAAAATAGTAACGGGAATATGGATTGACGCCACACGAAGGAAGGGAGATAAACGCAAAACACTGGAGAAGATAAGGAAGAGTTACTGGGAATGGATCTGGGAAGATGAACAGAAAAACCAAAATCGGTTCAGCGCTGCGCGCTGAGAGCACGTGTTGAAAATTCTCATCGACCAGGTTGTGTCCGGGGTCTACCTGAATATGCCCACCAAATTTGAAGCAGATCCATCAAGAACTTTGGCCGTGCATCGCGAACACACACACACACACACACACACACAGAGAAGCCGTATATATGTTACAGGGAATAACAAAATTTAGGGAATAAGCTTAATCACTGAAATTTTAAGGGAATAGGCTTATTCCCTGTTTCAACTGGGGAGTAAGCTTATTCCCTAAAAAAATCAGGGATTTAGCTTGTACCCTGAAATGGGAGATCATTTTTTTGGCTTATTCCCTGATTAGTTTAAAGCACACAAACAGAAACACTAATACAAGATTTGTTGCTTTAAACATTGGTTTATTCATGAATACACAAGGATCAAAATACAAGATAAAAATATTGCTGCACACAAACAATGAAAGCCCTAATAAGAAGTGGGCAACATGTCAAAGCATTTACATATTCTGCGGACTGGTTGATATGAACACGAACGTATACATTCAAATCATGCAAAGTACAGATTGTATAAATTTGAACATGAAAATCACCTACAGTGACTTGACTTCATACTTTATCCGCGACTTGAAGCAAACAATTGAAGTCCAAAGCTCTGTTTTTTTATTTCTTCAATCTACCACAGCACGTTCAAAGTGTGATCTTCAATTTTTGTTGGAGCACGTCAAGAGGGCATGGCATCTTGAGTTGCAAGCCATGCGAGCCTTGAAGCAAGAGCATCGGTTTGTCTTGCACCGTTTTGATCCCGAGCAGTTACATTTTATGTACCCCTGTCCCCCACAGCTGCTCGTAGTGAAATAGAACATTCCTCGTTCATATCCTGTAGATTGTGCATGGAATATGTGCAAACATCAAATTGATTTCGTGAATATTTGCCTTGGAGCACCCCACTTTTAACCACAATTGTGTACAGGCCTTTGTCGTCTTTGTCTTTGATTATGCCAATCAAGTTTCTTGGGTCAGATCTCCCACGGTCAACTGCTGGTATTGGGACTGTCACTGAGTCTCCAACTTCAGCTTCAGGAAATATTCGCTTGCTTCTTTTCACCATCCTTTCAGCCTGATTTTCTTGCGCCTGATAGGCCCTTTTACGAGAGACTAGTATATTGTTTTTATGCTTATCAATTCCTGACATTGAAGGACCTGGGGTTGAACGTCCTGATGCTGGCGTTGAAGATCCTGGGGTTGAACGTCCTGATGCTGGCGTTGAAGGTCCTGGGGTTGAACGTCCTGATGCTGGCGTTGAAGATCCTGTGGTTGAACGTCCTGATGCTGGCGTTGAAGGTCCTGGGGTTGAACGTCCTGATGCTGGCGTTAAATGTCCTGGGGTTGAACGTCCCGATGCTGACGTTGAAGGTCCCGGGGTTGAACGTCCTGATGCTGACGTTGAAGGTCCTGGGGTTGAACGTCCTGATGCTGGCGTTAAATGTCCTGGGGTTGAACGTCCCGATGGTGGCGTTGAAGATCCTGGCTCGAAGTCCATGACCTGAAATAACAATTATTCACTTGGAAATGATGACACACGCCAAAAGACTAATTTTGGATACATTGTTTTATGGCGAATAAATTATTATGGAATATAATTATAAGGTGACGAACATTTTTCTGAAATAAAGGCGACCCCCCCCCCCCCCCCCATCCCTCCCCCCAACCCACAAATCTCTCTCTCTCTCTCTCTCTCTCTCTCTCTCATGCAACTCTTCCTGTCTCATGCATCTCTCTCTCTCTCTCTCTCTCTCTCTCTCTCTCTCTCTCTCTCTCTCGCTCTCTCTCTCATGCAACTCTTCCTGTCTCATGCATCTCTCTCTCTCTCTCTCTCTCTCTCTCTCTCTCTCTCTCTCTCTCTCTCTCTCTCTCTCTCTCTCTCTCTCTCTCCTCTCTCTCTCTCTCTCTGTAAAATATGTATATTGTAATCTAAATGCTTAGTGTTTTTTTCAGGCATACTGCATTGTTTTCTACGTCGGTTACTGAATGTGGCCGTTGCCCCCAGACTCCTGCCCCATTTCAGGGCAAACCTCTCTTATATCTGAGGAAAATAATGAAACAGAGAGAGAGAGAGAGAGAGAGAGAGAGAGAGAGAGAGAGAGAGAGAGAGAGAGAGAGAGAGAGAGAGAGAGAGAGAGAGAGAGAGAGAGTAAATAAGCAGCTTACCTCATGCTGTAGTAAGGACGTTGGAAGTCCAGGCACGATCGTTGAGGGTGCAGCCTCTGGAGATCCCAGCACGATTGTTTAGGATGCAGCCTCTGGAGATCCCAGCACGGTCGTTGAGGGTGCAGCCTCTGGAGATCCCAGCATGAGCGTTGAGGATCCAGCCTCTGGAGATCCCAGAGCAGCCTGCAGGTCATCCTCACTTTGCAGTCGTTGAAGAACTTCATTTGGGATGCTGCTTGAAGTAAGCCCGATTTTGGCATCAGCACCGAACAATGCAGCAAATGGTGTTCCAAGTTGTCATCATGTCCTTAATGTCGGAATTTGCTCTTTCAACAGACCCCTGTGACTGGGGATGTCGGGGCTTCCCGTGGACAAGAACCAAATCAGGCCACAATTCTTTTAGCTCAGTGATGACTTTGGCACAAAACTCGGCACCGTTGTCACTTTGAAGAATTTGCGGGGCTCCGAAGAGAAGGAAAATGTCTAAAAGTTGGTATGCCACCTCTGCTGCTCGTTTTGTTGTAAGGGCTCTAAGCACGCAAAACTTGGTAAGATGTTCCTGGTAGACCATAACCCATGAGTATCCTCCCTGTTTAAGTGACTGATAGTCAATTAAATCCACTTGAGATCTTGATCCAAACGACTTTGACAGGAGAGGCTTTACAACAATGCCTTTAATCGTAGGTCTTCTTTTTTTTTCCTGACACTGAACGCACAAAGACTTGAACAAAGTGACACTGGCCTCTGTTATGTTTGCATACTTTTTCCCAGCCTCTTTCAACATTTTATCACGGCCACCATGGCCAGTGACAACATGGATGCGCTTTAAAACATCGTACATTTCCTCAACAAATATGAAGTGTTTAGGTTGCTCAGTTTCGTCCTTTCGCTTTAGAACGAGTTTGGATACTTGCCCACAGGTAAGAATTTCATACCTTCTTAGAAGGTGCCTTTGATGTTGGGTTTTAGTAGCTGTTGTCGCTGCTGCTTCCTTCACTTCATCTAAAATTCTGTGGTACTCATCTCTGGTCATAAGTAATCTATTTGCTTTGTCCTTATTTTTTAGCACTTCCTCAAGAAATACTTGTTCTTTCGCGTCCATGTTGCTTGATATGAATCACAGACTCGACTGACTTTTTCAATTGAACTGAATCTGCCCGAGGAAAAATCAAAACACAAACACCGACAACAGTTCATGAAATCATTCTGTATTTATCAAGAGAGTGAGTAAAAGTCAAGAAAGAACTCATTTCCAAGCAAAAGATGGTTTTAAAGAGTGATCAAAGCTCACTGATATCGAATTTATTTATGATAAAATGTACACGTCTTTCTGTTTGTGTGTTTCAAACTAATCAGGGAATAAGTCAAAAAAATGACCTCCCATTTCAGGGAATAAGCTAAATCCCTGATTTTCTCAGGGAATAAGCTTACTCCCCAGTTGAAACAGGGAAGAGGCCTATTCCCTTAAAATTTCAGTGATTAAGCTTATTCCCTAAATGTTCTTATTCCCTGTAACATTATATACTAGCAGTCAGGCCCGGCTTCGCCCGGGTGTTTCTGCTCTCCCCTCTCTCAGAAACCTCTCGAATCTTATTCCAATGTGGATAAGAAAAATGACAGTGTGAGCTCATACATTTGGATGTATAGGCAAGGCAAGTTTCTATTTGGTTCAACGTGTTCTTCGTGATTTGTTTACCCCTTCTCACACCCACTGTAGTTACCGTCTGATCAAAGCACGCATACCTCATGAGTGAGCGCGTCATACCTTTTTGAACAGGGGAGAGAAATCTGTAAATTCTCGTGATCTTTCACTGAGGCGATCGTTTCGTAAACATTATTCGCGATGATCTGGAAGGCAGGGAGGGGGAGCAGGGGGCAGGGTTAGTGTGTGTGTGTGTGTGGGGGGGGGCGGCGGGATGATAGCGGGCGGGGGGTAACGCTTGAGAATGACACGGTATACTGGTTTGATGAGAGTTACCTCCCTTCCGTGGATGACAAAGCATGACTTACCTCCCTTGCACTATATAGACTGTATTGATAGATGGGGAGGGTAATTATCCGAGGAAGGAAACAATGTCTGGAGAAACTAAAACCCAGGTGCACATTTGTGGGTCCAGGGCAGTGTGCATGCAAAATATCTTGTGCTTATCTTTTGCCATCTCTGAGGTATGGCGACCACAGACAGACAGACAGACACACACACACAGACAGACAGACACTCTCTTTTATTTATATGTATAGATAGATGTGTGTGTGTTTGTATAAGGGAAAGTCGCCAATCCCGGAACAGCCGGCAAACTTGGAACACCTCAATAAAAGAATTGTTTTGCAGAAATGTCTAGTGCCTTTCCTTGATGTTATTCCAGCAAGAAAAATGGCTATTGCGGCAAAACAAAAAAAGTGGTATGTTTTTTAAACTTTTCTCCCTTCTTATTTCTACTGTCTACAATTCGTATTATTACTCTTTATCTATATAGTATTACGTTCACATAAAATGTTGATTGCTGTGATAAACCTTCATGGATTTGCAATAATTTTAACGGAGACAAAGATTTGAAACAGTCAGATTCTGTCAGTATGATTGCTTGGTTTCAGCAGCAAATGTAAGCCTACCTGCCGCTTATGTCCTGCAACGCACAACCACAAACTCGTCGAAGAGAACATCACGAGAAAAAACTAATCTGAAATCATCAAATCTTCTCCTTACAAGCAAAAGCTGTAGATTTCATTTGCAAAAGGGAATGCAGGTCAACGGAAGAGAGAAAAGAAGGAAGCTACAAAACCTTCTACTCAGAAAAACAAGAGGGGAACACCTTCTGCTCAGAGGAAGAAAAGGGGAACATTCTTAATGATGCGTTCTATCCTGGAGGCAAGCACTTGGCACTGCTTCATGTGTGGCACCAACTCCCCTGAGGACATGATACAGTGCCAGAAGTGCACACAGTGGGCACACGAGGACTGCGCTGACAGCAGAGGACAAAAGGACTTTGTCTGCGAAATCTGTACTTAGTTATTTTGTTTGTTTGCGAAATCAGTTCTTAAATCTGTTCTTAGTTATTTGCTTTCAGACTTTATGCGTATTGATTTGTACATTTAGTCAATTGGGCAAGAAGCCCTTTTATATATTTGTCAACTGAAGAGGGGTACAAACGAAGCTGCAAAATCTCGTGGTACTGCTTCATGTGTGGCACCAACTCCCCTGAGGGCATGATACAGTGCCAGAAGTGCACACAGTGATCACACGATGACTGCGCTGACAGTAGAAGACAAAAGGACATTGTCTGCGAAATCGGTTCTTAGCTTTGATTATTCCTTTTTTTTTTAAAGGTTTTGTTTCTGGTTTAAACTAGGTTTTATTCAGTTATAGACATGGTACAGTAGTAAAACAAGAAATAATAGGAACACGAACTCAAGCGAACGCTTATTATTACATGCCCTATACACAAATGGTGGATAATACAAATGTGATGTCGGACAGAAAAAATTCTAATATATACTATGTCATTATCTGGTCAAAAACAGGATCAAAGTAAACCAAACACAGAGTAAGACAGAACTATAGCAGGGGAAAGAACGATAGAGACATGTAGAGAGATGAAAGTAGCAAGCGCATACAATAGAGAATGAACATCGTAAATCGTAAACTGTTTTGTTTCTCAGGTTTTTTTTATACCTAGCCCTTATTTATCTATTTTTTTCACATTTTAAGCTTACATTGTTATCCGATTTGTTATTTCCTTGGTGAAAATCAAAATAATTTATGTGAAAAATTATTTCTGATGGGGGTTTTAAATTCTAGGATGAAAAGCAGTAAGATGTTAAATCCATATCCAATCCAAGTTTTCATTGAATAACCAAGATGCAAATCATAAAAGGCACTTCCGCCCACTACTCGAAAGCAGCAACAAGTGAAAATACAGCTCTTCGAAATTTCCGCCTCCCACCCCACCTTCCGTTCAAAATTTTATTAACAAAATTTTTGTTTGCGTTTTACAGTGTTACATTTCTTTTTCTTGCATCTTTTGGGAGAGATCAGGGCGCAATTGAACCGTTTTTTATACTTTTTGCTGTGTTCCACATTTGAACCATTCTGGACGCGGCGTTTTACCGCCGCATTTGAACCAGTTTTATGCTTCTTTTTTGTGTACTGGAATATTGTCTCTTGACAAATGTATGGATAACATCCACGGCTGCCAATGTCGTGGTCTCAATGTACAGGTATTTTTGTATTTTGGTGTTTTAGTGACGGGAATGATAAATTAGGGCCTGATATGTCCATTTTGAAATCTAGTCAACCCGTACACTAAAACTTACTTTGTATTTTGGTGTTTTAGTGACGGGAAAGATAAATTAGGCCCTGATATGTCCATTTTAAAATCTAGTCAACCCGTACACTAAAACTTACACATATGTTCTTTGGTTATGATTTTACTGTTGTAGAGCTTTTGCTCTATCAAAAACAGTAGTCGCTGAAAATAAACTTCAGCGACAGAAACATCAATGTTTAGGTGTTATGAATGTGTTTTGAACAAGTGATGAGAACAAGGGTGTGCAAGATGCGTGTAAGTTGTGCATTTAAATTGTGTAATGCGAGTGGCTTGGGGGTGTGTTTCAATAAGCTGTGCTCTGGTCTTTCTCCAAAAAATATTTAGAACATAAATTAATTTATGATAAAATCATAAAATATGATGTCGAAAAAACCCACCAGTGTAATCATTACTATACACGCCTTCACAGTGTTGTGTATGTGTGTGAGTGTCATACTACACATACATCATATCATTTAACAACACACACATACATTCATACACTCGTTCTCTCTATCTCGCTATCTCCCCCGCACGCACACACACACACACGTACACACACACACACGCACACACACACACTCCTAGTGTCTACTCACCTGAGTTTGAACTCAGCCCCCACGACAGGGAAGGTGAGGGGGTTTGGGAATCCTCCACCCATCTTGATGTACCCGTCCTTGTGCATGTACACTGAGGACACAGCTATTCCCTTTACACACTGATGTGCTATGAAATGAACGTATTGCGTTGGAGCAGAATGTCCAGACACTAACACTGACTGCACCATCTTCAGAATGTAGTATTTAAGCACTACATATGTATGTTCATAATAAATACACAGTCAACACACAACTTTCAAGCGAATGTAGTATACACGTTAGCAGAGGTCTATTATGCTAGAAGTACTTTACTGCTATTGCCAGCAGTGGACACGCGGTGATACATATGCCCTTTGACCTTTTCTTGGGGATATCCCGTACTAAAAATAGAATACAGGCTTCATGGAAAGCTGTTCAAGGACACTTACGCACTATATTCGATTTTCAATAGACGACTCAAAACCTTTGGGATAAATCAAATAGAAACAAGTCGCGTAAGGCGAAATTACAACATTTAGTCAAGCTGTCGAACTAACAGAATGAAACTGAACTCACTGCATTTTTACAGCAAGAGCGTATACTCGTAGCATCGTCAGTCCCACCGCTCGATGCAAAGGCAGTGAAATTGATAAGAAGAGTGGGGTAGTAGTTGTGCTGAGAAGGATATAGCACGCTTTTCTTTATCTCTATTCTTTTTAACTTTCTGAGCGTGTTTTTAATCCAAACATATCACATCTATATGTTTTTGGAATCAGGAACCCACAAGGAATAAGATGAAATTGTTTTTAAATCGATTTCGGAAATTTTATTTTAATAATAATTTTTATATTTTTAATTTTTAGAGCTTGTTTTTAATCCGAATATAACATATTTATATGTTTTTGGAATCAGAAAATGATGAAGAATAAGATGAACGTAAATTTGGATCGTTTTCAAAACAAATAATTTTGTTTACAATTTTCAGATTTTTAATGACCAAAGTCATTAATTAATTTTTAAGCCACCAAGCTGAAATGCAATACCGAAGTCCGGCCTTTGTCAAAGATTGCTTGGCCAAAATTTCAATCAATTTGATTGAAAAATGAGGGTGTGACAGTGCCGCCTCAACTTTTACAAAAAGCCGGATATGACGTCATCAAAGGTATTTATCGAAAAAAAAAGAAAAAAACGTCCCGGGATATCATTCCCAGGAACTCTCACGTCAAATTTCATAAAGATCGGTCCAGTAGTTTGATCTGAATCGCTCTACACACACACACGCACGGACAGACACACACACACACACACACACACACACACACATACACCACGACCCTCGTCTCGATTCCCCCTCTACGTTAAAACATTTAGTCAAAACTTGACTGAATGTAAAAATACAAGTATATAGAGTATAGAAATGAAGAAAAAAAAGTTGAAAAATAGAGAAAAAATGTTTTACAGAAGACTTGCCAATTATGGGACTCGAACTCGAGACCGCCAGATCTGCCGCCACGGAGGCTCACGATTCTTAAGCGCGAAAACTACTTCTTGAACTGAAAACATACCTTCCACGTGCCCGGGTCACGTTCTCGATCGAGCATTAGTCGACTAGTCGGTTTCCCCGTTCGTATTTGTGATTTGTACGTTTTCTTGTTATCATTACACGTAGTCGCGGTACGTGTTACCTATGGGGCATTACATTTTCACCAAAGCTGAGGTCACTAAAACAAATTGTATGGGACATTCTGGGGAAATTGTCCCGCTGGAAGAACTCAATAATTATGCAACTTTAAAAAAAATTCGATTCATTACATCATTCAACCCGTTTGGAATGAAGCAAAACAAGAAGAGCAAACGCTCGATCGAGTCACTTTCGCAGTTCTGAATATTATATGAGGCATCAGATGGACAGGAAGAAATTGCTATTCACAACACAATGAGTCACGTTCACATAAAATTTGAGCCCGGTCACTTTTATAGTTTCCGAGAAAAGCCCAACGTTAAGTTGTGTGTTGCCGAACAGAAAAGGCTAGTTATCTCCCTTGTTTTTCTGATAACGTTCGTAAAAGGCTACAGATGTAAATACTTTGATGTAAAGAATAATCCTACAAAGTTTCAATCACATCCGATGAACTTTGTCAAAGATATAAAATGTCTAATTTTTCCTTTGACGCTGACCTGTGACCTTGAAAAAGGTCAAAGGTCAACGAAACCATCGTTAAAGTGTAGAGGTCATTGGAGGTCACGACTAAATAAAATATGAGCCCGATCGCTTTGATAGTTTCCGAGAAAAGTCCAACGTTAAGGTGGTGTCTACGGCCGGCCGGACAGACTAACACTGACCGATTACATAGAGTCACTTTTTCTCAAGTGACTCAATAATAATATACAAGAATTACGAGTTAAAAACTTTTTTTTTTTTAAATTGCCGTCGAATCGGATCGAACCCGGGACCACAAAAGTAAGGAATAGCGAACAATCGGGCGCTTTACCAACTGAGCTATTCTGTCGCACTGTAGGCGAGGGAGATTTTAACTTCATATATTACAATTGAGTTCTCGAGTGTGGCGACGACTCGAGTTTCCGAGTCTCTCCGTTCGTATTTCTGTACTGTTCTCTTTATCTCACTGTTCGAGGCAAATCAAGTTCAATTAATAACTGACCCTATGCTCCCGGTCACTTCGTATAAGTTTGGAAAGCAATATCAAATAGCGATAATTTCAAGCGTGACCGATATTATTGCTACGAAATGCATTGACCAATCGCCGAAAGGTGCTGACGTCATTGCATGAAAGGATTTCCCTACCCAAAATCCTCTATTCTCGATGACATACTAAGGACTTAGTTCGGGAGAACGACGATCTATGGACGGTTCATTATACAAAGGGAAGCAAGCGGTTAAAACCGGGCGTCGATAGAGTCAATGAACAGTGATGTCTACTCTTGTAGTATTTCATTCACTTGTGACGTTAGATAATACATGAAGCACAGAGTGAATTATGAATAGCACTGTACAGTAGCATCCCTTATTCCCCCCTCTGCTTCTTTACCTCTGTAAACTTGTAGGGGTAGTTATTTTTCGATAATGACCCAGCAACCAAACAAATAACGACCCAGCAACAGCCTGAATCCTCGATAGTGCAATGGGTTGAGAAGTTGTTCTGTTTCGGTACTACTTTTTGCGACTGAAAAGTTCCGAACGCTCTAACGTACGAAGTATACATCTCTGGAGCAAACAATACAAACATACCGCATTTAAATTAACAACTACAGGCCTGAACGCATGAATCTTCATATAAAATCCATGAGTTCGGTTGTTTTCTGAATCTAGATTTGCCGTGCTCAAACGTTCATCACAAGCAATTTCCCGCAAGGCAAGTAACTCATACTTTGTCTAGCGACAAGAGTAGTTCCCCTTCTTTTCACTCAGTTTCTTCGACAACAGACTGCAATCCGACGGTCAGTTTTCAACAATATTTCATTTAATAAACAGATCACACGCAACCAAATGCATACATCTCATCAATTTAAACAACATAAAGCGGTTTCATACACTATTTTCCCCAGAAAACTGAACTTCATACAGTTTTTAACGTTGGAACACGGGTGCAAAAGTTCGTCTGCTAGTCCCATTTGACGAAAGAACATTATCCTAAGCGATACCAAAACATATACAGAAAACACAATATCTGCCTTTGCCGCCACAGCAGAATCACAGCATATCTGTGTACTTGATTTTAGTCCAAAATAGGAAAACTGACAAGAAGTGTTAACAGAATGGAATGATTTGCACGGAACTATACAACCGCGCATTAATCGATCGCCTGCGCAGGTTGACTGGTTGAGTGAATAGGATTCGATCAAACTTTCGCAAAAAACCTCCTCTTTTCTTTGAATAACTGAAGAAAGGAGGAATAAAGAGGTTACACACCTCGTCTCAGTGATTATAAAAAATAATGGTCTCAGTTCGCGGTCATGAAAAAGCTCGCTAAAGCTCGCATTTTTCATGATCCGCTAACTTCGACCATTATTTTTAATAATCACTGAGACTCGGCGTGTAACCTCTACATAGTATGATGCACACAACTGTATACTGACACCAGACAACGCAATGCAATGATGCTCCTCACACTTTTTGGAACATCGAAATAAATCGTCCCAGTAAAGCTCTGAACGGTTCTGCTAGTTAAATTATCTGCCCCTGAACTTAACTATACAAAATCATGTTCTGCACACTCACAAAACAAACCTACTACCCTGTGCAATAAACCCCCTATTATCACTATAAACACCACACTAGGTAGAGGTTACACGCCGAGTCTCAGTGATTATTAAAAATAATGGTCGAAGTTAGCGGATCATGAAAAATGCGAGCTTTAGCGAGCTTTTTCATGACCGCGAACTGAGACCATTATTTTTTATAATCACTGAGACGAGGTGTGTAACCTCTTTATTCCTCCTTTCTTCAGTTATTCAAAGAAAAGAGGAGGTTTTTTGCGAAAGTTTGATCGAATCCTATTCACTCAACCAGTCAACCTGCGCAGGCGATCGATTAATGCGCGGTTGTATAGTTCCGTGCAAATCATTCCATTCTGTTAACACTTCTTGTCAGTTTTCCTATTTTGGACTAAAATCAAGTACACAGATATGCTGTGATTCTGCTGTGGCGGCAAAGGCAGATATTGTGTTTTCTGTATATGTTTTGGTATCGCTTAGGATAATGTTCTTTCGTCAAATGGGACTAGCAGACGAACTTTTGCACCCGTGTTCCAACGTTAAAAACTGTATGAAGTTCAGTTTTCTGGGGAAAATAGTGTATGAAACCGCTTTATGTTGTTTAAATTGATGAGATGTATGCATTTGGTTGCGTGTGATCTGTTTATTAAATGAAATATTGTTGAAAACTGACCGTCGGATTGCAGTCTGTTGTCGAAGAAACTGAGTGAAAAGAAGGGGAACTACTCTTGTCGCTAGACAAAGTATGAGTTACTTGCCTTGCGGGAAATTGCTTGTGATGAACGTTTGAGCACGGCAAATCTAGATTCAGAAAACAACCGAACTCATGGATTTTATATGAAGATTCATGTGTTCAGGCCTGTAGTTGTTAATTTAAATGCGGTATGTTTGTATTGTTTGCTCCAGAGATGTATACTTCGTACGTTAGAGCGTTCGGAACTTTTCAGTCGCAAAAAGTAGTACCGAAACAGAACAACTTCTCAACCCATTGCACTATCGAGGATTCAGGCTGTTGCTGGGTCGTTATTTGTTTGGTTGCTGGGTCATTATCGAAAAATAACTACCCCTACAAGTTTACAGAGGTAAAGAAGCAGAGGGGGGAATAAATTACATTACACTACACATACACTACACAACACTATACTACACAAGCAAATACACACACACGCACGCACGCACGATAGTACGCACTCACGCACGCATGCACTCAAGCGAACTGACGGTGTACAACATGATTACCAGCAGTTTGGCGTAGAGCAGCGGGGCACCTCCTAGCGGCTGACTTGGAAAAGAACCGTTCATAGTCCACATTCACCGGCACTGTCCTCTGCCTGACACTGCACGACAATAAGAACAGTTCATAGTCCACACTCTGCACGACAATAAGAACTGTTCATAGGAAACACACTGCACGACAATATCAACGGATCATTGTACATATATACAGCATGACAATAAGAACCGTTCATAGTCCACACTCTGCACGACAATAAGAACCGTTCATAGTCCACACTCTGCACGACAATAAGAACCGTTTATGGTCAACACTCTGCACGACAATAAGAACCGTTTATGGTCAACACACTGCACGGCAATAACAACCGTTCATAGTCCACACTCTGCACAACAATAAGAACCGTTTATGGTCAACACACTGTACGGCAACAGTTCATAGTTCACACTGCCCGACAATAAGTACCGTTCATAGTACACACTGCACGACAATAACAACCGTTCATAGTCAACACTCTGCACGACAATAACCGTTCATAGTCAACACGCTGCACGAAAATAAGAACAGTTCATAGTTCACACTGCCCGACAATAAGAACCATTCATAATACACACTGCACGACAATAACAACCGTTCATAGTCAACACTCTGCACGACAATAACAACCGTTCATAGTCAACACTCTGCACGAAAATAAGAACAGTTCATAGTTCACACTTTCTTTCTTTATTTGGTGTTTAACCTCGTTTTCAACCACGAAGGTTATATATATCGCGACGGGGAAAGGGGGGAGATGGGATAGAGCCACTTGTCAATTGTTTCTTGTTCACAAAAGCACTAATCAAAAATTTGCTCCAGGGGCTTGCAACGTAGTACAATATATTACCTAACTGGGAGAATGCAAGTTTCCAGTACAAAGGACTTAACATTTCTTACATACTGCTTGACTAAAATCTTTACAAAAAATGACTATATTCTATACAAGAAACACTTAACAAGGGTAAAAGGAGAAACAGAATCCGTTAGTCGCCTCTTACGACATGCTGGGGAGCATCGGGTACATTCTTCCCCCTAACCCGCGGGGGGTATAGTTCACACTGCTCGACAATAAGAACCGTTCATAGTACACACTGCACGACAATAACAACCGTTAATAGTACACACTGCACGACAATAAGAACTGTTCATAGTACACACTGCACGACAATAAGAACCGTTCATAGTACACACTGCACGACAATAACAACCGTTCATAGTCAACACTCTGCACGACAATAACAACCGTTCGTAGTCAACACTCTGCACGACAATAATAACCGTTCATAGTCAACACTCTGCACGACAATAAGAACAGTTCATAGTTCACACTGCCGGACAATAAGAACCGTTCATAGTACACACTGCACGACAATAACAACCGTTCATAGTCAACACTCTGCACGGCAATAAGAACAGTTCATAGTTCACACTGCCCGACAATAAGAACCGTTCATAGTACACACTGCACGACAATAACAACCGTTCATAGTCAACACTCTGCACGACAATAACAACCGTTCATAGTCAACACTCTGCACAAAAATAAGAACAGTTCATAGTTCACACTGCCCGACAATAAGAACCGTTCATAGTACACACTGCCTGACAATAAGAACCGTTCATAGTACACACTGCACGACAATAACAACCGTTCATAGTCAACACTCTGCACGACAATAAGAACCGTTTCTTTCTTTATTTGGTGTTTAACGTCGTTTTCAACCACGAAGGGTTATATCGCGACGGGGAAAGGGGGAAGATGGGATAGAGCCACTTGTCAATTGTTTCTTGTTCACAAAAGCACTAATCAAAAATCTGCTCCAGGGGCCTGCAACGCAGCACAATATATTACCTTACTGGGAGAATGCAAGTTTCCAGTACAAAGGACTTAACATTTCTTACATACTGCTTGACTAAAATCTTTACAAAAAATGACTATATTCTATACAAGAAACACTTAACAAGGGTAAAAGGAGAAACAGAATCCGTTAGTCGCCTCTTACGACATGCTGGGGAGCATCGGGTAAATTCTTCCCCCTAACCCGCGGGGGGTATAGTTCACACTGCCCGACAATAAGAACCGTTCATAGTACACACTGCACGACAATAACAACCGTTCATAGTTAACACACTGCACGGCAATAACAACCGTTCATAGAGTTCACACTGCACGACAATAAGAACCGTTTATAGTACCAGGGACCTATAAGAGGTCTATGATAGTACACACTGCACAGCATAGTACACTGTACATAGTATGTGCACACTGCCCGACAATAAGAACCGTTCATAGTTTTCACTCTGCACGACAATAAGAACCGTTCATAGTACACACTGCACGACAATAAGAACCGTTCATAGTCCACACTCTGCACGACAATAAGAACCGTTCATAGTTCATACTGTCCGACAATAAGAACCGTTTATGGTCCACACTCTGCACGACAATAAGAACCGTTCACAGTCCACACTCTGCACGACAATAAGAACCGTACCAGAGACTGTGTATACTCTATAGTCTCTGACCGTACATAGTCCACTGCACGGCAATAAAAACCGTTCATAGTCCACACTCGTGCAGAGTTTGGACTATGAACGGTTGTTATTGTCGTGCAGTATGTGGACTATGAACGGTTGATATTGTCGTGCAGTATTTGGGCTTTGGCTGAAATACTTACCTGGTGTGCTGAGCACATGTGTATGGTTGTGTTGTCATCGCAGCTGCAGAGAACACCGGCACATACACACATAGAATTGAATATCGTTACGTCCTGTCCTGGACTCAGCGGTGAAAACACACACAGTACACAGAACACAGAATCGATCCACGAGGTGTTGTCTTGACCCAGTAACAGGACGGGTCAGCTTCGAGAGGGGAGGTTTGGCGCAAGACATATATCAGACACACCGATAGAAAGCAAATGGGAATTACACACACGACACACAGACTCACACCCGCACTGGCACACAGGCACACAGACACACACATGGAGAGACAAAAGGGGGCCGTGCGGGCGGGCGTGTGTGTGTTTGTGTTGTGTAAGGTTGCCCTGCACGAAGATACGCTGCGCGCGGCGAATTACAGCCAGCGTAAAAAAAGGCACTCTTTTGCGCTGCGGGCAGCGAGGTTTTGCGTTAGGCACTAGATTACTGCGTTATTGCAGTCAACGCTGATTGGCTGGCGGGTATGACGCGTTGAACTTTACGACGGCATCAAAAGACTGTGACGACATGTTTCTTGAGCTCTTGCACCAAAATAAATTGGTTTTTTAAAGCACCACTCCGCCTCACAGGTTTACAGAACGATGGAACCTTTCGCAATAGCACTCAACAACATTAAATGACATAGATCACTTGAATGGATCTTAAACTGAGCCCATTACTAGCGCCAAAACTAAAAATTAGTAATTAACCCGTGAAAGTTACTCATTTTCACGAGAAAATTACAATTATGACTAATTTTCACGTGTTAATTACTAATTTTCACGTGTTAATAACTAATTTTCAAGTGTTTAATGTCTAATTTTCAGTTTTGGCTCGCTTCCCGACGGCTTACTAATGCCAAAACTAAAAATTAGTAATTTTCACGCGTTAATTACCAACTTTCATGTGCCTCGTGACTGTGGGGGCTCAATGCGCATGCGCGACTGTTACACCGGCCAGAGCGAAACATCCTTCGATTCGAAACTTTTCTGGTCCATAGTTCTTTAATCCGATGCAAATTAACAATAACTTGAGAGCTGAGCGCATGTGTAGATAACCGTGATATACAGCTGTCTGTCCGACAGCTTGTTGAATAACGAATTCTATCGAAAGATATTTGTGAAAGTGTGTGAGTCTCGACCGAAGAGATCCGTCTGCTAGTGGTCGGCCCTTTAGCACATGTCCGGCAGGCCGCCACTGATTTTTCCTCTCTCGGTTCGAACATATTCGGACCGATTGTCCTTCACTAATACACTACAAAGCACATTTATGAGTGTGGTAGTGGAAACAAATATGAGGTACGGCTGTCTGCTCGACAACTTGTCGAATAAGGAATTATATTGAAAGATATCTGTGAAAGTGTGAGACCACAGCCGATCAAAAGTCCGTCTGCTACAAACAGCATCGATTCAAAAGTTTTTTGGGTCGATTATTCAGCTTTCTAAAATACCCAGAACAACAAGCGCTATTGCAGAAAACTGTGACATGCATCGCCCCGTCGGATAACTTGCTCGATAAGGTCTTCTATTAAAAAATATTTCAGAAATAGTGTGAGAGTGATGTTTGCCGGACGTTGAAGCCTCTCAGTGCGGACTCTTAAAGTCCGACTACTGTGACCGAAAACGAGGCAAAAATGAAAATTAGTAATTAACACTGCTAATTACTAGATAGGGGCTACTGTTACGCCTTTTTCAAGTCGTAATTCGACTCAGAAATTCTATAGTTACGGCATGACGTCATTTTACTGTCGTAACCCGCTCACTGCAGGCTTCGGTTACACCTTTTCCACGAGTCGTAGAGTCACTCGGCCCGACTTTGATTACGGGGCGGCGTGATCCTACCCGGACATTCTCTAGTTACGACATGACGCCATTTTACTGTCGCAACACGCTCACTATTATTCATGTCCCTTGTTAGGACATACTTGTATGTACTGGTGGTTGATTTTCCAGATATCCTCTCGAGGCTTATATGAGGCTCAGTGATTATAGATTTCACTGTTCCTTTAACGGGTTTATTCCGTATTTTTATCTGTACTAATGGTACAGGTGACTGTGGGGAGTGAAGTAGTTGTTTGTTCAACCCATCCCGTTATTTTGTTTCTCCAAACAAGGAATCATTTGTGTATGATTTGTGGTGGAATTTCCTCCATGGTGTGTAGGCTACTAGGATGTACTGTACTGAATGTACTATGGGTTATTGTTCCCGTATGTGTACTATGCGTACAGGTTAATTAATTGGAGGGAAAATGTAGTGGTTGTTTGTTTGCATCAGATGGTTTCGTCCTCCATTGATGCAGGCATAGTCCAACTCGCCAAACTGCAATGCTTCGTTGAAAGTCTTTCTGGGGGCTCGTTTGCGCTGCACCTGCAGGGTTCGCGACGACCGGACGAAGAGCTGGACGAACGCGTTCGTTTCAAAGTCAGAGATAACTTTTTGCAACCTGTCGAAGGACTCGAACGTACTTCCTACTGTCAAAACTGCTTCGCTGTGAAGTCCTCTATCCATGACTAAAGTAAACCGGCCTGCATACGGGTAGAAACGCACAACCACTACTAGTGAGTAATGCGGACTGTTGAACACGTCTGTCCTCACTCGACCCACGCTTTAAAATGGCCGCCCAAACCGGATCAAACCGGAAGTAGAGCGCGGCCCTGGCGGGGAAATGCTTTGTGGCGTAATCAAAGCAAAGAAGGGAAAAGTTACGGGCGGCGTAAGTGTAGCCACTGCGTAATTACTATTTTTCACGTGAAAATGGTAACCCTAGGTTTTGGCACAAGTAAGCCGTCATACCATTCGCACTGACGCAGTCGGCACGGCGGGCAGTTGCGGACGGCGATCCGCGG
This sequence comes from Littorina saxatilis, assembly GCF_037325665.1. Taxonomy (NCBI): domain Eukaryota; kingdom Metazoa; phylum Mollusca; class Gastropoda; order Littorinimorpha; family Littorinidae; genus Littorina; species Littorina saxatilis. The sequence continues at coordinate 9,493,241 of NC_090249.1, read as the reverse complement.
ACCTCCGCAGGAACTGTGACAATACTGCGGACGTGGCTATAAACAACGGAGCACGTGTGAACCGCAGACAGCCGCGTTTTCACTGATTGCGTGCTACATGTATTGCCGTGTTGTCCGCGGATTCGCTGTGGATTGATGGCGGATAACACCGCGGATCAAACAGCGGATGGCGGCGATCTGCCAACGTATGACTGCGTTCAGTCGGCCGCGTGCAGACGCCGTGTTAAGTGCGGACATTGCGGATCGCAGCGGACGATAAGGGGCACTCACCTATGTAACTGTGACAGCAGGGTCGCACACGCAATGCAGATTATTGAGGTAATGATGCATGCGTGCTACGTGTACCTGAGTTCGCACACACAGCGTCAATGCTGCACGTGTCATTGATATTAAGGTTTAGAAACTGCGTCACCTATCAGCTACGTCACCTACCAGGACACGTATCTCACATGCGGGTCGCGCTGCGTGTGGTGATTATATAGGTACGTGTTCACGTAGCAAACCCTTCCATACGTCAGCGCAACGTATGTCAGATTATATCAAGTCCAACCATCCGAGAAGGGTGTAAGGATGCTCAATATTTTCTGGAATCTTTCCTTCACGCTTCAGTCCATATTTCATAACTTGATTCTGGTTTGTATACATCGTAGTCGCCGATGTGTCAAGAGCATGACCCCACGAACGACAAGGCGCTGAGACTTACGTCGCGTATCCTTCTGTGGGCCTATAGTGAGCGAGTTTTAGCGTCAACTAAGGTGACTCGAGTCGAACCGGAGGTCGCAAAAACTCGGTCCGGTACGACTGGAGTGACGTCACCGGTTAACCAACTTTCAACCTTGCTTCCTGCGTAGGGTCTCTCCAGTTCCAAGATGGCTGCCAAGGCGAGGTGAGAAACTTCTGCAAATATTTTTTGACAAAGTTACGGATTGTGAGAAGACATTTGTTGTAAATCACTTAGCCTTTCAAAAATTAAGGATACTGGGTTGGATACTGTCTTGGTTTTAATGCATTTTATTTTAGCAGTGATGTTTATTTTGGGAAGAAATGAGGTCAACAGGAGTTTGGGTGCGATTTCGGCTCAAATGTACTTTAGCGCCCTGAACTTTTACCCGGCTGTTTTGCGCTCGATTTTCACGCTCACTTCTTCATTGACGTTCGAATCGATAGTTCGATGTTTTGGCATTACATTCACATCAACAATAAAACAGTACTGCTTGTTCATCATCGTCGTCCATCAACTCTCCACAACAGTAAATCCGTAACGCGCTTGTCGCCATCTTGTTGCAAGGGACGCGACTGGACACAACCCAACAGCGTTTCCGCGAAGAAAAAAAACAGACATGCGCAGTGACCCTACCGTAGCTCAACCCTGTTCCTCGCGAAAACTCGCTCTGAGTGTGCTCGCCTCGATTCACTTCGAAAAGCAGACACAGAAAGCAAAATACCGCTCGTTCAAATGTATTTTGTAGTTAAATCTGTTCAGTGGAATGAATGCAATCCCTCCGGTAGAAAAAATAATGGAAAAGCTCCCCTAGAATGGATTTTAGTGTAAATGTGTCGGTGTCTCGATAATACGTGAATACTGTGACCTTCCTTTTGACAACTTTTGAGCGTTAGATACCACGTTACGTGCATACTACACCCCTATCACTGCGGGTATTCCCAATGTCGATCGCTGTGCGTGCTTCTGATACGGGCGTGATCACGTATAAAACTGTTTTTATACGTCAAGGCAACGTATCTCATATTACTTTAAAATCTAAATATGAACTATATGAAAATAAGTTTGTGGAGATTAAGAGAATTTTCAACTCATGGTCCAGAAGGAATTTAACCCCTTTCGGAAAAATAACAGTCATTAAGACTTTGGCATTGTCCAAACTTACCTACCTATTTATGAATTTGCCGGACCCAGATGAGGATTTTCTAGCTAATCTACAGAAACTACTGTTTAATTTTGTTTGGGACGGGAAAATTGACAAAATTAAAAGAACCTCCATGTATCAGGCATATGAAGAGGGGGGACTTAAAATGGTTAACGTGAGAGTTTTTCTATCGTCATTGAAGATAAACTGGCTAATGAAAGTTTTACATGATGATGGAAAAATTACACAAATTCTCTATGCATTATGTCCTGCTGTCCGAGTTGTGAAACAACGTGGGGGCGAGTTTGCAAATGTACTGATGCAAAGAATTGTTAATCCTTTTTGGGTTGATGTTTTTAAACATTATAAAAAAGTGTGTAACAAATGTATTCCATCTTCTTTTCATGACTTTGTATCTGAATGTCTTTTTTATAATATCAATATATGCCGAGACAAGAAGGTGTTGTTTCTTAGAAGCTGGGCACATTGTGGTATTGTTTCTGTTGGTCACTTGCTGAAGGAAGATGGATTTTTGACCTATGATGAATTTAGCAGAAAATACCCAAATGTGACTGTTAATTTTTTGTTATATCAAGGAATAGTACGGGCTGTTAAGAAGTATCAATGTAAGCTAGAAATTGACTTTTGTGATAACTTTGTGGTAAGTGACCCATGTGTCTGGCAGTGCTTGGCCAGTGGTGGTTCTAAACATGTCTATGGATATTTGATTAAGAATACTGATCCTCTGAAATGTATTGAAAAGTGGACAGCTGCACTGAACTGTAATGTAGATGTCAATAAGGTTTTTCTAAAAATTAAAAGAACAACTGAGGACGTACGTCTCAGATGGTTTCAGTATAGACTGATATATAGAATTATACCCACCCAGCGTTTTTTGCATCTGAGAAAAATTGTTGAATCTCCTATTTGTACTTTCTGCGGACAGCAGGAGGAAACGCTAGAACATCTTTTTTGGGACTGTATAAAAACACAGGCCTTTTGGAATGATTTCCTTCAGTGGATGCGAGACAATTTTGTACATTGTACTAATGTTAGACTGTATAAGCAACTTATTATCTGTGGCTACCAAACAAACTGTGTGACGGACAAAACCTTTGATTTGTTCCTTCTAATCGCAAAATACCACATTTATACATCTAAAATACGTACGACCGGCCCCCATTTTCAGGTTCTTGTTTTAACTCTAAAACAAAGATTTTTGGCAGAGAAGCACAATGCATTGGTTAACAATGAGTTAACTTCTTTCAACAGAAACTGGAGTCTGTACAGGCATGCGATGGAATGATTTTATGTTTTTTTATTTTTATTTTTTATTTTTATTTTATTTTTTTTAGCCTGGTCACCGCTCGCTATCCTCTTCCTCTTCTTTCCCTGATCCTTATTCTCTTCTGTCACTCTTCTTTCTTCCTCTCTCTTTTCCCTCTATCCTTTTTGTACTGTCTGTTTATATGTGTGTATGTAAGTGATATGGTTGAGATGGCCTCAACTGGATATTTGCTACCCTATGTAGACTGTTTTTGATCTGTCTTATGTTATATTGTCTGGAAAAGAAAAAAGAATAAAAAAAAAAAAAAATAAAAAAAAAAAATATGAACTATTCAAATAAAGAACGAGCAGCATTTTCCTATATCCTGGCGCATAAACCACATTTTTTAGTTGTGTGGTTGCTTGACTAAAATTATTATAAATAAATCGAGTGACCCGTTCCAACGGCTCTGCGATATCACAGCAAACCATGAAGCACGCAAGGACGACCCAAGTTAAATTTAGAAATGTCATCTCGACCAAAATACTCCCAGGAAGCAAGTACCTTGCGCGAGGAAGCGTATGTTTAAAAAGAAAATTCAGCATAACAGTAACCTTTTCCCAGGAACAGATCAAGTCTGCTAGGTAACCCAAATGCACACGTGTATCATGTGTGTCTGGTGGGGGGGGGGGGGGGGGGGGGGGGGGGCTGTTGTTTTGTTTGGTTAGTAAAACTGCCTAACAAGAATATTTTGTTTCATAAAGACTTTGTAAACGACCCTAAAGTAATGTTCCGTCCAATTCATTTGAATTGAAGGCTAGGTTTGGGTACACACCATAGCGTAGTAGAGATCGCCATGGTACACATATAAAGGCATGCGCGTACGCACGCACACACGCACGCACACACTTGAAACACACACACAGACACATACACACACACAAACACACTCGCACACACATGGCGTCGCCCATTTAAGACAGACAGACAAGCAGACAGACATACAAACACACACGCATATACACACATACACACATTCGCACACGCACACGACAGTCAGAAACACAACCACGCCCACTTACACACTAACGCACACCCTTATAAGCGGGGGTGAAAGCGTGGTGGCCAGTGACCCAGAACGAACACAAGCCAACGCTCGAAGTTCGATTGCCCTACTTTTCTTTTCTGTTTCCTAAAAAAAAAAAATCATTGACTTTACCTGCTGGTTAACACTCGGTATGATCTGGGTCAGTGGAACATAACTTCCACGTGCAGCACACAGCGACACCCACACAATGACAGCAGCAGTTTCAACACTGGGTATTGTTGCAGACTTTAGCGCGCTGTCCACGATTTTTTAAAGCACGAAATGCATGATGTTCAAAAGGAGTTTTGCCCTACATTGATACGTGACGTGGTATCTAACGAGCAGTTTTTACAACATTCCTCTGCGTGACTTATCTCGATAGGGATAGGTGAGGTCGGGGTACGTGACGCAATATCTAAACCTCCCTAATGTTGCGAGAAAAAACAGGGGAGCTTAATTTCGAGTTGACATTAAAGAAAAAGTCCAAGGTTTTTAAGTATCTCCAAAAACTTGAAAATCGAATGCCAAATGTTACAAACATCTCTGGAAAAATATTTTAAAAATTGAAAAAAAATTGTTGTTGTTGTAGTTGAAGATTTAGTGTTGCGGGGCTAACCAAGACAAGTCGCCTGGGGTCAAGTAGTGGTCACGTGGTTTTCGGTGCACTGTGACGTCGGTGCACTGTGACGTCACAAGTTATTGTGTTGATTCTACCACTAGTACCAGCTTGATTTTCACACAGAAAAGTCACCACTGTATGCCCGAAAAGAATGCCTCGGTGGAGAGCAGCCGCAAACTGCAACAACTCGTCAATGTCCCCAGGCATTTCATAGCACACTTTCCCTCATAAAACTCTGAGTCTCTTGTGGAAATGGAAGAGATGTGTGCAGCACAAGCGTGCAGATTTCAAAGTGTCGGGCACTTTCTGGACACAGATTTCGCCATTTTTCTGCAGCACAAAAGTTGGCGTTTCATCCCTGAAACAAATGTGTTGACCACTGGCAGTGTCTTCCCTTCATAAAAGTCCGGAGAGGGCAGTATTACGACGAGCCATCGAAACTCCGAGGCGACATACGAACAGCGGATTATCTCACAAGAAGGAATGCGTTGAAGGTCAGAGTACATGCTTTTATTTTCATGCATACGTAAACATTGTTTTGCTGCGCAGAGAATACGAATTGGTGCAGAACAGTGTGTCTGGGTCCGGGTGATATTCGCTGGAGTACAGATGCGCCACAGGCTAGATCTACAGAGTTACAGAACGGTCTGAGCTGTGGACACGTAAGACAATGCGTGTGTCACGTTATCTATTCCATTCAGTCACAAACTATCCCCTGATATCAATTCATGAAATTGGCAGCGTTTGCTGGAATCATGGTTTAATGCTATTTTTACCAGATCTAAACTTTTGGTGGATGTGCAACCGGTAAGGTAAACAGACACCTGCATGCTAGAGACAAGAAGATTACGAATTGTGCAGGGAATTAATCTTTCTGCATTGACTGAGAGACGCAAAACCAGTCTAATTGCTACAACATGGATACACATCCAGACGACTTCCAGAGGGTGTCTAAATGTTCAGTGTACTGTATAGATCAGAAGCATACTTTCGAATTGATTTATACTCACACTCATTTTCTCTCTTCTTTTACTTCCAGACCTTTCATCATCACTCACGGCCACTGGTCAGAACAGGTCACTAGACACAGACACCGTGACCATTCCAGATTTCCCGGTTCTCCGTGATCACAACGCAACTGTTGACCAGTCCTGTTCCTTCCGTCCAGAATCACCACAGGAGAAAACCAACGTGCCATTCATCGTAAGATTTTTGTTTTTTTTGTTTTGAAAATGAGTGCCTTATTCTAGCTTTGCAAAAAACGAGAAAGTGTCTTTGACAGATACCATCCAAATAATACATTATGAAAACAAGTACAAGTTCATTTCTACTCATGTTAATCGTTTATGCTTTCTGTGCTGAGCGACATATGGATTGAATTTCTTTCGTAACTCACCTCCCGTCAACATGCAAAACTATATCTGTCGAAGTAGTTTCAAATAAAGTTAGTATGCTTCCGAATAAAAAATATAAAAAAGGGTATTTTCTGAAATTTTTAATTATAGACCATCACGAAACATTCACGAGTATGTTGTTGACCTGATGGTCTTTATGGTAGACAGCAAGAGTTGCATGTTCAAGAAGTTTAACTTTAAGCAGTACATTTGAAAGAGCAAGGTAATTTAAGGTGGTATAATTTTAATGGTAGGTTCCACTGTAAGGCGACATGGAGGGTATCTTTGACGGACTCATTCAACATTCATACCCATGCACATCACCTCAAACACATAAGCTTTGTTCTTGAGTCAAATTTATTGGCTTCATAAATATTGTGAATTTTTGTCCGTTTGCAGATTGGCTTATCTATGAATTTTTTTCGAAAATATCTTGTGATCTACGTACGCATAATGTAACACGTGAAGAAGAACATAAAAAGTTCGTCAAAAGGAATCTAATTTGCATTTCAACCCATTTGCCTTCCTTATTGTTAATTTTTTCTTCATAAAGACTACTTTAAATAAACAAAATGTTTAACCATTTCAAGGCCTCTGAACACATTTAAAAAAATGCAGGTCTTTGCTCACTATATCAGATCTGCCAAGGCTCAGTTTACACAGGAAAAATCATCTGTCGACTTGAACACATACCAATAATCAACAGCCTCACTGCTTCTTGGAGCTGGATTTTGTGTGTGGAATGAATTACACATGTGGCGTTTTAGAATATAATTCATAGAAGATGTACATTCGTGCAGAAAGGCTTTAATGTAATAATTATGTCTTCGTGATGTTCTCTTAAAATAACTAACATGTGTTCCCTTTACCGGGCCTCTGAACCAGTTTTGTGAATATGCAGGTTAAACTCGTGCTTTTTCTGTGTTATCAGTGTATTTCTCATCCAGGCATGGATGCGTCCTCTTAAATGGACAGCCCTTCCCGTGTAAACGATTGGGTTCAAAATCTCAAATCTTACCAGGCTTTTACATGGGATATGGCCATCCTTCCGTTTTGAAAAATACCAGAACTGAACACTCTGTATGGGTACTCTCTTTGCGAATGTAGAATTTTATGAATTAATTTCTTTAACGCCACACGTGTAAAACATTCCCTAAAAGAATCCAGCTCCAAAAACCAGTCAGGATGTTTATTCCTGGTATATGTTCAAGTCAATAGATTTTTTTTCTATGTAAAAGTCTTCGCAGATCTGTGTAGTGAGCAATCCTGTTTTGAAAAAGGACGTGCCTTTAAGCCTGTATAGACGGTTTGATTGTTGAGATACCTGGTGGCAATGACCGCACGGGTGGCAAGAGGTAGTAATGCACAGATGACAACAAACCGACCTGCATTTAAAAAAAAAAAGTTAGGGGGCCTTGATAGGGGAAACATTTTGTTAATTTCCAGAATCTTTATGAAGAAATAATGAACGAGAAGAAAGTCTGGCCTTGAAGTAAATGCAAATTAAACTATGTATACTTTTGACAAACTTTTTCTGTTATTATTCACATGTTAAAATGTGTGCAGAGATCGTTAGTTACTTCCAAACAACCATGTTTCAGGCAACAGGCAAACGGACAATACTGGACACAGGCTATGCTGACCGGCTCATGGACTGACTACCTGATGCAGGAGTAGACCAACAGTGAAAAAAGTCTGGAACAAAATGTTGCAGAACGTGAACCATGTACCGGACCACGTGACAACCCAGTATCATCTTCAAACCATGCAGGAATCTGTTCAACACAGTCACACGATTTGTAAAAGTATATTTCAGGGAGTTTGAACCCCACTCTTCATCCGTTTGGGAAAGTATTTCTGATTGTTTTGACTGCACAGGTTGGTAATGGTACTCTGATGCTTCTGCCGAGAAACCCCACTCGCTAGCGCACCAGCTGCCTGTTATGGGTAAGCGACGTGCCTGTATTTCCTGCAAAGCAAGACAGAATAAAACAGCAGCTTAGTTTGAGCTTTTAAGACATTCGTACAAGAGAAAACGTTTGGAGAGGGTGGATAGAATCATAAGACATGCTGTGTCTATGTGACGTAGAGCAGGTTTTCAAATTCATGCTGAAGCACTGTGTGATCGCTATTTTTGTTGGCATATCTTACCTTGATTTCAGATAGACTGGGAACCGAAATGAGGATGTTTACATGAATAAACTATGCTGATATGTATGTGTTTAGAAATAAAGAATAGTTTTAATGATATATGATGGTGTTTTTTTTTTTTAACCCAATGTGATATTTTCGTATTTGAAAACAAATTGTACACTCTGTTGTCAATTTTACTTTCAGATAAATAAATCTATCATAATGGAAATCATCTGTTTGTGTTGTGTTACTTACCCATTTTGATCAAGGTTGAGTCGTCCATATTCCTGTGTGTACGCATAGTATGCAGTTTGAAGGTAGTAGATGTCCGAGCAAACATAGGAAGATGTGCTGTTAGGCTGTCTATCTCCTCATCCAGGTTTTCCAGATATTTGAATTTCGTTCCCTCTTGGAGTTTCTGCACTGACACCTGATAAGCAAAATACACGTATCACTCTGTGATCATGGCAACATGTATCATCTGTATGCCCCGTTCAAAAATTACCTTGAGATTCTAAGGTATACACAGAAATTGCACTGGATCACAAAAACAACACGAACAGTAGTACATGTAATGTATATTCAGTTTAAAAATTCATGCAATGAGAGTCAATAACCCGATTTAACCCCAGGTAGATTCAGGGTCCCACTGACTGAATCTCATATGGTTGTTTTTCGGCACACACCACACATTTTTAATGGGACTGTGAGGTTTTGTTAATACAGTAAAATAATATAGTAGCAACGTACTGTCTGTTCGTGACGTTTGAGAATACCGATCTATGCACTAACGCATTGTCTTTTTGTAGTGTGACTGTCCGATATTGCGTACTCCTAAAAATCAATGATCAAAAAGTTTGAACTGCTGTAATCGTGTTTCAACTCAACTCAACTCAACTCAACTCAAATTTTATTCGGCATATGTCTGACAGTGCTTATTTGCTTCCAAAACGGCTTGCGATATCACTAGCCATCAGCGTTTCGCCACTGCTCAGAAAATCTTATGATTTCAGATCTAGTTTGAGATCGGAAATCACGTGTGCTCGTTTAACAAACGAAATTCATTTATTACTTCCCTTTGACCGTTTCGCAAGAAAAATGTCAGGATCACTATTAGTATTAGCACATGAAAGCAGCCCACCGCCATTTCAAAAAGTTTCACTGTTTAATGGTGTCGATGTCATGTAGTGTCTTACTGTCGCAAATAAAAATACCAGGATAATTGCAGTTTTGTCCGCAAGAAACTGGCTTTGCGCAATGTTAACTTGCTGTCTACATGTTTCGTTGTGTGACTGAAGAATTACTCAGAATTCCAAGAGAAAATAAGGATAGCTTAGTCGCGTGTGAACATCACTGTGGAAACATTTATTCTAAACTGGGCAGTTCAAGGACGAAATCCTTGATTAAAGATAGGAAAATAAACAACACCAGATGCCTGAAATAATAGCATAAATCAATTATCTTTACATGCTTACAGATCTGTGGAAGCACATCAACTGATCTGTGAAAAACACACCTGACTTCGATCTAGCATGCAAGAGGTAGCGACTACGGACTAGTAGTGTGTCAACATCACAACAAAGAGAATCACATACCATTTCGTATTGCCGCTTATGCTGGCTCTGTTTCAAGCAGTTCCTTGTGGCCTCGCCAGCATTTTGACGACGAAGAGGCTCAAACGGGCACGCTAAAACCTCAGGCTGGCTGAAAACCGGTCCGTATTCCACTTGTCTTCCTCACTGCTTGAGCCGGCCATGTTTGTTGTTCAAGGCTCGTGACGTAGCACACGTATGTGCACAAGGTCATGAGCCAAGACTGCGCGCGCGATGGAACGATTCAGAACAACCAAAAACGAGTCAAAGTATACTTTTTGGATTTCTGTGTTCATTTTTACACACGCATTTGTGGTTGATGAATTAAGAGGGTCAACATATCAAAAGTGACCCTAAACCTTGGACTTTTCCTGGTGGCTGTCTACATTTTTGCTTTTTACATTTAGTCAAGTTTTGACTAAATGTTTTAAGATAGAGGGGGAATCGAGACGAGGGTCGTGGTGTATGTGTGTGTGTCTGTGCGTGTGTGTGTGTGTAGAGCGATTCAGACCAAACTACTGGACCGATCTTTATGAAATTTGACATGAGAGTTCCTGGGAATGATATCCCCGGACGATTTTTTCTTTTTTTCGATAAATACCTTTGATGACGTCATATCCGGCTTTTTGTAAAAGTTGAGGCGGCACTGTCACACCCTCATTTTTCCGTCGCGATATAACCTTGAACGGTTGAAAACGACGTTAAAAACCAAATAAAGAAAGAAAGAACCCTCATTTTTCAATCAAATTGATTGAAATTTTGGCCAAGCAATCTTCGACAAAGGACGGACTTCGGTATTGCATTTCAGCTTGGTGGCTTGAAAATTAATTAATGACTTTGGTCATTAAAAATCTGAAAATTGTAAAAAAAATAAAAAAAATTTAAAACGATCCAAATTTACGTTCATCTTATTCTTCATCATTTTCTGATTCCAAAAACATATAAATATGTTATATTTGGATTAAAAACAAGCTCTGAAAATTAAAAATATAAAAATTATCATCAGAATTAAATTTTCTAAATCAATTTAAAAACACTTTCATCTTATTCCTTGTCGGTTCCTGATTCCAAAAACATATAGATATATGTTTGGATTAAAAACACGCTCAGAAAGTTAAAACGTGCTACTACCCCGCTCTTCTTGTCAATTTCACTGCCTTTGCCACGAGCGGTGGACTGACGATGCTACGAGTATACGGTCTTGCTGAAAAATTGCATTGCGTTCAGTTTCATTCCGTGAGTTCGACAGCTTGACTAAATGTTGTCTTTTCGCCTTACGCGACTTGTTTTCAATAATCTTATGGTTAGATTCCGCTAAAAAGTTATGTCAGATGATGAATAAACCATGGGGAAAAAAGTTATAGAAAAAAGAATTATGTAAAAAAAAGTTTTTATTTGGGGGAAGTGTTAGTTTTCCAATGTTTTGTTTTCCATGTGCAGAGACCATGTGCTTTGCCTATAAATATCGACCAATCAAATTCATGTCACTATGCTGACAGCCACACCCACACAATCACAGCAACGAAGTTTGACACTGGGTATTGGAGCGCTGTCCACAATGTTTTTTAAACGAACGAAATGAACGGTATTTGAGAGGAGTTTTGCCCTCGGCATTTTCAAATTAAGGATATCCTACTACTCTGGATTACTACCATGAATTTTCACACGGCTACCCTGGCTTCATCCTTCCTGGTCGAAGGGGGGCGTATTGTTCATATATGTGTAGGTAATAGACTTGATTTCTGTATACAAATGTAGACAAGGACCTTTAAAAATTTGCAAGTTATCTCCCTTAAAGTGCACTATACGAACACTTGAAAAAATGAAGTTAAATTGAGCATATCTACCAAGCATTTTGACATAATTCGGATATTTTTTCGTTAGAAAAGTGATTGCAATTTTCGGAAACAGTAACCTTTCTACTCTCTGGAACAATTTGAATTATTGTTCTTGTATAGTGTTTGTTTAAAATGTATAAGTTGTTCCGTGGGGTAGATGCAGAGAAATTGAAAACAAATAAAGAATAAATGTGTCACATTAATAATGAATCATATCCATTGCATGTGTCAAAATTATATTGTACTTTTCAACAACAAAAATGTTTAAACCAAAAAAAAAACACGGTATCTTGTTGAGTTCGAACCACTCACCTCCGGTTTCGTAGCGCAACGCTGTATCCATTACACCATGTACCAACAAGACAAATGAAAATCCTTAACAATTGAAGAGATATAAAGTTGAACGCATCGATGCGATCTCACAGCGATTGAAATCTTTGGTGACCAGTATCTGCTATTTTTACTAAAATGACTGTGTTTAAAACGTAACAATGTCCTGATGACTATGCATGACATAAACACACGCGCAACACCTGGTAAGCATTTATTCTTACCACTCTCCCACTCAACAAGCGTTGACAAAATTTGACATGAAAAGACACGCATTCCTCTTTGACAAAAGAACAGATTGTCCCCCTTGAAATACATTGTTCTGATTGGTTGGTTGCATGCTGCAATGACACTGCATGCGTCAAAAATAGGAAAGATTCTATTTATCCGGCGGCTCTACCGCGCCACCGAATTCTTTTTTTCCCAGCCCGCTACACGTTGCGTATAAAACAAAACAGGCCAAGTACTCGTCATAATCCCTATCGGAGCTTCCAGTGTAGTCATACCAAAACGAGTGTCTACCAGACGGAAAAGTCCACACACACACACACACACACACACACACACACAGACAAAACAAGTCGCGTAACTTGAGGCGAAAATACAACATTAATTTAGTCAAGCTGTCGAACTCACAGAATGAAACTGAACGCACTGCATTTTTTCAGCAAGACCGTAATAATAATAAATAAATGTGACCCTCCACCACGGAATGAGTCGCATGTCACCTTTGCATGATATTCATATTTTTACATTTTCCTACAGAGTTTTTTTTATGCTCTATATATCTAGTGGTGAAACCCGTTTTAGAAAAGAGCGAAAACTGTTTGAGTTATAAGCCTGTGACTAAGGTGCCCCTCACACTGTTACCAGACACTCCCCAGACTTATATTAAGCCTAGCGCAGAACCGCACGAGGTGACATGCGACTCATTTCGTGGTGGAGGGTCACGTATACTCGTAGCATCGTCAGTCCACCGCTCGTGGCAAAGGCAGTGAAATTGACAAGAAGAGCGGGGTAGTAGTTGCGCTGAGCTGATCGCAGCCATTTCGGCGCATATCCTACTCTTCACGGCCTATTATTCCAAGTCACACGGGTATTTTGGTGGACATTTTTATCTATGCCTATACAATTTTGCCAGGAAAGACCCTTTTGTCAATCGTGGGATCTTTAACGTGCACACCCCAATGTAGTGTACACGAAGGGACCTCGATTTTTCGTCTCATCCGAAAGACTAGCACTTGAACCCACCACCAAGGTTAGGAAAGGGGGTAGAAAATTGCTAACGCCCTGACCCAGGGTCGAACTCGCAACCTCTCGCTTCCGAGCGCAAGTGCGTTACCACCCAGTCCATAAACAAGGAGATCCTCTGTCGCCATATTTATACCTTATTTGTGCAGAAATTTTATCGATTATTGTTCTCCAGAATGAACAGATTAAGGGAATCAAGATAGCAGATGAAGAGACACTCTTGTCACAATTTGCTGACGATACTACCTTTTTCCTCGATGGCTCAAGAGAATCCTTTGTTGCTTGTATCTACATTTTAAAATATTTTGCACTATTATCAGGGTTGAAGATAAATTATGAGAAAAGTTCGGTGGTTTGGATTGGATCACTCAGATATCCAAAGAAGCGATTCATGCCAGAGTTGAATTTGACATGGAATCCTGCAACCTTTAGAGTTCTTGGCATTATTTTCTCTGTGAATGTTAATGAAATTGTTCAGTTAAATTATGAAAATAAGTTAATTGAAATTCGCAAAATGTTGAATTCCTGGTCTAAAAGAAATTTGACTCCCTTTGGTAAAGTCACGGTAATTAAAACAATGGTCATATCTAGAGTCACACACATATTTATGAATTTACCAGACCCGCACATGCATTTTCTTGTGGATTTGAATGTTGCTTTGTTTACTTTTTTATGGGACGTGACGATGAAATTGACATGGTTGAAGAGAAATCTATTTTATGATGGAAAGATTACAAATATTTTGCATGCATTGTGTCCATTTTGTCGAGGTATAAAAGAAAGAGGTGAATTTGCCAATGTGTTAATGCAGAAAGTGCATAATCCATTTTGGTTCGATGTTTTTAAAAATTACAAGAAATTGTGTTCTTCTTCTTCTTCTTCTTCTTCTTCTGCGTTCGTGGGCTGAAACTCCCACGTACACTCGTGTTTTTTGCACGAGTGGAATTTTACGTGTATGACCGTTTTTTTACCCCGCCATTTAGGCAGCCATACGCCGTTTTTTGGAGGAAGCATGCTGGGTATTTTCGTGTTTCTATAACCCACCGAACTCTGACATGGATTACAGGATTTTTTCGTGCGCACTTGGTTTTGTGCTTGCGTGTACACACGGGGGTGTTCGGACACCGAGGAGAGTCTGCACACAAAGTTGACTCTGAGAAATAAATCTCCCGCCGTTAATTATATTTTGTTTTAAGGAGTTGATCATGCGGTTAAACGCTATCAACAAGCTCTAACGGTTCTTTTTCAAACAGATTTTAGTTTGGATAAATATTTGGTTTGGAAATATGTTTTGAAAACAGATGTTAAGAGTTTATATGGCAATTCCAAAAAAAATGCTCACCTAAGCCTGAAATTCAAAATGGAATTGACGGCTTTTTCACCGTACATATGCCATGAGAGATGATTATAGTTACTCATACCATTCATCGTTTGCCTCTTATTCACTCCCCTTGCATAATAATAATAATAATAATAATAAATGAGCATTTATATAGCGCAACATCATAACTTTACAATTATGCTCTTTGCGCTTGACACATTTAAAATTCAAACACAGTTATACAAGCATTTACATCTACATTCATAGTCAGCAACGCTTGATTAAAAGCATACACCATCAAACATACATTACAACAGATTCTTCCACTAATTAAGTAATAAAAACATGAATAAAATAGGTAGTAAAAACAAGGAAATACCAGCTGAATACCCTTAATCAAACAGAACATGCCGCCATATTGTTTTTGATGCCATTTGGGAACGCGCCGTGTGAAGTCATTTTATGACAATTTTTAAGAATGTCATCGCGTGTGCTAGTTTTTATTGTTTTGGTTTCGAAAATTAGTCAAAGTTGCTAGAGAAGCCTTAAACTATCTTTTGATCTGTTTTTCAAATGTATAATGATAATACTTTTTGAGATATATTCAAAACATTTCCCACCCCAAAATGGGGCCACGTCGGTGACGTGTTTGTTAAAAATCGCATTTGATAATTTTGTTTGGATCATACCTCGTAGCGCTAATACTCGTGCAACAATGTTGGAATTTAGTTATGTACAGATTTACAATTAACGTGGTATTCTCGACTAACACCAACAAAAATAAAGTGAAATAGTGTGTTGCACATTTAGGATTTTGTCAAATGTACATACTCATTTGTTTTACGTGAGTTTATAATGGTTGCTAAATTGCCGGGAGGGAAGACAGACAAGAACGTCAAAATAATGATAGCTCAATACAAAACCGTTTGAATGACGTTTTCGAGCTAGAATCAGGAGCTATTTATCTTTCTGATGATGTGTACTTGTTTGCCAGCCACGTTTGAATGCAATATTTTTGGAAATCAAGGCGTTGTCTGAAGTGTACATGTATAAGAAAAACACCGAGTGACCTTGACCACCCCCCGCGGGTTAGGGGGAAGAATTTACCCGATGCTCCCCAGCATGTCGTAAGAGGCGACTAACGGATTCTGTTTCTCCTTTTACCCTTGTTAAGTGTTTCTTGTATAGAATATAATCAATTTTTGTAAAGATTTTAGTCAAGCAGTATGTAAGAAATGTTAAGTCCTTTGTACTGGAAACTTGCATTCTCCCAGTAAGGTAATATATTGTACTACGTTGCAAGCCCCTGGAGCAAATTTTTGATTAGTGCTTTTGTAAACAAGAAACGATTGACAAGTGGCTCTATCCCATCTCTCCCCTTTCCCCGTCGCGATATAACCTTCGTGGTTGAAAACGACGTTAAACACAAAATAAAAGAAAGAAAGACCTTGACCGGTGACCTTGAGAAGTGATCTTGACCCGGAATGCTTTAAATATGTTTGCTGGAGGTGTATGTTTTTTTAAGTGTATCAATATAGGGAAAAGTCGCTAAACCCGGAACAGTTAAGGAGAAACAACCGGACAATTTGTGTCGATAGCACTACAGAAAATAGCGCAAACGATACGTAGCACAAATGACACGTAGCGCTAGCGGGACGCACCGTCCTGACACAGGAGAGCTAGGCGAAGCAAACCGCTTCGAGCGGCGCTGATTAAAGTTCATTTAATTATTTGGCATAGTTTCGGAGCAGTTTTGAGCAAATCATTGACTATGTTTCCAAATTACAGTACAGCGATTGTCCCTTGAACTTTTAAAGGTCAAAATCGTCAGAAAACTTTCCAAGATGGCGGCATAAGTGTACTTTCTTTCAGGTCAACAGCACCTGGGGGGTAAAGTGCGCGAACGCGCGCGCGCGGGCGTGTGTGTGTGTGTGTGTGTGTGTGTGTGTGTGTGTGTGTGTGTGCGTGCGTGTGTGTGTGCGTGTGCGTGTCTATGTGTGTGTGTGTGTGTGCGTGCATGCGTGCCTGCGTGCGTGTGTGTGTGTGTGTGTGTGTAATGCAACATAATACGGTATTGTTAAATGATCTCCTGGAATAATGCGGTGCGTCCCGCTAGCGCTACGTGTCATTTGTGCTACGTATCGTTTGAGCTATTTTCTGTAGTGCTATCGACACACATTGCCAAACACAGTAGTGCTATCGGCACGTAGTGCTATTGCCACAATTCACACATGCCATTATCACTACGTCTCAATAGAACTACGTGTCAATATCACTATTTTTGAAAAACCAATGTACTGTAGCGCTACGTGTCGATAACGCTACGTGTCGATAGCACTATACTACATGTTCAAACGGCAGACACTTCCCTTTGTGTGTGCGTGTGAGTGTGTATATATATTGTCTGCATGGCTGTCTGTCTGTCTCTGTCTCTCTCTCTTTGTCTCTGTCTCTCTGTGTCTCTCTGTCTCTGTCTCTGTCTCTCTCTGTCTCTCTCTCTCTCTCTCTCTCTCTCTCTCTCTCTCTCTCTCTCTCTCTCTTTTCACTACGTATTTATTTTATGGTTGTTTTTTGTTTTGTTTTTGTTTTTACATTTAGTCAAGTATTGACTAAATTAATGTTTTAACATAGAGGGGGAATCGAGACGAGGGTCGTGGTGTGTGTGTGTGTGTGTGTGTGTGTGTGTCTGTGTGTCTGTGCGTGTGTGTGTAGAGCGATTCAGACCAAACTACTGGACCGATCTTTATGAAATTTTACATGAGAGTTCCTGGGAATGATATCCCCGGACTTTTTTTTCTTTTTTTCGATAAATACCTTTGATGACGTCATATCCGGCTTTTTGTAAAAGTTGAGGCGGCACTGTCACACCCTCATTTTTCAATCAAATTGATTGAAATTTTGGCCAAGCAATTTTCGACAAAGGACGGACTTCGGTATTGCATTTCAGCTTGGTGGCTTAAAAATTAATTGATGACTTTGGTCATTAAAAATCTGAAAATTGTAAAAAAAATAATTTTTTATAAAACGATTCAAATTTACGTTCATCTTATTCTTCATCATTTTCTGATTCCAAAAACATATAAATATGTTATATTTGGATTAAAAACAAGCTCTGAAAATTAAAAATATAAAAATTATGATCAAAATTAAATTTTTGAAATCAATTCAAAAACACTTTCATCTTATTCATTGTCGGTTCCTGATTCCAAAAACATATAGATATGATATGT
>NC_090249.1:9437814-9472814 GCF_037325665.1 Littorina saxatilis | reverse complement strand
ACAAATTCTCTCTCTTTCTCTCTGTCTCTCTCTTCGCTCTCTCTCTCTCTCTCTGTCTCTCTCTCTCTCTGTCTCTCTCTCTCTCTCTCTCTCTCTGTTTATTGTTTATTTGTCATGTTGCTTTACTTGTTTATCATTTATTAGACATTTGTATTAGAAGTAAGGACCGGTTGTAAGAAAAGGCGTCGCCTTAAACCTCTATCCTTGAACAATAAAGTTCCATCATCATCATCTCTCTCGCTCTGTCTCTGTCCTGTTTCTCACTCTCTCGATCTCTCCCTCTCTTTCTCTCTCTCTCTCTCTCTCGCTCTCTCTCTCTCTCTCTCTCTCTCTCTCTCTCTCTCTCTCCACCTTATTGAGCTTTAGTATGGAGCATTTAACTGAGTATACGGGCCAAGGCTATCACATTCAAAGCTAAACAGCCCGTATAGCTCAGACGTCACGTGACGGAAAGAATGCTATCACACCATTGAAATGACATTCTTTCCGTCCCCTATAGGCGACGAAATAGGTCAAATTTTGTGCACTTTTTAGTGGAAAATGCTTCGACGCCGGAGCGGGTACTGGACCCAGTGCCGTTGTAGTGCAAGTGCACTTTGTAGTGCTCTTGCACTAGAACCGCACTGGGTCCAGTACCCGCTCCGGCGTGGAAGCATTTTCCACTCAAAAGTGTGACCTATTTCGTCGCCTATAGGGGACGGAAAGAATGTCATTTCAATGGTGATAGCATTCTTTCCGTTACTGTAGCAGATCTCTGCTTAGAGCTATACGGGCTGTAATCATAGGCTATATAAGTTTAGCTTTGAATGTGATAGCCTTGGCTCGTATACTCAGTTAAATGCTCCATACAAAGCTCAATAAGGTGCTCTCTCTCTCTCTCTCTCTCCCTCTCCATCTCTCTCTCTTTCTCTCTCTCCCTCTCTCTCTCTCAACATTTAGTTTGGCACAAATTCAAATACGCACGAACACGATTATGCCATCCATAACAGAGTTAGATATAAACACGACAATAACCAGCATTTGTCCCCCGAAAACGGAGTATGACTGCCTGAATGATTAAGAAAAAACAGTTCACTCCTATATCCACGAGTGCACTTATGGGTTGCAGCTCACAACCGCCAAAAAAAGAAGAAAAAGTGACCGTGATTATATTATAGCTATTACTTGCACAAAACGGCACGAAGTAATACTGTGTTGTTGTTAAAACAAAATCCACCACATGAACGTGTCCACTATGTTCCTTCTATAATTATTCAAGTGTATCATCTTTCCACATCTGCTACACATTAATCGCGTGTCGCTTTGGAAACTGCGACCAGTGTTACGAGCTTGTTAACTTAATGGTCACGCTCGGGTTCAGAATGACGTTGTACAATTTGCATTTTAAATCAAGGACGATTTTTGACCTAATCGTGCCATCCAATTTTTAAAGTGTCGCGTACTTTCTTAAAGATACCTTTCACCTCGTGTAAACCATATTATAAATCACCACAGATTCGGCCAGATGTACAGGGGATATGCCAATTTTCCAGGTACAAACAAAGCAAAAATCAAAAGCCTGTCTGCTTTATGAACTGACAGTGGGTATTCTCTACTGAACCTATTTTTCACAGTGGCACTTTTCACTTTCGAAATTAAATCAGCAAAATTCAATGCATTGAAACCAGCAAAGCTGTTAATATGTGTTTTGTATTCAAGTTGAAAGGTACAAAAAGAATGGACGCATCTATGGCGATGTACGAGATCGTTTACATGGGAAGGGCAGATCTGTGCTTTACACGGGTTGGAATCTATAGTAATGTACAAAATGGTTTACACGGGTAGGAATCTATAGTTATGTACAGGATGGTTTACACGGAAAGGAATCTGTGGGTATACATGTACAAGATGGTTTACACGGGTAGGAATCTATAGGTATACATGTAAAAAATGGTTTACACGGGTAGGAATCTATAGTTATGTACAAGATGGTTTACACGGAAAGGAATCTATAGTTATGTACAAGATGGTTTACACGGGTAGGAATCTATAGTTATGTACAAGATGGTTTACACGGGTAGGAATCTATAGTTATGTACAAGATGGTTTACACGGGTAGGAATCTATAGTTATGTACAAGATGGTTTACACGGGTAGGAATCTATAGGTATGTACAAGATGGTTTACACGGGTAGGAATCTATAGTTATGTACAAGATGGTTCACACGGGTAGGAATCTAGAGTTTTGTACAATATGGTTTACACGGGTATACATGTACAAGATGGTTCACACGGGTAGGAATCTGTGGGTATACATGTACAAGATGGTTTACACGGGTAGGAATCTGTGGGTATATATATATGTACAAGATGGTTCACGCGGGTAGGAATCTATAGTTATGTACAAGATGGCTTACACGGGTAGGAATCTATTGGTATATACAAGATGGTTTACACGGGTAGGAATCTATAGTTATGTACAAGATGGTTCACACGGGTAGGAATCTGTGGGTATACATGTACAAGATGGTTTACACGGGTAGGAATCTATTGGTATGTACAAGATGGTTTACACGGGTAGGAATCTATAGTTATGTACAAGATGGTTTACACGGGTAGGAATCTATAGTTATGTACAAGATGGTTTACACGGAAAGGAATCTGTGGGTATACATGTACAAGATGGTTTACACGGGTAGGAATCTATTGGTATGTACAAGATGGTTTACACGGGTAGGAATCTATAGTTATGTACAAGATGGTTTACACGGGTAGGAATCTGTGGGTATACATGTACAAGATGGTTTACACGGGTAGGAATCTATTGGTATGTACAAGATGGTTTACACGGGTAGGAATCTATAGTTATGTACAAGATGGTTTACACGGGTAGGAATCTATAGTTATGTACAAGATGGTTTACACGGAAAGGAATCTGTGGGTATACATGTACAAGATGGTTTACACGGGTAGGAATCTATAGTTATGTACAAGATGGTTTACACGGGTAGGAATCTGTGGGTATACGTGTACTATATGGTTCACACGGGGAGGAATCTATAGTTATGTACAAGATGGTTTACACGGGTAGGAATCTGTGGGTATACATTTATTTATTTATTTTTTTATTTTTTTAATTATACGAGGATTTATATCGCGCACGTATCTCACCACACAAGGCGACTCAAGGCGCATGTTACCTATTAATGCCGTGTGAGATGGAATTTTTTACACAATATATCACGCATTCACATCGGCCAGTAGATCGACTGCCTTTAGGCGCTGCATCCACCTTTCATGGCCTATTATTCCAGGTCACACGGGTATTTTGGTGGACATTTTTATCTACGCCTATACAATTTTGACAGAAAAGACCCTTTTGTCAATCGTGGGATCTTTAAAGTGCATACCCCAATGTAGTGTACACGAAGGGACCTCGGTTTATCGTCTCATCCGAAAGACTAGCACTTGAACCCACCACCTTGGTTAGGAAAGGGGGGAGAAAATTGTTAACGCCCTGACCCAGGGTCGAACTCGCAACCTCTCGCTTCCGAGCGCAAGTGCGTTACCACTCGGCCACCCAGACCGAGTACATGGGTAGGAATCTATAGGTATGTACAAGATGGTTTACATGGGTAGGAAGCTATAGGTATGTTCAAGATGGTTTACACGGGTTCGAATCTATAGGTATACATGTACAAGATGGTTTACACGGGTAGGAATCTATAGGTATGTTCAAGATGGTTTACACGGGTAGGAATCTATAGTTATGTACAAGATGGTTCACACGGGTAGGAATCTATAGTTATGTACAAGATGGTTTACACGGGTAGGAATCTATAGGTATACATGTATAAAATGGTTTAAACGGGTAGGAATCTATAGGTATGCATACATGTACAAAATGGTTTACACGGGTAGGAATATATAGTTATGTACAAGATTGTTCACACGGGTAGGATTCTATTGTTATGTACAAGATGGTTTACACGGGTAGGAATCTATAGGTATGTACAAGATGGTTTACACGGGTAGGAATATATAGTTATGTACAAGATGGTTTACACGGGTAGGAATCTATAGTTATGTACAAGATGGTTTACATGGGTAGGAAGCTATATTTATGTACAAGATGGTTCACACGGGTAGGAATCTATAGTTATGTACAAGATGGTTCACACGGGTAGGAATCTATAGGTATGTTCAAGATGGTTTACACGGGTAGGAATCTATAGGTATACATGTACAAGATGGTTTACACGGGTAGGAATCTATAGTTATGTACAAGATGGTTTGCACGGGTAGGAATCTATAGGTATGTACAAGATGGTTTACACGGGTAGGAATCTATAGTTATGTACAAGATGGTTCACATGGGTAGGAATCTATAAGTATACATGTACAAGATGGTTTACACGGGTAGGAATCTATAGTTATGTACAAGATGGTTCACACGGGTAGGAATCTATAGTTATGTACAAGATGGTTTACACGGGTAGGAATCTATAGTTATGTTCAAGATGGTTCACACGGGTAGGAATCTATAGTTATGTACAAGATGGTTTACACGGGTAGGAATCTATAGTTATGTACAAGATGGTTTACACGGGTAGGAATCTATAGTTATGTACAAGATGGTTTACACGGGTAGGAATCTATAGGTATGTTCAAGATGGTTTACACGGGTAGGAATCTATAGGTATACATGTACAAGATGGTTTACACGGGTAGGAATCTATAGTTATGTACAAGATGGTTTGCACGGGTAGGAATCTATAGGTATGTACAAGATGGTTCACACGGGTAGGAATCAATAAGTATACATGTACAAGATGGTTTACACGGGTAGGAATCTATAGTTATGTACAAGATGGTTTGCACGGGTAGGAATCTATAGTTATGTACAAGATGGTTTACACGGGTAGGAATCTATAGGTATGTACAAGATGGTTCACACGGGTAGGAATCTATAGTTATGTACAAGATGGTTTACACGTGTAGGAATCTATAGTTATGTACAAGATGGTTTACACGGGTAGGAATCTATAGTTATGTACAAGATGGTTCACACGGGTAGGAATCTATAGTTATGTACAAGATGGTTTACACGGGTAGGAATCTATAGTTATGTACAAAATGGTTCACACGGGTAGGAATCTATAGTTATGTACAAGATGGTTTACACGGGTAGGAATCTATAGTTATGTACAAGATGGTTTACACGGGTAGGAATCTATAGTTATGTACAAGATGGTTCACACGGGTAGGAATCAATAAGTATACATGTACAAGATGGTTTACACGGGTAGGAATCTATAGTTATGTACAAGATGGTTTACACGGGTAGGAATCTATAGTTATGTACAAGATGGTTTACACGGGTAGGAATCTATAGTTATGTACAAGATGGTTCACACGGGTAGGAATCTATAGGTATACATGTACAAGATGGTTTACACGGGTAGGAATCTATAGTTATGTACAAGATGGTTTGCACGGGTAGGAATCTATAGGTATGTTCAAGATGGTTTACACGGGTAGGAATCTATAGGTATACATGTACAAGATGGTTTACACGGGTAGGAATCTATAGTTATGTACAAGATGGTTTGCACGGGTAGGAATCTATAGGTATGTACAAGATGGTTCACACGGGTAGGAATCAATAAGTATACATGTACAAGATGGTTTACACGGGTAGGAATCTATAGTTATGTACAAGATGGTTCACATGGGTAGGAATCTATAAGTATACATGTACAAGATGGTTTACACGGGTAGGAATCTATAGTTATGTACAAGATGGTTTACACGGGTAGGAATTTATAGTTATGTACAAGATGGTTTACACGGAAAGGAATCTATAGTTATGTACAAGAAATACGGCGCTTTTTGTCATGGTAACACTCAGAATTGATGCAAAAATGCGATCGACACCTCATCAACAGGATTGGCATTACACAAGAAATGCGCAAGATAACGAAGCAAAACAATCTGTTCTTCGTAGATAATTGATTTGGCTTTCTCCTCGTATGTACAATTTGCCAGGTTATGCCTATTCTGAAATTTCGTTGATATTTTAATTGGTACCTTACCTTCAGATCGATTTTTGGGGTATCCTTATTTTGGTGGGGTTAACGTGACGCTTGTAAAAGAAATTTGATCCAAAATGGCTCGGGAATAAATGTATTAGTTGGGGTACGCAAATGGGTGCAATAATTGTTTGGCCGAATTTATTTTCGCCATAAGTTCAGATACAATCATGCAGACTGTGTAGATTAAAAGAAACAAAATCCCATTGTATGCGCGCGTGTGTATGTGTATACGCGCATTTGTGTCGTCTTTTGTGTTTAGTCCAGAACTCAGAAACGGGTGCATCTCCCCACATTCATGTCCGTGCCACATGTACCTGTGCCCCTCTTTATTTAACCTGCTGCGAAAAGTACAAACACGTGTGTCTGTCTTAATTTACTCTACGATGAGCTTGCATTTCGAAGGGGTACTAATAAGACATGTACCTTCCACGGCCAAGGTGCTGAATGACTGTGTCGGTGGCGCTACCAAAAGGCTCAGAGAGTGACGGATTGAACTTGTGTTGATAGCGATGTCTGCTAATGGGTAAGTTAACTGCCTGCATGACTTCTTGTTTTGTTCAATGCCGAACATTTTGTCTATGGGATGAGTACGATTGCCAACATTTTTGCCCAATGAGTCGGTTCAATTGTGGACTTTTTTGTCTTAAGGGTGTAGGATCAATTGTGGACTTTATTTTGTCTAACGGGTAGGTTCAATGCCTTCTCCTAAATTGTTTTACACATTTGGAAACGCGACAGTTAAAACAGTTTACAAAAGTATCTGACCAGATAAAAAAAAAAGACAACAACCTGCAACCTGTCAGCAGTTTTGATCCTATCTTTCCCAAAGATGGAAGCAAAATCTCAAAGTATGTTTGTTTTCTCTCATATGAATTTACCCACCTACAATAAGTAGAACAAACAAACAGGAAAAAGACAGGTTTCAGTCATTAACGAAGTAATTCTGAGATCAATCTCAAACAATCATTAGCAGCCAATTTGGCTAAAGCTCACGCTTTTCAACAAATAATCAAAAAGGTATTCTTTAACTCTTGCCAATTTATTTTTTCGTTTCTGTTTTTCAGTTAGTTGAATATGTTTTAGTGGAGTGCTTCCACTATTCTTCTCATCAAACAGGTGATAAGCATTCATATAGCATGACTTCCCATCTATGTCTCTGTTATTCTAGTGAGCAAATACCCCGCGATATTGCTCAGTAGGCCTAAAGTACGGTCTTGACCTAGGCAAATAACCTGCGCAGTCGCAGTGACAAGGAAATGTTTGCCTTGCCAAGAATGACACAAAATATAGTTCTTCAACTTCTAGGCTAAATTTGTCCATGGTGAGTTTACCATGCTTTGTTTTCAAATCTCATTACAAATTCTCCTTACTTTGGTCATGCCATATATATATATATATGTTACAGTTAATCTGTGAAACCAGGGAATACGTGTATTAACTAAACTATTCTAAGTAATACATGAATTAACTGGGTTTTTTCCGTCAGTTAATTCATGTATTACCTAGTTAATACACGTATTCCCTGGTTTCACAGATTAACTGTAACATATATACGTTACACCTCCGGTTCATCCATGGTATCGCGTGGTATTTCGTCTCGACAGGGTGAATGAATATAATGACGTCACTCGATCCTCTAGTGACGTAATCATATTCATTGACCCAGTCTCGACAAAATACAGCGCAATACCATGGATGAACCGGTGGTGTAACTTATACTTATTTATATTTAAATAAATCTGACTGGCAACCAAGTTTGAGTTTGAGCGTGGAGAGACATGGCAGCGGTGGTGGGTCGTCGTCGGTGGTTTGTTTTGTGCCGTCATTATTCAGTCACATTAAAAGAATCAAGTGCTGCAGAGGGTTAATAAACAATATTAGCACTGCCCTGCACAGTTTTTGTCGTAAGGATGTCATGGCTGGTATTTTCACTTCCGCCAAATCCGCATGCGCACCCCTTTTGACACATGCGAATCTCAGCCGCCGATTGAAGAAAGCAAACATAGCAGAGTGTTCGTCGTGGAAATTTCCTTTCTATTTTTAGCATTATATAACACAGGCAAAATAGCCCCGCCCTTTCAAAAGTTTGTCGTGAAAACCGCTAGTTTTATCTGCGATTTAGGTAAAGAGGTTTGTGCGTTTTAATATAGATTGCTTTTATTTTGGTTGTGTCCTTCATTGATATGGGCAACTTAAAGAGGTGTCACCGTGTGAACTAGTGACTGTAGAGTAATTTGAATCAGGTACCCATTTTCTGCTGTGGCACAGCGATTTACCGCAGAGCTATGTTTAGACAGTTAACGGGAAAACTCGGCAACTTGACCAGTTAACTTGCTTAAAGTTCAAGAACCCTGTCTAGCGATTGGTTCTTTCATCGACACGACGACCACAGACCTGCTGTAACTTGCTAATGTTACAGCTGTTTCTGCTCCAATTAGGTTTAAATGTTATTTAGGAGCAAAAGACAACCACCAAGCATAAATTGAACCTTATTCGCTAAAAACCAAGCTAGTTATCAGCATGAAACAAAACAATGGTCCACATTCGGGGCCTTTCGCCTAGGTCTTTGGTCTGCAGAAAGCCACTATGCCTGAATTCAGCATTCTTCTGTGGCAGGGATAGCCAGAAAGGAGGCCTGGTCTACGTAGATTATGGGAAATATTTGTCTACTTCCGCCCGAAGGCGACACCCGCCTGAACTAAGAAAACTTGCCGGTAAGGCTCTGTGTCGTGTCATTTCGGCCTTCGATCAATTGTTTGTTTGTTTATTTGTTTGTCTGCTCAGAAGGAAATGTGCCTTTCCTGCTTGCGTTTTGGCTCACGTAGGTAAGTGCAGCCTAGCTGTCTGATGTGTGTGCCGGTGTATATTTCAGAAACGGATCTCTTTTTTGCTATGATAATAAACATGGACAATACCTTTCTAGGACACCATAGTCACCTTCACATCGTCCACATTTTCGGCACTTGCTTGGGGAAAAAACGTGACGGTAAGTCGTGTTGGTAGCGCGCTTTTGTGATATTGCAAGAATAAGGTAGCTAATTGGTTGGGCTATATGTACGATAAGTACCAAGGTGCTAGTAATCCTCATGATAACCCACGCGGGCCGAACGTGGCTGAATTGCCTGATTTTTTTACATTTTCTTGTTTTCCTCGCTCTGTTATCGAATCTGACCCCTGATTTGCACATGATCACCAAAGCCATTGCCTGTTACGACATTTCGCTTGAACAGAAGTTTATAGAAACCCATGGCTTTTGTACAATCACTTGTCTTTTGAAAACATGCAGATTCCGTTCATACACCATGTTTCCGTTCGTACAAAAGTGCATGTTTCCGTTCGTACGAAAAGCGTTTCCGTTCGTACACATTCGTTAGATCAGAGTGAAACAGGCCCCCACTACAAGTTCTGTGTGTTCCAATGGTCTTCAAATAGCACAAAGTACGAATGCGTGTGATATTGGACCTATGTGAACCATACGATGAATTGAATTTGCAAAAAACAGTTTTGTGTCCGTTCGTACCGATTTTGACGAAAAATGTGTCCGTTCGTACCACTTTTATCAAATTGTTTCCGTTCGTACGCTTTTCATGACGTTCGTGATTTTGGTTGAAAGCTTGTGCAATTAGCATTTCAATACCCCTAATTCGACTTATGTATTACCCATAATTCATGTTGTTCATGAGTGCAACAACACGCGACTGTGGCTTTTCTGGTGCAATACCATCCCTGTTTAAAATCTTACTGAAGAGCAAACATTTTGATAAGTGTGTCTTCGTCCAGTTTCCTTACACAATGTCATTTCAACTTATGTGAAAGCTGTTCAAAATATGTACTCTTTATTTCTTGAAATTTCAGATGTGCCACTCAGAAAAAAGCAGAAGCTGTGTGCTAAAATCGTTATAATCAGGTGATAGGTCAACACACTTTTAAATGTATCTTTCGAAATGCAATTTAACAAAACAAAACTAACACTTGTTTTAGTGAGGGAATACGAAAGGTGGGGTTATCTGTTTGCACAACATTTTGTTTCTTCGTTCGTTAGTTTGTTTTACGAAGAGAGAGCGAGGCAGAGAGAAAGAGAGAGAGAGAGAGAGAGAGAGAGAGAGAGAGAGAGAGAGAGAGAGAGAGATGATGGAACTTTGATGATGGAACTTTATTTTTCAAGGATAGAGGTTTAAGGCGACGCCTTTTCTTACAACCGGTCCTTACTTCTAATACAAATATCTAATAAATGATAAACAAGTAAAGCAACATGACAAATAAACAAAGTAAACGAACGAACCAGCAAACAATCGACAAGTAAGCAAACAAGCAAATAAACATAAACAATAAAATGGCAAAGTAAGCAACATACAAATCGAAAGCGAAACATGCAACATGTTAACACATGGAAAGTGATCGACGGTAAAATTCACACGATACCAACGTTTACACTAATGCTAATAATGATTATATGGTGTAAATGATAATGATGATGATGATGATGATGATGATGATGATGATGATGATGATGATGATGATGATGATGATGATGATGATGAAGTGATGATGGAAAATCGCAACATAAATTCCACATAATACATATAATAAAGAACATATTTGTGTAAAGAGAGAGAGAGAGAGAGAGAGAGAGAGAGAGAGAGAGAGAGAGAGAGAGAGAGAGAGAGAGAGATCAAATCAAATCAAATCACATTTTATTTTACGAGGGTTGTGGTATAAGCAATATAAACGAGCTTTTTTTCAACCAGACCTCGCCCAGAGAGGGACTACTTTTGGGGTGAAGACTCATGTGGTTATACTCCGTCCAATTTATGAGATCATCTACACTGTTCTGCAATGTTGAATAAACTTTGTCTCATTTTTTATCAGAAGTGTGTATGGTCGTATCATCAGCAAAGAGTTCACAATCATCATTAACACTAAAAGGAAGATCGTTAATATACAGGGAGAAGAGAAGTGGCCCAAAGTCAGAACCCTGGGCAAATAGATGCGCACGCGAGAGAGAGAGATAGAGATAGAGAGAGAGAGAGAGAGAGAGAGAGAGAGAGAGAGAGAGAGAGAGAGAGAGAGAAAGAGAATGGAGTGCAAAAAAAAGAGAGAGAGAGGGAGAGAAAGTGAGAGAGAGAAAGAGAGAGAGAGAGCGAGAGAGAGAGAGAGAGAGAGAGAGAGAGAGAGAGAGAGAGAGAGAGAGAGAGAGAGAGAGAGAGAGAGAGAGAGAGAGAGAACGGAGAGCACAAAAAATATGATAGACATTGTTGTATACCATTTGTCAAATTTTGTTTTGAAAACGATGAGTTTTGCATGAATATTGTTCGAGCAAGATCTGATTTGTGGCCCATCGGAAATCAGAAATTCACGTTATTCGTCACGTTCGTGTCCTATTATTCAAGATGTGTGCCGATTTTCTCTGTTTGACTAGAACTTAGCTGATGTGTCGTTGTTTTGCTGTGCGAGTCGGGGTCAAATTTTCATCACACACACAGCTACACATCTTCTGCACACTGATTCACTCACAGATACGTTCGGGAAAGGCTGTCTCGCAATCTGACGAATCACACCACACAATACAAAGTACACTTCCAAAATTTCACTATTAACCAAAAGAAAACAATCAAATCACAGAACAATCAAATCAAAACACAATACTGACACACGCAATAAAACACTCAGTCTCAACTCTCGTTCAGCGCACACACTCAGACATAAACCCCGTTCCACGGTTGGCTTTCAACAGTCTTTGGTTGCCAACGTAGCAAAGTTAATTCACTCGTAACACAGCTGACGTCCCAGAATGGTTAAACAACAATATTTGTCATCATTTTCACGAGTTTTCATTCACAAACACCTGGGAAATTAATCTCATGTTCCCCATGCAATAAATCCCCGGTTACCATAGTTGCAGGAAGCAGGTTATACATGGATAATCAAAAGCAAACCCAATAGAAACGCTCGGGAATTCTTCGGCTCTTTTCATTGGCGTTTCCCCAGACCTAAACAGACGACACTGCTTTGCAAATTTCCAAAAACGAACTGACAAACTGGCAAAAGTAAACAAAAAACAAAACTACTTCATGAAAGGTCATACATTAATCACAAACAAATGAAACCTAGCGATATGTTTTGTCTTCTTACAAAGTCATGGAGTGCGTGTATCTGTGTTTCGATACACAGACGTTCGGATAAACACGAACGTCAAGTTCAAGTCAAGCCAATTGACCTCTGACACACAAATTTTGACCCGTGCACAAGACGTTGTATCGATAAACGAAGCGCAAATAAGAAATAATAATAAAAGCAAAGAACATATGCAAACACATCTAACAAAGCCGAGCAAGCAGAATGACAGGTCTAATGAAAAACAAAGAGGCAATGAGTCGGAAACAAGATCGCGATTCTTTCCTTCGCTGCACGACGCAAATCTTCTGTGACCTTTGACCCAACGTAGCTTCCACATTCGATCACTATTAGCTTAATATTTACAACTGAAAACCGATGGGGTGGAATACTGAGAGGAACCTACAGAACTGTGCATCCTCAAACCTGACATATTTATCCCAACATTTTATGAACTCAAAACACAGAAAGTTGCTTTCACACGCCAGCTTTGATTGCAACAACGTGCTGGGGACCCAAACAATGTGTTATCAAACCGGAACTCGTGTTTCAAAGCATGGCTCCCTGTGTTGATTTGGCACTTATTTTCTCACTACCAAAATGATGACAAAAACGATGTTTGGTGATATGCTCCCCCTCGGACCGACAAAAAAACTCAAACATCTTATAATATCTCACAATCCAAATGAAAAACAGCACTGCAGTCACGTCGACGAATAAGGAAAATATCCAAAATAAGGTCGTAGAAAGGTAATCTAAAGTTGACTAAATCAAATCTAAACACATGCACACTTCACCACAAACACAACCTCTCATTCCAAGCATTCTCTCCCAATCTGCCTAGCCTTTCGTCCAACCCTAACCCCCTTCCCTCTCTGCATCTAAATAACTACGGGGTTTCCTAACCTAGCAAAACAAGCATTGACCTTAACGGATATCAAGATAGCCTTCTTGTGGCCGTGGTGACACGGGGGTGGGACATGGATACCGTTTCTGGGTATGCACAAACAGTTGACCCGTGTCCAACCTCGGGCCGGATTCCAATCCGCGACTGTCACGCAAAACTGTTTCAACCCATACTGAGAGAGAGAGAGAGAGAGAGAGAGAGAGAGAGAGAGAGAGAGAGAGAGAGAGAGAGAGAGAGAGAGAGAGAGAGAGAGAGAGAGAGAGAGAGAGAATTAAATTGAACTTTATTTAACAAGGATTAAGATTTAAGGCTACGCCTTTTCTTACAATCTGTCCTTGGGACGCACAGACACACAATGATAAAATTGAAAAATTAAAAATTAAAAAGTTAAAAGGTTTACCAACAAAAGGAGGTCAGAAAACTTCAGCACGTGATGATAAAGATGACGATGATGACGATGATTATGATGATGATGATGATGATGATGATGATGATGATGATGATGATGATGATGAGGCATGAAGAGCATACATATGTGGTTATTCATAAAATCAAATGCATACAATGCAAATAATTATAAGTACAAGCTGGTAGCAATCGAACATGTAGCAATAGTACAACAAAATATGTTCAGAATATACAATGCACAGCATATCTTTGGCGTAATACTAAGTGTGGTAAATCAAAACGCGTTAAACTACTCAGACATTAAGTGTTTTTGACACATTTTTTAAAACTGTTTAATGACTTTAAGTGCTTAAAGGATGATGGAAGTGAATTCCAAACTTATGTACCCGAAAAAGCAAGACTGGTCTTATAAAGGTCAATTTGTGGAATCGGTGGGATCAAGTTGACTGACCCATATCTGTCGGTAGCTTTATTAAATAATGATGTAATGTAAATCGGCACTTTACCGTAATACAATTTATGCATGAAAATGGCTTTATTTAACTTGAGATGTTTTTCCAGTGGAAGAAAGTTAAGCATTTTTAATTTCATATCTGTTGGGGCATTATCCTTTACGATGAGTTTAGCCGAGCGACGATAGAGAGAGTCTAACTTTTTCAAGTGGACATCATTGCTGCCATCCCAGAGCGTCAGAAACACAACGACGCCCACTTACACACTAACACACACCCTTATAAGCGGGGGTGAAAGTGTGGTGGCCAGTGACCCAGAATAAACACAAGCCAACGCTCGAAGTTCGATTGCCCTACTTTTCTTTTCTGTTTCCTTAAAAATAAAAAATAAATCATTGACTTTACCTGGGCCCGCATGCATGAACTGGAAGTCAGAAACACTGGAAGTAGAGGCCTCTTTTGAAAGTGGGAACTCCCGAAGTTAACTTTCTAACTATTCCCTATGCATGAACGCCGTAGTGCTGACTTCGAGAGTATTCGGTCAAGGTCGCGAAAATTGGGGGAATCCCAACTAGTACATGCGTTTGTTAACGGTAAGCTTGGCGACCAGAAGAAACAAGTCTCATCGCGAGTTCAAAAGGGCGAACGTTGAGCGCGCTGTAGTACTAACAGCGTTATTGCTGTTGTTTTTTGAATGGTTAAACGAAAGGGTCGGTTCAAACCTGTGATGATTGTCTTGGAATCGAATGACTGCTTAGCTATGACAATGACTTTGTTGACCTGAATGTTAGGGAGAAAAATAAATGATTATGTTGAACTTTTTTTCTCCTTTTTATATTTAGTCAAGTTTTGACTAAATATTTTAACATCGAGGGGGAATCGAAACGAGGGTCGTGGTGTATGTGCGTGTGTCTGTGTGTGTGTCTGTGTGTGTGTGTAGAGCGATTCAGACTAAACTACTGGACCGATCTTTATGAAATTTGACATGAGAGTTCCTGGGTATGAAATCCCCGAACGTTTTTTTCATTTTTTTGATAAATGTCTTTGATGACGTCATATCCGGCTTTTCGTGAAAGTTGAGGCGGCACTGTCACGCCCTCATTTTTCAACCAAATTGGTTGAAATTTTGGTCAAGTAATCTTCGACGAAGCCCGGGGTTCGGTATTGCATTTCAGCTTGGTGGCTTAAAAATTAATTAATGACTTTGGTCATTAAAAATCTGAAAATTGTAAAAAAAAATAAAAATTTATAAAACGATCCAAATTTACGTTTATCTTATTCTCCATCATTTGCTGATTCCAAAAACATATAAATATGTTATATTCGGATTAAAAACAAGCTCTGAAAATTAAATATATAAAAATTATTATCAAAATTAAATTGTCCAAATCAATTTAAAAACACTTTCATCTTATTCCTTGTCGGTTCCTGATTCCAAAAACATATAGATATGATCTGTTTGGATTAAAAACACGCTCAGAAAGTTAAAACAAAGAGAGGTACAGAAAAGCGTGCTATCCTTCTTAGCGCAACTACTACCCCGCTCTTCTTGTCAATTTCACTGCCTTTGCCATGAGCGGTGGACTGACGATGCTACGAGTATACGGTCTTGCTGAAAAATTACATTGCGTTCACTTTCATTCTGTGAGTTCCACAGCTACTTGACTAAATATTGTATTTTCGCCTTACGCGACTTGTTACATTTAGTCAAGTTTTGACTAAATGTTTTAACATCGAGGGGGAATCGAAACGAGGGTCGTGGTGTATGTGTGTGTGTGTGTGCGTGTGTGCGTGTGTGCGTGCGTGTAGAGCGATTCAGACCAAACTACTGGACCGATCTTTATGAAATTTGACATGAGAGTTCCTGGGTATGATATCCCCGAACGTTTTTTTCATTTTTTGGATTAATGTCTTTGATGACGTCATATCCGGCTTTTCGTGAAAGTTGAGGCGGCACTGTCACGCTCTCATTTTTCAACCAACTTGGTTGAAATTTTGGTCAAGTAGTGTTCGACAAAGCCCGGACTTCGGTATTGCATTTCAGCTTGATGGCTTAAAAATTAGTTAATGACTTTGGTCATTAAAAATCTGAAAATTGTAAAATAAATTATTTTTTTCTAAAACGATCCAAATTTACGTTCATCTTATTCTCCATCATTTGCTGATTCCAAAAACATATAAATATGTTATATTCTGATTAAAAACAAGCTCTGAAAATTAAATATATAAAAATTATTATCAAAATTAAATTTTAGAAATCAATTTAAAAACACTTTCATCTAATTCCTTGTCGGTTCCTGATTCCAAAAACATATAGATATGATATGTTTGGATTAAAAACACGCTCAGAAAGTTAAAACAAAGAGAGGTACAGAAAAGCGTGCTATCCTTCTCAGCGCAAGTACTACCCCGCTCTTCCTGTCAATTTCACTGCCTTTGCCGTGCGCGGTGGACTGACGATGCTACGAGTATACGGTCTTGCTGCGTTGCATTGCGTTTAGTTTCATTCTGTGAGTTCGACAGCTACTTGACTAAATGTTGTATTTTCGCCTTACGCGACTTGTTTTTTCTTTTTTTATCGGGGAGCATCCGTCTTTATTGATCTTTTTTCTGTTCTATTTTCCTGCTTTATATATTAAAGTCAAGATTGGATTTTTTTGTGAAAGCATAGGACAGTTTCTTTCCGCAATTAAAACAAGTCGCGTAAGGCGAAATTACTACATTTAGTCAAGCTTTGGAACTCACAGAATGAAACTGAACGTAGTCCGCCGCTAGTGCAAAAGGCAGTGAAAGTGACGAGCCTGTTTGGCGCGGCAGCGGTTGCGCTGTGCTTCATAGCACGCTTTACTGTGCCTCTCTTCGTTTTAACTTTCTGAGCGTGTTTTTAATCAAAACATATCATATCTATATGTTTTTGGAATCAGGAACCGACAAGGAATAAGATGAAATAGTTTTTGAATCGATTTCGAAAATTTAATTTTGATCATAATTTTTATATTTTTAATTTTCAGAGATTGTTTTTAATCCAAATATAACATATGTATATGTTTTTGGAATCAGAAAATGACGAAGAATAAGATGAAATTGTTTTTGGATCGTTTAATAAAAAAAAAAATTTAATTACAAGTTTCCGATTTTTAATGACCAAACTCACTCATTAGTTTTTAAGCCACCAAGCTGAAATGCAATACCAAACCCCGGCCTTTGTCGAAGATTGCTTTGCCAAAATTTCAATCAATTTGATTGAAAAATGAGGGTGTGACAGTGCCGCCTCAACTTTTACAAAAAGCCGGATATGACGTCATCAAAGGTATTTATCGAAAAAAAGAAAACAACGTCCGGGGATATTATACCCAGGAACTCTCATGTCAAATTTCATAAAGATCGGCCCAGTAGTTTAGTCTGAATCGCTCTACACACACACACACAGACACACACACACACACACACACACACACACACACACACACATACACCACGACCCTCGTCTCGATTCCCCCCTCTATGTTAAAACATTTAGTCAAAACTTGACTAAATGTAAACAAGTCGCGTAAGGCGAAAATACAATATTTAGTCAAGTAGCTGTCGAACTCACAGAATGAAACTGAACGCAACGCAACGCAGCAAGACCGTATACTCGTAGCATCGTCATTCCACCGCCCGTGGCAAAGGCAGTGCCCGTGGAATTCGTTTTAACTTTCTGAGCGTGTTTTTAATCCAAACATATCATATCTATATATTTTTAATAAGATGAATGTGTTTTTAAATTGATTTGGAAAAAAAAAATTTGATAATAATTTTTATATATTTAATTTTCAGAGCTTGTTTTTAATCCGAATATAACATATTTATATGTTTTTGGAATCATCAAATGATGGAGAATAAGATAAACGTAAATTTGGATCGTTTTATAAATTTTTATTTTTTTTTACAATTTTCAGATTTTTAATGACCAAAGTCATTAATTAATTTTTAAGCCACCAAGCTGAAATGCAATACCGAACCCCGGGCTTCGTCGAAGATTACTTGACCAAAATTTCAACCAATTTGGTTTAAAAATGAGGGCGTGACAGTGCCGCCTCAACTTTCACGAAAAGCCGGATATGACGTCATCAAAGACATTTATCAAAAAAATGAAAAAAACGTTCGGGGATTTCATACCCAGGAACTCTCATGTCAAATTTCATAAAGATCGGTCCAGTAGTTTAGTCTGAATCGCTCTACACACACACACAGACACACACACACACACACACGCACACACACACACACACACACACGCACATACACCACGACCCTCGTTTCGATTCCCCCTCGATGTTAAAATATTTAGTCAAAACTTGACTAAATATAAAAACAAGTCGCGTAAGGCGAAAATACAATATTTAGTCAAGTAGCTGTCGAACTCACAGAATGAAACTGAACGCAATGCCATTTTTCAGCAAGACCGTATACTCGTAGCATCGTCAGTCCACCGCTCATGGCAAAGGCAGTGAAATTGACAAGAAGAGCGGGGTAGTAGTTGCGCTAAGAAGGATAGCACGCTTTTCTGTACCTCTCTTTGTTTTAACTTTCTGAGCGTGTTTTTAATCCAAACATATCATATCTATATGTTTTTGGAATCAGGAACCGACAAGCAATAAGATGAAAGTGTTTTTAAATTGATTTCGACAATTTAATTTTGATAATAATTTTTATATATTTAATTTTCAGAGCTTGTTTTTAATCCGAATATAACATATTTATATGTTTTTGGAATCATCAAATGATGGAGAATAAGATAAACGTAAATTTGGATCGTTTTATAATTTTTTTGTTTTTTTTACAATTTTCAGATTTTTAATGACCAAAGTCATTAATTAATTTTTAAGCCACCAAGCTGAAATGCAATACCGAAGTCCGGGCTTCGTCGAAGATTACTTGACCAAAATTTCAACCAATTTGGTTGAAAAATGAGGGCGTGACAGTGCCGCCTCAACTTTCACGAAAAGCCGGATATGACGTCATCAAAGACATTTATCAAAAAAATGAAAAAAACGTTCGGGGATTTCATACCCAGGAACTCTCATGTCAAATTTCATAAAGATCGGTCCAGTAGTTTAGTCTGAATCGCTCTACACACACACACAGACACACACACGCACACACGCACACACACACACACACACACCCTCGTCTCAATTCCCCCCTCTATGTTAAAACATTTAGTCAAAACTTGACTAAATGTAAAAAAATGAACACAGAGACAAAAACCGGTTGTTGTAGCGAATGCAATTGAGGCCTATCAAGAAAAAGATCAATAAAAAAAAAATGTAAAAAAAAATTTGCTCCCAGCGGCACTTGAACACGGAGCGCCGGTGTAACACGAGAAAATTACTCCCACGAGATTTTTACTCCGGAGTAAAAATGTCGTACGAAAATTGTACTCCCTTCACGAAAAACTTACTCCCCCATAACACGAGAAAATTACTCCCCACGACAGGTGTGTTCCGAGTCACATTTCGGTCGAAAATGTTACTCCCCTGACGAATAATTAACGAATAAATTATTCCACCCTAACACGAGCAATTTACTGCCCACACTAGGTGTACGCAACTTTTACTCCCCTGTCCCTTGTTAGTCTTGGTGGTGGAAGGGATGGAGGGAGGGTAGCGCGACATTTGTTTGCGCGAGATCACGTATTGGCATTATCCCTTCGCCCGCATCTCATTTTCGCGTACGAGATTTTTACTGGAAGTAAAAAAAATTGGGGAATCAAAATTTCGTGGAGGGAGTAATTTTTTCGTGCCTTGGGGAGTTCTTTTCTCGTACGAAAGGTGTACTCGGAGTAAGAATTTCGTACGAAATTTTTACTCCGGAGTAAATATTTCGTGGAGTAAGAATTTCGTGTTACACCGGATCGAATTTCCGAATCCGTAACCACTGCACCATGCTACTCGTGTGAAAGAATGCGTGATGAAAAGATGTAATATGAGTTATTCAGTCGTGATGGTTTGAAAGCTCGCCACCTTCGCCGAATGACTCGAGCTCGGTTTTTTTGGTTAGTAACTGATCGAACTGTCGCTTTTGGGCCACTCTGTTTAAAGCATTTTACCTAAATTAAACAAGAATGTCACAAGTTTGTGTCTATGGTGCAAGGTAGCCGACCGTCTCATTGTAGCCAAGTTACGACAGTTGCTCGATTGACGCATTTCACGTCTTCGATATTCTGTCTGAGCTCATTTCTCAATGAGCTGCCTTAAAAACAGGAATGTCCTGCAATTGTAGTATGCGTTGGAGTTTTATTTTGGATGGGTAAGGACATTTAAGAAGCAATATCGTCGTATAATGATGTCAAGTGAGAGACCCTGCAAATTAACATTGAAAGTGGGAACTTCGGAAGCAAAGTTGCCAGCTACTCGGTATGCAAGAGCTAAATTGAAAGCCGAAGTAGTGGCTTCGAGAGTTCTGAGGTCAAGGTCGAGGAAATTGGGGGAATCCCAATTAGTGCGCATGCGTTTGTAAACGGTAGGCTTGGTGACCAGAGGAAACAAATCTCATCGCGAGTTCGTAAATGGGCTAACGTTGATCGCGCTGTAGCTTTTACTATAGTTGTTGCTTCTGCCTGGTTGAACGAAAGGGTCGGTTCAAAGCTGTGATGATTGTCTTGAAATTGAATGACTGTCTATAATAATGATTTTGTTGGCCAGAATGTTGGGGAGAATAAAACATTTTTTTGTTTATGTGGTAGCGAAGTCGGTTATGTTAAACCTCTTCTTTTTTTAATGATTGTGTATCGGTAAAAATAGGTTGGTTAGAGCGAACGTTTGGGTTACTGGTAAATTTTTTTTTTTTTGGTGGTATTTGCCAAGCACATCATCGTGGGGCTTTTAATCCATAACATGCATCCGTCTACAATGTATCTTCATTCATCCTTCAACATGTATAATAAATATGTAAATGGCAAGTATACAAGACATACAACATTAGGACCTAACCGACAGACGGACATATAACATACCGTTCACTTAAGTATGGCCGGAGCATAACATCACATGCAGATTCCAATACTGATAAAAAAAAAGGGAGAGAGAGAGAGAGAGAGAGAGAGAGAGAGAGAGAGAGAGAGAGAGAGAGAGAGAGAGAGAGAGAGAGAGAGAGAGGGGGGTAATGATGGTGGTGGTATCATTTATAATGTATACTCTTTAGTAATAATGCAAATAATAGATTCTTTTTGAACTTCCACCCTACAATAGTCAAAAGTCACTAAAATACAAGACACCCCTACTCCCATAAGATTGGACAGGGTGACAGACAGGTAAGAGGATAAGTGAAGCAGACAGACATAAGACATACACACACACTCTTGCCTAAAATCTTATAAAAACCTACAATTTTAAACTGTACAAAAAGTTAAGCTGAAATGGACACTTCGCCTTGGTCAATAACCTAACATATATTCGCATAGGGTAACCACTCTGACAAAAATTCAACATTTCTATTCCTGATAAGATTCAATTTCTTTTCAATGTAATATCTTTGTTTTAATATTTTCAAAAAAACATTCAAAAGCGGAACTGAGCCCTGAAGTTTACATTTATAAATATAATATTTTCCTAAAAGAATAATCAAATCTAAAACATTATCAGTGTTCACATTATCATCATTTCCAAATATTATCAATCCTTTTGAAAAAGTCAAATGTTCACAATGTAAACATTCTTTGTGCAATACATTATTCAATTTAATCCAGAAGGTTTTAACAATCATACATTCCCAAAATAGGTGAAAAATTGTCTCTTCATGATACCCGCAAAATGTGCAGAGCGTTGAATTTTTAATTTTACATAAATATAAATATTTATTACAAGGTAGAATCCGGTGTAGGAGTCGCAGCTGAAACCACCTTAAACTGACATCAACAGTACTTTGAAAGGGTTTCAAAAAAATTAATTTCCAATTCATATTGCTTTCACTGGTGCTATTCCATTTTGAAACCGCGGATGGAATATCGTTAGACTGCACAAACACCTTCTTCACAACATGGTTTCCTTTTTTTATCACTGACCACACTCTACTATCCACTGATTCATGCTGACAATTCAATGTCTTAAAATTCAATTTCTTCTGATAGCTTTTCACAGCGGATACAATTCCACAATACAACAAAATATCACTTTTAACATTGGGAAATAATTCAGAAAATTCTTGATAATTCAAATATTTACCCTCCAAATTTACTAAATGTTTCACGTGTACAATTCCTTCTTCATGCCAACTCTTATAATAAATGCTTCTTTTACCTCTCACTATGTTATCATTATAAAAAAGACATTCGTACAAAAATTCATCAATATTAACGGGTAAACATTTTGCATATAACTTTTCATAATGCTTTAACACATCTTGCCAAAACTTGTTTTTCACCGTATTTTTCAACACTTTTATATAATTGCTACCAACCAGATTCACAATATTTAGTTCTGGATACATATCCATAACAAATGTCTTCAAACATGAATCACCACAAACAACTTTTCGCATCCAATCGATCTTCAATGTTGACAAAAATACATAAATATTCACCATATTTAACCCCCCTTCTTCAAGGGGTTTACACACTACTGTCTTTTTAATTTTTGCTCTTTTACCACTCCATAAAAAATCAAAAAACAACTTATCCAATTCTTTCAATAAGTTGCTATCAGGATCGGGCAGGCACATAAACAAATGTGTAATCTTTGACAATACAAGGGTTTTAATAACTATTATTTTACCTAGTGGGGTAAGATGTCTCTTTCCCCATACATATAAAATCTTTTTAATATCTTTTAATTTATCCTGATAATTAATGTGAACAATACATTGTAAATCAACCGAAAAATGTATACCCAAAACCTTAAAAATACCAGGGTTCCAGCAAAAATTTTGATCTTGTAAAAATCTAACATGCGAATTCTTTCTACTACCTATCCAAATAACATTTGTTTTATCGTAATTCATATTCAAACCAGACATATTTGCGAACAGTTTAAGTGTACGTATAGCTTCTACAAATGACTCCTTACTTCCATCTAAGTAAAGGGTGGTGTCATCTGCAAACTGCGACAGTAAAACATCTCGTTCTTTTAATCTAATCCCTTTAATTTTATCATTTTGTCTAATCATTAAAGACAAAATTTCTGCACAAATTAAGTACAAATAAGGTGAAAGAGAATCCCCTTGTCTAACGCCTCTGTGTATCTCAAACCATCCAGTATAATGGCCATTTACAGTTACACATGTAATAATATGATTATAAAAAAGTCTTTACCCACTGTCTGAGTTGCGGTCCAAAGTTAAAAAAATCAAGACTTTTCTCAATAAAGGACCAAGAAATACTATCGAAAGCTTTTTGGAAGTGAATCGTAAATTTAGGCCAAAGGGGACCCACCAAATGTCAAAAATATGCTTAGTTGAAACAGTACTCATCTCAAAAACAGTACATTAGAAATCTGAATCTTGACAGAAAATCAAATGCTTTTCAGCCTGCTGTACAGCAAACTCTGAACACAATTTTCTACCTAGGTCATACAGCAGTTCTTTGAGTCTCTAATTTCCGGTGTTGCGTCACGTCCTTTCATTTTGGTAATTCATGTGATTTTCTGGATTTAAAGTAACATGCTTAAAGGCACAGTCAGCCTCCCGTAAACCATCACACTGTCAGGCTTTTACACACAGTACAAACACCCTTTCTTTTAAACACTCACCGCTTGAGAACATCCTAGGTGCCCCCGTAAAGAGCGAGCAATTTTCAAAGAATTTATTTTTGCGTGGTTTATCTTACCCCTGAGCCATCGTGAACCCGTGTGATCCAGTTTCCTTTTTTTCACAATTTAGTCGTCAGTTTGTGATTTCAATGCGACTCGCTGTAAGCTTATCTGCAATAGCACGTTACCTCTGAATCTAAAACGCAACACACGAGTCACACGAACTAGAGCGGTGGCGATTGACCGTTCAGAAGAACTGGCGCTATCAATCAATCAATCAATCAATGAGTCTTATATCGCGCATATTCCGTGGGTACAGTTCTAGGCGCTCTGCAGTGATGCCGTGTGAGATGAAATTTTATACGGCCAGTAGATTGCAGCCATTTCGGCGCATATTTACCTTTCACGGCCTATTATTCCAAGTCACACGGGTATAGGTAGACAATTATTAACTGTGCCTAAGCAATTTTGCCAGGAAAGACCCTTTTGTCAATCGTGGGATCTTTAACGTGCACACCCAATGTAGCTATGCAGAACCGTCGTCTGCTACGAGAAAGACGTTTTGCGTGACACGTTTCCGGGCTTTTCTTTTTTCAAACTTTCAAAACTTCGAATTGTACTGATCTTGTCTTGATGAAAAAAGAATTATTTTGCGATTTAAGAATGTTTGTGTAACGAGCTGTCAATTTATTATTTAGATTTTAAAAGTTAGGTCCAGCACCAAAACCTGAGTGTCCGTTCGGATAGTCCACGAAAATAAATTCTTTGAAAATGTCTCACTCTCGACAGAAAGCAGCCAGGATGTTCCCGTTCGGTGAGCGTTCAAATGGAAGTATGCTTGTACTGTATGTAGAGGCTCGGGGAGCTCAGTGATGGTTTACGGGAGGCTTACTGTGCCTTTAAAAAATGAAAGCGTGTTTACCAGGCTCTGTGTTGCGGCAGGCCGGTTACGAGTATCTCTTGATCAGAACGACAATGTCAACGGCATCATAAATAGATACCCCCCCTATACAACAATGGCATCATAAAGAGATACTCTGCCTAATTCAAGCATGCAAGTACTGCAAACGAAAAGTGTGGCCTTTTTCTTGACGCTTCAATAGTGACAATCACCATAGGTCAAAAATTCCAAATGCATGATGTCACGTTTCAATAGATCACAGAAGGTCATCATGAACGGTTAGTTACTGCTAACTAACTAACCACACCACGATCCACTCTCGCAGTCATTCAAATAGATAGAATCAACAAAAGTATAAGTTTCAGACGCCTGTTTATATACTATCTCGCCACCTCCCTCGAGACTTCACTCCAAAAGATGTTTTACGTTCAAAACGTAAAAATAGGTCACTGACAAAAATGCCAGTTAAAGTTTAGAAAATGATAATAACACGCTGATCCCGTGTATAGATAGGAAAGTTAGCCGATTATGCAAAAACGCTGGTTAAATGCAGGTGTCACACACCCCACGTTGTCACCACTCAAATGAAATCATAAATAATAAAGGATGACTTGGTGGAAAAGGGCGCAATAGCACGGTGCACTTAGCTTTCTGCTACGAGTGGACGTCCCGTAAATAGTTCTTCCCCACTACTGCTTCGTCGATTGGAGTGCCGGTTGGCGTGGAACGAAGCAGGGAATCGTGGGGAAGTCAGGCGCCTCACTCCACTGCTG
Source organism: Littorina saxatilis (assembly GCF_037325665.1). Lineage (NCBI taxonomy): Eukaryota > Metazoa > Mollusca > Gastropoda > Littorinimorpha > Littorinidae > Littorina > Littorina saxatilis. The sequence continues at coordinate 9,447,457 of NC_090249.1, read as the reverse complement.
GAAATAAAGGGTGGTCCTGTAGGTGACGTCACTGCCTGCCGGAAGACCCCTGCAGACGGTGACGGCCTCTCCGGTTATCCCAGCAGCAGTAGCAGAAAAACAGCAAGACAGCAACTGATGTTCCGGTTACAGCACCGCGACACCAGGTTACAGCAGAAGATAAGTAGGTCAGTCGGCTGCAACAAAAAGCATCGGTGCACTAATCATTCCACGCTACCCTTCACACTCCACCTTTAAACATGTCACCCTTCTATATTTCATAGAGCACGTGGGCCTGCACAAACGAACTTTTAAAACAACAAATCAGCTATTTTCCTTCCTTCTCTCCATATCTGCAAAAACCATATACAGATTATTATTTTAGCGTCACAAAGAGCAAATTATGCGCTAACCTGGAAAGAGAAACAGAGAGTATTTCATTTCACAAACACAGACTCGTCAACAGCGTTAAATAACGATTTATTACCTCAACAGCCTATGTAGGTAGCTCTCCTTTAAGCGAATCCGCTTCCTTTGTATGGCTATCGTCGTCGACGACTTTCCTGCCACACACCCCTTGCGCTGAATTCTTTTATGCGTTGGAAAATCCCCCCGCTCAGCCAAGAGTCACACCTGACGACCTCGTCGTCAAAATAACATGTAGACGGCGAAAAGTGGTCCCTCCTTGTACGTTTCCAAAGCCCTACTGTACATGCAGAACGGCACGCTGTCATGAAATGGTGTTTCACCAACGTGTTGTAAACCAACAAACTTCTGAAAACAGGAGACCTGCCCTTCTCTCTCTGGCCGTCAATGCTGAAGTGCCCAGTTTCATGTCCTCACAAAACAACCTTGAAAATATCACGTAACTCCGCGTGTCACATATCCAGTTCAGTCACAGCCGATTTTGCCCAGACAGCAAAATCACCCACGTGGAACCCCTGCAAAACGAAATCCCCGTGGTGCGCTATGCTCTGTCAGCGGTTTCATACCGTCACCCCGACTCAAGCACAGGCGCTTTCCATCACAATTTGAGATAGGCACCCGTCAGAGTGTTCCTTTCTCAATCCATGTCACCAAACCGTGACACATGACTCTAAAAGCCCTGTCACACTAGGGCTGTGTCCTCACGGTGTTCCCGCGGCTTCCAAGAAAAATAAAGAACGCCGAGATGCGCGCAGTAGGGTCTCCTACAGCGCCGGAGCAACGCGGTGGCATCTCCATTTGACGTGGAGGGGTCGCCAAGAACGCCATGCAACGGCGCGCACTTTGAGCATGCACAAAGTACGCGCCGTCGCTCGGCGTTCTGATAAAGGCGTGGTAGGAACGCCGTAGGGTCACCGTAGCAGCGCAGTAAGGTCTCCAACAGCGCCACAAGAGCTCCGTGGGCGCGCAGTACGGACGCAGTGGTAGTCGGCGGCGCTTGCACGGAGACCTCACGGAGACGTCACGTAGTCGTTGGGGATGTCACTGCGCTTCTACCGCGTCCGTCAAGGTTGACAGGGCGTTTGCAGGAAGTTGCCAGTGCGTTGTGAGCCAACCCCATAACGCAGAATACACCACCACATGGCCCATTCCTTAACGTGGTGTGGTGGTTTGCGTGTCTCGGTGACCCTAAGAGCTATGCCAGCGGGAGTGTAAACTCCTGGCAGGGCTTCCCAAGCTGGACAGGCCGAAGGGTAGAGGCCAGACTAATATGGACCAACCTTGTGCTCACAGGGCAGGTCCTTGGGCCATGAGCTAAGGGTGAGGTAACCCTGACAGAAACCTCGAGTGCTGAAGACGTATGTGTTGGGCCGCACGGCGCACTCCAACAAACCACAACACTACGCATCAACTGCCATTATGACACTTGGAAACAGAATTGACAGTAATGGTGCTCGCCCTGTGAGGATCCACCAGGGAGGTGCAGCGCCGGGCTCCGCGCCTCAAAGGAGTCCACCCTCAGCTACTGGAGGTCCCTTCATCTCGTCTTGTGGAGCCAGGGGACGAGAAAGGAAAGCGACTGGCCGGAAAAACAGCAGAGCCAAGGACAACCCCACTATTAACATCATGCATTGGAATGCAGAGGGGGTATCCAATAAGAAGGAAGAATTAGAGCACTTCCTCTATGAAAACAGCATCAACATCTGCTGCATTCAGGAAACACACCTGCAAGAAGGGAAGCCCTTTAAAATCCGAGGGTACCAGGTGTTCAGGAGTGACCGACAAGGGAGGAAGAAAGGAGGAGTGATGACCCTGGTCAGGAACAACATAAATGCCAGTGAAACCAACAGATACATGGAAGAAGCAGAGTACATAGAAGTCAAGATAACGACCAATGACAGCAAGATGAACATCGTCAACTACTACTGCCCCAACGACAAGATGCTGTCGCTTGACACAATCCAGGTCCCTGACAGCGGCTTCCTCATCGCTGGAGACTTTAACAGCCAGTCCCAGAGTTGGGGATATAAAACACTAGACAGGCGAGGAGAAGACATTGAATCTTGGCAGGACGACAACCACCTGATCCTTGTCAACGACCCCAGAGATCCATCTACCTTCTACTCGCGCCGCTGGCACTCAACAACAACACCAGACCTGGCATTGTGCACGGATGACATCCACAAAAACATCTCAAGAAAAGTGGATGAACAGCTGGGTGGAAGCGACCATCGCCCAGTTCTCCTTACCATCAGTAGAGACTCAGCATCTGAGCATCCACAACACCCGAGATGGAACTACAAAAAGGCAAAGTGGGGACTGTTCAACATACGAACAAATGAGCTGACCAGAGCCATAGAAACAGAGGGGAGAAACATCAACAACGTGATAAAGGAATTCAATGCTAGCATAATCCAGGCAGCCAAGGACAGCATCCCACGTGGAGTGAGGAAGGACTACATCCCATACTGGTCCGATGAGCTGCAGAAGACGCATGATGCACTCACAAGAATGAGAGAAGAGGCAGAGACGAACCCTAGCCAGGAGAACAACATCAAACTCCAAGAAAGCAAAGCAAAACATCTGAAGACAAAGCTAGAGTGCAAGAGAAGAGGCTGGAGAGAAAAGACGGCAGGGCTGAATATGGAAAAAGACACAACAAAGCTCTGGAAACTTACAAGAGCACTGAATGAAGAGGGCAACAAGGGACAGAAGATCACCCTGGAGGAGGAAGGAAGAACACTCACTGGAAAAGCCGCTGCCAATGCTTTCGCCCAAGCATATCGGGGAGAAAGCGACACCACCATACCCCTGCCTCTACAAAAGGAAGTCAGAACAGAAATTAGAGAAAGAACAGAAAGAAACGTCCAGGATGCAATGCAACAAAACATCACTATGGCCGAGCTGAAGAATGCCATCAAGAAGCTCAAAAAGAAGAAGTCTCCAGGTCCAGACAACATTACGAATGAGATGTTGCAACACATAGGCAACTCGGCCCTCCAGAAACTACTGGGCATCTTCAACCTCAGCTGGAGACAGGGACAGGTACCTCAGTGCTGGAAGGAAGCCAGGATGATCCCAGTTTTAAAGAAAGGGAAAAACAAGACCAAAACCCTGAGCTACCGACCCATCAGCCTGACAAGCTGCGTATGCAAAACCATGGAGCGCATTGTCAACCAGCGCCTGCAGCTGTACCTGGAATCAGAAAGCATCATCGTCCCAGAACAAGCCGGCTTCCGACAGCACAGAAGTACGGAGGACCAGACAACACACCTTAGCCAGGTCATAGAGGATGCTTACCAGGCCCAGAAGGTCACCCTGGCCACTTTCATTGACCTGCAGAAGGCCTTCGACAAGGTCTGGAAAGATGGACTCCTTGTGAAGCTCCTACGTTCCGGCGTCAAAGGCAACATGTACCAGTGGACCAAGTCGTACCTGCACAACCGAAAGGCCAGAGTGCTGGTGGACGGTCACTGTGGCCGAAAGGTGCTACTACGCCAAGGAGTTCCACAGGGAGGAGTACTCTCCCCCACGCTATTCATACTCTTCATTAACGACCTGGTACCAGAGTTGCCCAAGGGAGTCCAAGCGGCACTGTATGCTGATGACCTTGTTCTCTGGTGCTCGGAAGAGTATGCAACCACAGCAACCTACAGGATGCAACTTGCCCTAGAAAAGGTTGCAGCGTGGGCGGAAGACTGGTGTGTGACCATCAACAGGGAGAAGACCACTGCCACTCTCTTCACACTCTCTGCCAAAGCGACACCTGGCAAACTGACCTTGGGTGACACACCCCTGAAATTTGAAGACCAGCAAACATACCTGGAAGCGCATGACCTGGAAACAACACATCATGAATGCAGAGGGAAAGGCCAGGAGAAAACTAAACATCATGCGGAAGCTGGCAGGATCACACTGGGGTGCAAACGAGAAGATCTTGAAATCAGTCTACCAGGGGACTGTACGACCGCACCTTGAGTACGGATCAAGCTCTTGGGCAACAGCAGCCAAGACACACCAGCAGGCCCTAGACAAAGTACAGAACCAAGCGCTGAGAATCATCACGGGCGCAATGAAATCAACACCCATACAGAAGATGGAACAGGTGACTGGCATTCCTCCACTGAGCAAAAGGCGAGACTGCAAAACAATGGTACAAGCCACCAAGTACCAGTGCACTCATGACCATCCAATGAGTGACAGACTCAAGAAGATGTCCTCAGGCAGGCTGAAAAGATCAAGCTTCGCTCTTGAGGCAAGGGCTTTGCAGAAGAAACATCAGACAGAGATGCCAGAGCTAGTGGAGCCACCATCTTTCTCCCTTGACGCCCCACCCTGGGAAGACAGACAAGGAAACCTGGACATACAGACCAGTGTCCCCTACCTCACAACAAAGGACGAGCAGAGCAATGTGACGAAAAAAGCCCTGACTCTTGCCATGCTTGAAGAAAGGTACCCCCAAGAAGCATGGATACGGGTGTATACTGATGGGTCAGCCACAGAGGCCGTCAAAAATGGAGGAGCGGGGGTGTATGTCCAGTACCCCAGTGGAGAGAGGCAAGCAGAGGCTATACCAACAGGCCTCCACTGTACAAACTACAGAGCTGAGGTACAGGCACTGATCCATGCAGCATACACCATCAACGACAGAGTCAACCATGACAACCAGGTGGTCTTCCTGACTGACGCTCTGTCAGTACTACAAGCAATGACCAGTAGCAAACTGCCTCAGCTGGAACACGCTCTACACAACATCCAAAGCCTGAGGACAGTACTGCAATGGATCCCCTCCCACTGTGGTGTACAAGGAAACGAAGAGGCGGACAGGATGGCAAAGCTGGGTGCAGAAGATGAGCAAGAGAACAACCCTGTGAGCCTGACAGAGATGAAGACCATCATTAAGTCTCTGCACAGGACGCCCCAGCCACAGGACAGCTACCACCTGCTATCCAGACCACAGCAGGTGGTCATCTTCCGCCTGAGAACGGGACACAACAGACTTAACCAGCATCTCCACAAGAAGCTGCATGTTGTGCCCTCCCCCATGTGTTCTTGTGGGGAAGCAGAGCAGGACACGGCCCACATCCTACGAGACTGCAGGAACCACCAGGTGCTGAGAGAGGAAATCTGGCCAATGCCGGAGTCCCTGCACAACAAGCTGTACGGACCAGTGGCTGCGCTGCAGAGGACCACTAATTATATCTCAAGATCTGGACTCCAAGTGTGATCGGCGATCGAAAAGAAGAAGACGCAGAATACAAGCAGAATTTTCCTGCGATAAAGGCGCTCTGAGAAATTTACAACGCCGTGCCAACTCCGTGGAAACGCGGTACAGAGTGACATGGGTTTTATAGCCACATTTGCACAGAAACAAACTGCTAAATACTCTTCAATTGGATTATTTTGTAGCAAGTTCATAGCTCTAAGAACAGTTCATGTATTGTTCTACCTGTCTTTGAAGTGCAATAAGTACTTTTGGCCTTTAATCAGAGTACCTGTGCTTTGTAAAACGCATTTGTCAGACCCGAAACTAATTTCTGATTAAGGTGGTATATCTCTTTTATGGCCGGCACCGCAGTTGTACTCTTCAAGAGATACCGATGTAGCCAAGTGGCGTACCCCGTCTCTTGCTTTGTGTGTGTTATCTCCTGCCCGACCCAGTTGCCTCCCCTGTCTATAGCTATTCCCCCTGTGTGTGTGTGCTAGTCACATTGGGTTTACATTTAAATAATGCCCTTTGTGCTAGGAAATCCCTAACTTAAAATGGTGAGAAGCAGCAGAGTAACCTCTAACCATCAGTGCCTAAGGAGTGACTAAATAATACCTGGTTGTCTTTGTGCATTGTACTTTATTGTGTGTTTACTATCGTAGGGTAGACTCTTGACCGGATTCATTTCTAATCTAAGTGGTAAGATCCCATAACTTTCCCGGCCCCTTTTAGCTACTATTATGTATCAGCTTTGACACTGCTTGTAATCTAATGAGCCTTATCCGGCGTGCACTGGCAGACAGGGCTCTCTTCACCCTTTAGCTAGTATTATGTATCAGCTTGTAACTGCTCGTAATATTTCCGGTGTGTAACGCAGACAGGCCTCTCTGCATCTTTAACGATCCCTTTCATTGGGCAGGCATTTTAAGTAGAACACCCCCCGTTGGCTTACACAGGGTAGCCTCCCTATTGGCTTATCGCCACAGGAAATCGGAAGTGACCACTGGAGCGCCTGGAGCCAATTGATGGGACTCGCGCTATAGAAAAGTTATTTATTATTATTATTATTATTATTATTTAAAAGAGCGAGCATTACAGTAGAGCAGACAATGCGATTTGTGATAGTGAGCTGTGCGGTGCTCATATTGGGTTGTCGTGAACCGGTCTAGCGTGTAGTTTGGCGCGACGTTTGTAATCGGTCGACTTGTGGTTTTGAATTCGTGCTCTTGTGTTTCGCGACTAGCGTCAGCAGCAGTTTTGTGTTTAGGTTTCAAGTGTGCTCACTGAGAAGAATCTGTAAGTAACTAACTGCTTTATTCATTCCTTATGCTTTATTCTTATGTTTCATTTGATGCTATGATGTTTGCATATGTACATTTTGCCGCTGATTTGGTCTCGGGCGATGTCCGACCGGTCTCGCGTCAGAGTTGATGACGCCATTTTGATCTATCAGAGAGATGTGTTTTCTAGATCAGTTTCTAAATACTTTCATGATTTGGCGCTGAAATTGAGTGTTGATAACTTCTAATATTTGATGACCAGTTATTCTAAAGTTGTTTTAGAGTCTTGTGAATTAAAGACTCGTAAGAATCAAGTAAGGCAGACTCGTTCTCATACGTTTCATTTTCGCTGAGAAAAAGCCTGTCTCGCAATATTTTATGTCGAGAAGACCCATGTGTATTGTTGCCATTTTTCCCCATTTTTATCACATATTATTTCTGGAGATCAGTAAAGTCTGAGTAGTAGTCGGTTAAAAGTCCAAAGTTAAGCCCTCAGTGCCATTGGCCCGTAAAGCTACCTATTTACGATTTAGGCGCAGAAATTTACCCCTACAATTGATGAACGGGAATTATGGTTGACACATATATTTTGGGTAATGAACTCGATGAGAAAAGCTTGTTACAATATTTTATGTCGAGTAGACCTATGTTAGATCTCCTTTTTACAAGGACAGCTCTATAACGATGAAGTCCGGTAAGGTAAGTCGAACCTTTCTCAGATTTCGGTTTTCGATGAGAAAGGATTTGACTACTTTGCTGGACGGAATTTCGCTTCGTAGCCAGTTTGTTGAGGAACAAAGAGGTTCTCAGTTTTCGCTTCTCTGAGGATCGTTCTTTGTTTCCAGCACTGTGACCGTAACTGTGTATAGGCGAAGTGTACAACATGACATGCTTTATGAAGTTTTGTGATGCATTACTTTTCATGTGTTTCATCATGTTGTTGCATTTCAAGCCGTATGTCGTTGACGGTTAATTGGCTGATGTAAGATTGTAGTGTCCGCCATTTTGACCGGCGTCCCCCGTGTAATGTAAGAGCGTCCCCTCTTCCCCTATTTTCCCTCTGTTCGGTGTGTCCCTTTTCCCCGCCAGTTCAATGGGCTTTGTTTGGGGAAAACACATATACACAACTTGTATACACGCACATGGCTTACCTTCCCTGTTCATTTTCCCCAGTTAAGGATGTGTTAGCCTGATTCTCATTCTCTCTCCCTGTCCTTTGTCAGGCTTTGTGTCAGCCACTGTCATGTTATGTATTCTGTCCTGTGTCACTCTACTGGTTCTACTCTGTTTGTCACATGCATTTTCATACTCTGATACTTTTGCTAGTCTTCATTTGTATTACCTTTTTACCTGTACATAATCATGTGAGTTTTGATTAGCATTCCTTTGACTAATTCAGGCATGATAGTGATCTTCTGAGTTAAGATCTCAGACAATAGGAAGGTACTGTCTACAGGCGGATGCACATTTTTAACTATAATTCCCATGTTGCACTTTAAAGGCGGTTGCCTGCAGAAGAACTTTGCGAATGATTTAAACCTAACATTTTGTGCAGTCGCATAGATGCAAAACAGACTTTTAATCTAAAGCGATATGATTTAGTCGCGCTTCCCTGTAAAGTAATAGACTGTTGTCTAACGCTTCATTTTGAAGCATGGGAGCTTGCGCTTACCCCATGCCTGAGTTATCTTTCTTATTCTTGTCGTTATTATTCAACTCGATGAAGATGTGTCTTCATGGCGATGAACATGCTTAATAATAACTATTATTTTGCAGTTGCGGTTCATGCAGTTGGTTAATTTATGTACAGCATTTTCCTATGCAAGGCTTAGGCCTAAGGGAAGATGTTGGTTACTTCCCTTGACATTAGCTGTTGTGGAGTTGTTTAACTCACTGTGGATTCTCTTTCAGAGAATGCTGTGTCTGCAGGATTTTGGCTGTATTGTTACTTGTCTATATTTGTCATGATTACTTTGACAACTGATACATTCATTGTTTTATGCTTTGTATTATGTCATGTGTGACTTAGAAGGCATGTTGTTTATAATTGTATTTTCTTTTCTTTTTAGTGCCTTCTTCTTTACACTGCTTTCTGGTTTACACCAGAAATTCTGGTCTTATATATATATACATATTGTTTCTGGTTTTACACTAAATACATATTTTCTGGTTCTGTTATTGTTTCTAGCTGATTCTGGTACCGGTAGATATCAGAATTCATAATTGCTATTTCTGGTTAGATGTAAGCATTGCTATTTCTTGTATTAGAGTTTTGTTCATTGTTTCTAAATTATAACTTATAGATAGCATTGTCTCTGGTTGCTATCAGACTTAGCTAAACTGTGTTGGAATATTTATGATTTAGATAAGCTACCTGAGTGGTTATTTTTAGTTACATTTCCTTCAATAAAAGATAAGTTAAGATAAGTTAAAGCAACTTCTGCCTTCGGTGTCTTAATTGTATGCTCCTCTGCCTGTGCTATATATCCTTGTCCTTACACCCGACCTTCCCACACCTGTAACCTGCTTGCCGCAACTCAGAGCAACGTTCATTAATCATGTATTGTTTAAAGCTGTGTCTTTAGGCAGGAAAATAGCTCAGTCGGTAGCGGCGCTGGCTTCAAAACAACTTTGGCACTATCTGCGCCCATGAGTTTAATCCCCACGTTCGGCCGGTGCGTCCCGCTAGCGCTGCGTGTCATTTGTGCTACGTATCGTTTGCGCTATTTTCTGTAGTGCTATCGACACA